>NW_027397067.1:82130834-82406766 GCF_003265705.2 Callorhinus ursinus | reverse complement strand
CGAGGGCCACACGCCGGCCCGGCCGGCCGCGCGGGGCGGGGCGCTGGGTGCGGGGCCGGCCGGGCCCTCCCCTTTGTCTCGCCAGCTTTGGGGGCGCAGGCGCGCAGGCCCCGCCACTCGGCCCCGCCCCGCGCACGACCCGGCCCCGCCCCGCGCGCCACCCGGCCCCGCCCCGCGCCGCGCGTCCTCGGGCGCGTGCGGGCTCTTCCGCCCCGCCCCGGCCCGACGAGTCCACTGCGCCGGCAGCGGAGGAGGGTAGGCGAGCTGCGGTCCTGGTCCCGGCCGCCCGTTCCAGCCCCGTGGGGACGCAGCGAGCCCCGTGGTGGTCTCCCACTGCCTTCCGTCTTTGCGGCCGCGGGGAGCGTCGCGCCGCGCCGAGGGCTCTGGCGGCGAGGCGGGCGTGCGCGGGAGCCGCCTCCCCTGCGTGCGCTGTCCGCGGCGCGTGGTACATCCCGCTGCTTCATTTCCCGTGCGCGGCCGGGCCACCTCTTCCTTTCCCCAGCCGTCCCGCGCCACGAGCCCTCCTCCTTGGTCGCCGCGTCCTTGGCAGGTGTGAGTACCGCAGCCCGCGCCCAGAGGAGCCGCACGCGCCGCGGAGGCCCCCAGGGGCCGGGGCGGGGGGGGCGGCGGGCGCCCGGCGTTGCGCCCGCGGCTCTGCGGCGTCAGGGCCCGGGGCGTCGGTGCTGCCGGCGTGCGGGCGGAGGGGCGGGGGACCGGGTGCGGCGGGCGCAGAGGGGCGGGGCACGCGGGCCACGTGGCCGGCCGGACCCCGCCGCAGCCCCTGGCCCTGCTGCAGCCCCGGCGTGGGGGGCGGCGGCCGGGGGTTGGGGGTGGCCGGGGGCTCTTCCTTTGTCCCGCGCGCGCCTGTTGGGTACCTGCTGCGCACCGGTCTTCGGCCTGGGGGCCAGGCTCCGGCCCAACCCTTGTGGAACCCTGACGGTTCTTGGATGCGAGAAAGAGCAAGGACGTGTCTTCTGAGTGACTCGAAAGAAGTGCGCAGGGTTCTCTGAGTGCCCGGGAGTCACGATTCGGATAAGGTTGCCCCGACGGGAAGCGCCGTAGAAGCCAGTGTCTGAAGCGGTGTGGGTAATTCCTCCCGGAGACAGAGGGGCACTGTGAGCGGAAGGGAGAGAGAAAGGCTCCTCCTGGAGCCAAGGGGGTGGTGTGGGATGGAGGCTGAACGTCAGGCTTCCCAGAAGGAAGGGTCAGCCCGGAGCAAGAGAAATTTTTGGCTAAACTTGGTGGGAGGGGGTCCCTGTCCGAGGGGGAGCACCTCTTTAATTGACCCTGGCACATCCCTTCTCTGAGGAAGTGGGCTTGACCTGAGGTTGGGAAGGACGTGTTTTAGGAGGCATCCGCTGGAGCGGCTCTGACACCCCGACCTTCTGGGTACCTGAGCCTGTAAGTGGGCTGTCTTGGATGGGATCTGGTGCTTCCTGAACCTTCCTGTGCCTAGCCCCGTGGACAGCATCATCTTGCGGAGTGACTGGCACACAAACCTGTCATCTCTGTGGGTCAGTGTTCTGGGCCTCCTGCCAGTCCTGGGCAGCGCCCTCCGGGCCGGCCTTTCCTTCTCTGGAGTGGGGCTTGCAGTGAGGTTCACGGCCTGAGGAGAGCCCTTGATGGGCCGAGACAGCTGCCCTCTGGAGGATCTGGTGCAGGGCCATCTCCCCAGCGTTGCTCCTGGGGAGCAGGGTGAGGCTACCAGGGTGGGCAAAGGTGCTTGACCGATGTTTTCGTGAAAGCAGTTTTCTTGAAGGTGATTTTTTTTCCTTTTTAAAGATTAACCAAAAAATTATCTCTGGCATCTGATGCAATGGGGTCTTCCCCTCACTGACTCAGGGGCTTCCTTTCCCCACTGCAGTTGTCCACGGCGTGTGAGGCCTGGGGATGCACACACGAGGACTCAAGTGTGCACAGAAAGGTTGGGGGAGCATGTGCAGTGCTGGGGTCACCCCGAGGGAAGGGGGCACAGGGACCAGGCTGGTGAGCTAAGCCCAGGCTCTGGCGGCTAGGACAGAGTAGAATGGATCGGCTGCGGCATTTGAAGTACGGACGTTGTTGTGCCTGTGTGGGGTGATGTGGGCAGCTGCAGTGGGAGCCCTGAATCTGACGGCATAGGGGTCCCCTTTCTGCCAGCGGGACAGGTTGATATTTCTAAGTGGGGCTTGGAGATCGCCCTGCAAAAGGCAGGTGGCATCCCTGCCTTGCACAGCTAGCCTGTGTGTGGAGCCACGGTGTCCTGGGCTACCCCTCTGTGAGGCAGGCACCCCTCTGTGAGGCTGTCCTTGTTCACTCAGACATGCCAAGTGCTTGTCACTGTCCCTCCGACACAGAAGGTACCACGGAAAGCATTGCTGTGAAGCATGGTCCGACTCTGGGGACCCAGAGGAGATGCAGCTGGCCTGCAGGACCCCTCCCTTCCCCATACACTTGTGTGGGTTCCCACTTCTCCTGGAAGGTGGGCAGAGTTCCTCCGAGTGTGTGACTGGTGGAGTCGTGTCCAGAAGATGGGGAAGTGGTGTGGAAGGCAGAGCCTGGGGAGGGTCCAGCCCTTCCCAGAAACCTTCCCCATTCACCCAGGCTCACGGGGACTGACAGGCGCCTGGCCCTTGGGTGGGCACAGCTGTGGCGGGCCACATCCTTCCCTTCCAGGCCCTCCAGCCAGGAGTGTCCTTTTGGGGGCTACTGCCAGGTTCCCGTCCCAGCTCTGAGAAGAGCTCTGTCTGCGCTTCGGGTCACGGACTCAACTTCCCTGCAGTCAGAACGCAGACTGCACCAGGCTGGGACGGTTGCAGAGGAGGGGCCGTCTGTAGCCAGTCCCAACTCAGTCCGCTTTCAGGAGCAGAGGGTGGGGACACCTGAGGCCCCTTCCTTCTGGGTCTTTGCTCTGGTGTTCCTCAGGTTTGTTCCGTTGCTGTGCCGTCTGGAGAGATGGTAGGGGAGGGGGTCCACCTGTTTCCCGGGCAGCCTGGGGTCCCCGCTGTATGGCTGGAGGCTTGCACCTTTGTGTTCTCTAAGGGGATCATTCAAACTCAAACTTGCTTTTCTCCTAGGACAGATGGGTTTTCAGTTCAGTTCTTCTTGGAACATGGGAGCTCTCAGACGAGGGAGGTGGAGGCAGTAGAGGTGGGCTCTTGTATCTGAGATGGGGGGCAGGGGGAGCCAGGAGCCCCCTGCTGCCTGGTCCTCCAGTGTCCCTGTGGGTGTAGTTGGTCCCAACACTGGCTTCACCGCTTCCGGGTGACGTTGCCAGTGGGGGTGGCTTGCCGCCATGTGCAGGTGGCCGGCCCAGGGCCTTTTGCGTGCTCCTGTGGGGCAGCTGCTGGTGCTTGTGTGTGCCACGCCCCCCGAGGGCCCCGTGGGTGCCCCTGTCAGTGACCTGATGCTGGTGCTCTCGTGCTTCTGCATGTGAGGCTGAGTTCCTGCTGGAGAAAGGAGGCAGATCTCCAGGGGTCTGGTGACTGGGCTGCTGGGCGGATCCCGGGGCAGGGCGACCAGGTCCATGCCTGGCTGCCTCAGCTCCTGGGCTGCCGCCTTTGTTGGATTTGGGGTGCGGCACGTGGTGTTTCCGGCCCGTTTTCCCGTGTGTGATCGGGCTAAAGCCCTGTCCTTGTGTACACAGTGGGAAGACTGTCTCTGTTCAAGCCTGGTGTGATGGCGGTGTCCTGTTCCAGCACGGGCACCGGGGCTCGGTGGCTGCTGAGGCCCGTGGACCGGTTGTGGTTGTCTTGTGCCTTGTGCAGTGGCCTGGATTTAGTGGCAGCGTCACAGCAGGGCTGGGTGGGGATCCCCTGTACTGGGAGCACTGGGGTGCTGGCTGACCTCTGCCCAGGTTGGAACAGGTGGGAGGGTGCTCAGATGGTGTCCCCCAGGGCCTGCCTGGGCTACAGATAACAGCAACCCTAGGAGCTGCTCGTTTCAAGTGTCGGCCAAGTGGCGCTGCCCCAGGGGGGTGGACTCCACCTTCTGGGATTTTGGCGGTGGGTCTGCTGGGTGTTCATCTTCAGTTCGCCCCACCACACACCTCCACGCCACCTTCCCAAGCACCTTTTGCAAAGGCCTTCCAGCACGCTTGTGCTGCCCTTTCTGACTGCCTCTAACCTGTTGCTTTCTCTCCATGCCACCCTAGGAGACCGAAGTGAAAGTAAGTACCGCCTGTCCCTGCTGCAGTGTGTTCCCTCCGCCCCAGCCAGGGAGCCCCCAGTCCACTTGCCCCAGCACGTGCGGCCCGGCTGCCGGGCCCCCGTTCCCTTGTCCGCAACACAGAGGTGCTGGGTTTGCTGTAGTTGGGCTTCGACCCGGTGGAGTAGGGCAGGGGTGGGCATCTCGGTACTTCCCTGGACCGAGCCAGTTTCTGCCTCAGGGAGGGGGCAGCCCCTGAGCAGGCCGGGAGTGGCCTGCCGCTTCTCTGGGCTGAGCGTGGAGCTGCGGCCCCAGCTGGCCCCTGGTACAGGCCACATCCCTCATTCTCCTGAGACGTCTTAAGCAGCTTCCCCTCCCTGAGGTGCAGCGGCCCCAGAGCTGTGAGCAGAGCCTGGTGTGATGTCAGGAGTCAAGGACAGCATTTAGGCCAATAGGGTCTGGCAGGGCTTCAACCCTGGGGGTCAGCCTAGTGGATACAGCTGAAGGAGCCCAACCACCCCAACTCTGGGCTGCTCTGGTGAGGGTCTACCGGGGGCTGGGTGCCAGAAAGACTGAAGGGCAGACAGGCCCTGCCTGATTGGCCTGCCGTCCCCTCAGGGACAGTGGGTGATGTCACAATGCCTTGCCTCCTGGGCACACGCCCCCACCTCCCACCACTGCCTCTGCCTCCAGCCTGGCCTTGGTAAGCACCACTGCCGGCCTGGGGGGGAGGGCACAAGGGGGTGGCCCGGGGCTCCCTCCAAGCCTGGGGCTTCTGTCCTGTGGCCTGCGCCATTAGAGGCCCCTGGCATGTCCCTTCACAGTACACGGGGGCTCTTCTCCCAAATCCTGGTGGACAGCTGACATGTCCCACTGGGTAATGAGAACCAGGTTTCAGTTTTGTTTGGGGGTGTTAGGAAAGAGACGGCGATCCTGTACAGGTAGTGGGGAGGGTTTGCTGTCCTCCCGGTGGAGACCTTGTCTCCTGGGGATGAGGGCCCAGCCGGTGGGTGCCCTCGCATAGGCTACACTGCATGACCCCACAGAAGCAGGTGGGGATGACCTGAGGGGACCCTGCTCGGCACCCTGGCAAGTTAGCTTCTGGGTGTTGGGCAGTCGGGGCGGACACTTCTCCTTTGGGGGAGCAGGGCCTGGAGTCGGATCTGTGGCTGGAAGGGATCTCTGTGCTGCTTACAGCCGTTCCTCTAGAAGCCAGCTGAGTGTGAGCTCAGACCACTAGGTACACCTTAAGAGCAGACTGGCTTCTGGGCCTTTCTGGGCTTGAGCCGCTCCCGGCCAGAGGCTGCGGTGGTGGCAGTGGCCCCGACCCCTCAGTTCAGACGACCGTGGTCTCCAAATGAGAGAACACCACCTCTAGCTAAGAAGCTGGGGGCTTGTCCACCGTAGCAGATGGGACACAGAGCCCCCAACCTGTCTTCCACCACCATCCTGGTGATGGGGCCCCTTACGTCAGATGGCACGGAAAGGCGGGAAGGGCATCTTGACACCCTAGGGCCCAGAGAGTCTCAGGTGGCCCCCTCTAACTGTAGGTATGGCCAGAGCTGTGAGCTGATGGGGAGCCTGGTTCTTCCCCGATGTGGCCCTGCAAGGGCGGGCCCTCCACCCTCTGCTCCCAGCTGCCCCCTGAGAGGCTGTCCCTCATCTGAGACCCTTGGCAGCTCCCCTTGGAGCGTGTGTGGCTTTGGATGGTGGTGTGGCCCGTGGTGCGTGTGCACTGCTACAGGGTGGGGTGGGCTGTCCTTAGAGACCGCCAAGCATGTTTCTGGAAACTGGAAGCACCAGTGTGGCAGGCGAGGTGCCAAATGTAGCAAAATCAAAGGATGTCCGGTTAGAATTATAGACGAGCAGTGAGTAATTTTTCAGCACAAATGTCGTGTTTCATGGAACATAATGATTCTAAGAATTATTTGTTTATGAAAGTTGGATTAACTGAGTGCACCCTGCATGTTATTTAGCAGCTCCCCGTGGATGCTGAAGTTTGGACACAGTTGTCTAGACCCTTGTGCAGAGCCTGGGTGCCTAAAAAAAGATTAGTTTTATGGTTAAACACACACACACACACACACACACACACACACACACACACAGAGATACGTATTTGTTTTTTGCTTTACTGAGTTTCCCACGGACTTGACTCTAGGTCCTTGCTTGTTACCGCATGGCACCCCCATTGGGGAGCCCTCCCCGGCCCAGCCAGCCCCAAGAGTCAGGCTGAGGAGGGGGGTGGGGGCGCCATCCTCCCATGGCCCGCTGTGTTGCAACTGCCTTCTTGTGCTTGCTTTTTAACGCTGTGCGGAAGATGAGGAGCGGGAAAGCCTCCTGTACCCTGGAGACTGTCTGGGAGGACAAGCAGAGGTATGGGGAGGCCGAGCGGCGTTTCTACGAGCAGGAGGCCACACGAGCCGCCACCCCCCAGCAGCTCCTGGCTGAGGGGCCAGCCGTGAATGGGCCAGGGCAGGAGGCGGCCAAGGACGCTGAGGAGGCCGATGCCCCTGACAGCAGCAGCGTGAGGGACCCCAGGAAGAGCCATGATGGAAAGAAGCCTCTGCAGAAGAAGAGGAAGCGTTCCCCAAAGAGCTGGTTCGGCCAGGCGGACCTGGCCCTTGTGGGCCTCTCAGCCGACCACGTTTGGCTGGACAAGCCAATGTTTGACCAGGCAGAGAGCTCTTACCGCCAGAGGCTGGCAGATGCAGCCGCCCAGCCAGCCTCCCTGGCCCCCCGGGGCCCCTGCACGCACGGAAGCCAGGTGGCCTGCCACCACGTGACCTGGGGCATCTGGGTCAACAAGTCTTCCTTCGACCAGGCCGAACAGGCATTTGTGGAGTGGTCTCAAGCCTTGCTGTTGGCCGCCGAGGGGAGCGGCAGACAAGGGGCTTCTGACACAGGCCAGCCGGCGGCCGCCCCCGACCTGGCGCTCACCCGCCAGCCCAGCCCCCTGGCTGACAGCCAGTCCCCACTGGGCAGCCTGCAGGCGCTGGTGCAGGAGGTGTGGCTCGAGAAGCCCCAGTATGATGCAGCGGAGAGGGGCTTCTACGAGGCCATGTTTGACGGCCACCCCCCCGGGAAGGTGCGCCTGCAGGAGCGAGCAGGCCAGGTTGAGGCGGCCCGGCGGGGCCGCAGAGACCGGCGAGGGCGCAACACTGTGGGAAGCAAGCGGGTCGGGCCTCGGCGGGTTGATGGGGAGGCTTCCTCTGCCCTGCCCTACTGGTACTTCCTGCACAAGGATGCCGAGGCCCCCTGGCTCAGCAAGCCCACCTATGACAGCGCAGAGTGCCGTCACCATGCTGCTGAGGCCCTCCGCATGGCCTGGCGCCTCGAAGCTGCTTCCCTGGCTCACCGACCTGGTGCCCGGTCTGGCCCGTCCATGTCCAGCCTGAGACCCAAGTAGGAGAAACATGCCGAGCGGGTTCCTGGCCTGGGCTTCCCCGGGCTGGGGGCCCTGCCTGCTCTTCTCCCCACCCCCACCCCCGGCATGGCTCTCCCCGACACTCCTGGACCCGGCTAAGTTGGATACAGGAGTGGGTTGGGCAGAGGTAGTTCCTGGGGCAGTGCAGCAAAAACCTCCCAAGGTTTGGGGCTGTTGGGGGGTGAGAAGGGGTTAGCACAGGGCCAAGTCTGCCTTGTGTCGGGTTTCCCTTTTGACTGGGCAACTCCCAGAGTCCCCTCTGGCTGTCACAGGTCAGGGCAGGGGGAGTGTTGAAGGCTCCTGGCCCGAGCCCCACTGGGGAAGGCGTGGGAACCGGCACGTCCTTCCTGCCTTCCTCGTCTGGAACCACCTCTAAGGTGAGGTGAGTGTGTCTGGGACACCAGCATGCTGTCCGTTGAGCCACTTGGCCTGAAGGACACCCCTGGACGAGGCTTACTTGCCTTCAGCTTGGGGACCCAGGGCTTGCCCCAGGGTGGTTCCGTGTGGCACCAGCAGTGGTCCGTGGGTGCCAGAGCCTGGCGAAGGGCAGGGGTAGAGGCGGGGGGCTGGGCGGAGATGCCCGACTCTGAGGGAAGATGGTATGTGCAGCCGCAGGGGGGTGGGTTGTGGGGGGCTGTGCAGGCCAGGCCTCAGGGAAGCCGCACCATCCCAGCCTTCCGTTCGCACCTCCTCCGTGGGGTCGGATTTGCTGGTTTGACAGCATCCAAACCTTGGTGTGAGGGACAGGGTGTGGGACCCCTTGTGTCCCTGTTGGCATTGTGGGGGGGGGGCATGGAGCTAAACTGTCCATAGTGGCCTGGCTCCTCCTGACGGGGTTACCGGGGTGGGTGGAGGAGAGTCATGGGACCCAGCCCCCTTGTCACCAAGGGCTCACTTGGTGAGGTCCAGTGATAGCCTGGGGCCCTTGGCACAGAGAAGTGGTGACATCGGTCCATTTCTGTGGCCCTGGGTCAGGAACAGGAGGGGCCGTGCTCAGTGTAGGAGGGCAGGCAGGCCTAGTGTGGCTTCTGGTGGAGAGCTGCGGTTCTCGAGGTTACTGGCCTCCGGACCCCAAAGAGCTTCTCTTACATCTCGATTTTTTGCCACGTTAGCATAGAAAACAAATCTTGAAAGTACTTTATTCGTTGAAAAGTGAGTTTGTCACTTGTTACTGTTTACGACTTGTTCTTACAAGTGATGGTTTTCCCGAAACAACAGCTCAGTGAGCATTGGCCTTGATCGACGTTCTCTACAAATCTCTTCAGTGTCTTGCTTAACAGGAGGCAGCTGGATTCTAACGCTTTCTTCTGCATTCAGTCTGTTGGTGTGAATTGTTTGATGGACATAAATTGAGCCTTGCACAGATGTGTGGTTGGAACGGGAGGGCCGTGGGGACCCCAGAAGTTCCTCGCCCCAGTTTGAGAGCCGCTGGTCTTGGGGACAAGCCTGGGAACTGCCAACCTGAGAACCAAAGGGGCGGGAGCAGGGATGGTGTGGAGGGGCTGGTTCAGCTATGCCGAGACCACCTGTGCTCTGACCCGGACCCCGATCCCCCTGCACCCTTGGTTTCTGGGCTGTTGGTGGGGTGCTCTTGCAGGCCAGGCCTGGGGCCTTCAGGGATGCACCCTTTCCTTCCCGCCGACTGTCTTGGTCTCTCCTCCCCTTTCCAGCAGGAAAATGGCTACGAACTTCCTAGTGCACGAGAAGATCTGGTTTGACAAGTTCAAATATGACGATGCAGAAAGAAAATTCTATGAGCAGATGAACGGGCCTGTGGCTGGCTCCTCGCGCCAGGTAGGGATGTACTCGGAGCATTGGGGGACTGTGCCAGCATCGGGAGGGCAGAGGCATGTTGGGCCCAGCTGGCTCTGCTCCGGGTGCTGGTGGTGGGGTCTTTGGAGGTGTGGCCCCAGATGGCTCCTGGGGTTCTGGATCTGCTCGCGCGTTGGCACGGGGCAGACTGTTCACTTGCACCGTCTCAGACCAGTGGGCACACCGGTGCCCATCAGGACGGCGTGGGCCTGGGTTGGGCCTGCAGACTGGGCGTCCCTCAGGCCCTGTTGTCACGGCTCCAAGACTCCGGCCGACCCGAGCCCTTGCGCTCCGCGCCGTCCCGCTGAGCTTTCACTCTGTATAGCTCTGGCTCGCTCTCTGTAGGAGGGTTTTTCTCTCTCTCTTTTTTTTTTCATTAAAATTGTTTTAATGGAAAAAAAAACAAAAAAACAAAAGACTGGTTCCTTCTGCACTGTCTCTACAGGAGAACGGCGCCAGTGTGATCCTTCGAGACATTGCAAGAGCCAGAGAAAACATCCAGAAATCCCTGGCCGGTGTGAGTACCTGCAGGCTCGCACTGGCATGTCCGACTTTGCCCGGTCCTGCTGCTGAGCACGTGGCCGTCAGGACAGAGTTAGGGCGAGGTGTACGGTGCTGGGTTCCCGCTGGGACAGGGACCTGCACCCCCGCCACCACAGAAGCCTTCCTTGCTGGGCCTCTCGCCTGCTTGCTGGCGGTCGCCCAGGACTCCTTCCTGCGCTCACCCTGCCTGCCGCTCAGTGCTGTCCCTGGGCCAACACCATGGTCCTCCAGCGCACTCCGCAGGCACAGGCCTGGAGGCGGCCTCCTTGCTTTGCACCCTGCTTGGGGAGGAGTGTGAGCGGCGGCATCTGCTGCCCCTTTCTCTTGCTCCCTAGGCCCTGCCTCCCCAGAGAGATGGGTTCACGGGCTGTGTGGAGGCCAAATGATAGACTCTGAGGCCCAGAGAGGGGCCGTGCAGCCCAGTTCAGCCTCCAGGTCCCAGATGGGATCAGGAGAGGAGGCCAGGTCCATGTCCAGCTCTGTTTCTAGCCTGGCTGGGCAGGTGTGTCCCTAGGAGGAGACAGACCTGCTTCTCTGCCTTCCTAGGCGGCGGAGTCAGGACCTCGTTCTCCCTCTGGGACACGTGGTACCCTGTCCTTGAAGGCGGAGTGTCATCAGAGTTGTGTTCCTTCTGGAGACTTTAGGAAAGACTTTCTCGTTGCCTTTCCCACCTTGAAGAAGCCGCCCTCATGTGTCGGCCTGTGGCTTCTAGCCAGCTGTGTCCTGACTCCAGCGCCATCTCACATTTTCTTCTCTTCTGCCTCTCGCTGACACGGGGCCCGCCCAGATAACCCAGGAGCATTTCCCTGTCTGCAGAGCCTCCGCTTTGTCCTGTGGGCAGCATCCCTTTTGCCACCTGAGGCCATCATTTTGTTGGCTTTGGGGATTAGCACGTGGGCAAGTTCGGGAGCCTCTGCCTGCCACGGCTGGGCGGGACAGCTCTCAACAAACCCCAGGGGCTGTTGCCACTGCTTCCTGCCTCGGGGGCCCTGCTTTATGCTTGGCCCCCACTTGCTGTCGCCTCGCACCCAGGCCGGTGTGCGGGATTCCAGTCCCCCCGGAAGGCCAGGGCCGGGGAGCTAAGCGGCTCGGGGGCCAGCTGCCCTGGGGGTTCTTGGGCTGCAGGAACTCTTCCTCTGGCCCTCAGGGCACCCTGGCCGTGTTGGGGGTTGAAAGCATGTGGGCGTCCTGCTAGGACTGCTGGTTTGCTGGGGTTGCTGTAACAAAGCACCCCAGACCAAGGGCTTAAACGGTACACTTTATTTAAAATCAGTCTGGAAGCTAGAAGTCGAAGGTCAAGGTGTGGGCAGGTTCTGAGCCCTATCGTGGGCACGTGCGTGGCCCTCATTCTCCTGTGTCTTTACATTGTGTTCCCTCCGGGTGTTTGTTTCCAGATTGCCTTTTATGAGGACAGTAGTCAGAATTAGGGCCACCTTAATGACTTCATTATAACTGGATTACCACTGTAGAGGCCCAGTTTCCAAACAAGCCCCTGTTCTGTGGTAGTGGTGGGAACTTCAGGGGGAGTGTCCTTCAACCACTAACAGGGACCCAGGAAGGACATTGCTGGCCCAGCCCCAGGCTTGGATTTGGGTTGGAGAGAGCTCAGCAGCCACTGCGACCTGAGAACCCAGAGCTTCCTGGGAATTGTGTACGGTGCCAGGGGCAGGGTTGGATGTGGGGATGGAAGGTGGCACTGTCCCCTGTGGCCCACTGTCACAGGCCAGGACTAGACGGGGAAGCCTAGGTCTGCCTCACAGGCTGGGGTTGGGGGCCCTAGACTGCCTGGCATCCTCATTCCTTGCCTGGGTCAGAGTCGGGGTGGGTGAGGTCGTCCCAGGGCACAGACTTCAGTGAGAGACTTGAGAGCATGCAGGGCCTGGTGGTGGTTAACCCAGTGGCCGCCAGCACTCGGGGCTCTGCCCACCACTTTGGCCTTGTGCCAGGTGGGGCCTTGCCTGGAGCTTGCACCCTTGGGACCTGTCAGTAGGCAGTCCCCACTCAGTGGTGACACCAGCGCAAAGGCTTGAGGCACCAGCCTGCGGCCGGGCCCGGATGCATTTGCTCGACAGGTACTGACCCCCCAGGAGAGGCGGCTGGCGGGGGGCTTGCTGAGATGGGAACCGGGCCTGGGTGTGCGGGCTGGTAGAACGGGAGGAGGGTCGGGATTTCATCCCCGTGTGATGGGAACTGTTGCAAATGCTAGCGAGCGTGGCGTAGAGAGAGCTGAGTGCTGGGGGACAGGCTGGAGAGGGGGCCACGTGCCAGGCGGCGGCGGCCGAGACGTGAGCGAGTCCACAGCTTTCCATTGGCGGAGCGAGGGAGTTGAGCTGAAGGAGCGGAGTGCCGTGAGCAGAGCCCACCCTGGTGCCGGTGCTCCTGCCCCAGCTGCATGGCGTCCGGTCTCTGCCTTTGGCTGGGTCCGCTAGGAGCCAGATGTGGGAGCTGGTGGGCCACGGGTTAGGTAACATTGGCCTTGCATTGCTCACTGACCCCCAGCAGGGAGCCGGGCGCCTGTCCTTTCTGGGGACCTTTAGCTTGTCTGTGATTTGGGGGCGTGTTGAGCAGAGGAGGAGGTCGTGGGGCTTGCCCTCACGAAATGGCCAGGTACACTCTGTTCTCCTCTCCACTCTGTTGGGTATGTATGTGTAGGCCCCTGAGGTGTAAGTCGGGCTTGAGGCGTGGTGCCCTGCTGAGGGGCTCCCGGTGAGGGAGGAACCCAAGGGAGGCTGGCGGGCAGCTGTGCGCCCCGCGTCACCCAGAGCCTTCAAGGGCCGGCTCCATGAGCCAGGTGGCAGGTGTATGGCCTGGGGAAGGCAAGGTGCTATGGAGTGTCTGCACCCTACACAGGAAAGCTCTCTTCTCCTACCTGCACTGGCCCCTGAACCCCCTTCCCTCCTGTGTCCAGTTCCGAGCTGTGCTGCCCGGCCCCACTGTGGCCCAGGCTGTCCCAGGGCTGTATGCAGTCTGCTTCCTCCCGCCCCAAGGGGCAGTGACAGCCAGGGTGTGGGTTCTGCACCACCTCCATGCCAGCGCTCGCTGGGCCCTGTGCTTCCTGCTTGGGTTCATGCTCACAGGGCTTCCTCCCCACTTTTGGGGTTGGAATACCCCAAGTGGACCCAGCGGGGGCTGACAGGAGTCTCTTCCTAGTGTCCAGCAGGTCTCCCACCCATGTTGGGGTTCTGGTTTTCAGTGGCTGTGAACAGGGGGACCCTGGGAGCAGGCTGGGGTGCTGCATCCTCACCTTCCCCCTGCCTTACAGAGCTCAGGCCCTGGGGCCTCCAGCGGACCCAGCGGAGATCACAGTGAGCTTGCCGTCCGGATCGCCAGTCTGGAAGTGGAGAATCAGAGCCTGCGAGGTGGTGAGTCCCTGGGCCTAATGGGTGGGACGCCGTCCCCCGCTGGCCTCCCCCACCCTCTGACCAGCATCCCCTTTGCTCCTGTAGTGGTGCAGGATCTGCAGCAGGCTGTCTCCAGGCTGGAGGCCCGGCTGAGCGTGCTGGAGAAGAGCTCTCCTGCCCATCGGGCCACAGCCCCACAGACCCAGGTGAGTACCTCTCTCAGACCAGGGACCCTCTGCCTGGGCACTGGAGGGGGGCGGGCGGCAGAAGGTGCCCCTGGCCCTCACCCCCAACTGGGGCCCCGGTGGCACGGGCCTCAGCCTCCCTCCCCCACGGCAGCACGTGTCCCCCATGCGCCAAGCGGAGCCCCCTGCCAGGAAGGCGGCCCCTGCCGCGGAGGACGATGAGGATGACGCCATCGACCTGTTCGGCAGCGATGAGGAGGAAGACAAGGAGGCGGCGCGGCTGCGCGCGGAGCGGTTACGGCAGTACGCCGAGAGGAAGGCCAAGAAGCCCGTGCTGGTGGCCAAGTCCTCCATCCTCCTGGACGTCAAGCCTGTGAGTGGCGCGCCCCTTCCCCGCCCCATGTCCCAGGGGGGCTGTCGGGTTAGCCCGCACCCGGGGGCCCTGTAAGGGCTCTGCCTGCTCTGCTGTGCTCTGCGGGAAGCAGGGGACACTCCCTGGGGTCTGCAGCCTCCTGACCCCCAGCCTCTCCACCTCTTTTCCCCCCAGTGGGACGATGAGACAGACATGGCCCAGCTGGAGGCCTGCGTGCGCTCCATCCAGTTAGACGGGCTGACCTGGGGGGGCTCCAAGCTGGTGCCCGTGGGCTACGGCATCCGCAAGCTACAGATCCAGTGCGTGGTGGAGGACGACAAAGTGGGGACTGACCTGCTAGAGGAGGAGGTCACCAAGTTCGAGGAGCACGTGAGTGGACAGGCCCCCAAGCAAACCCCTGGCCAGGCAGGTGGCCACAGCGGGTGGGTCTTTGGGAACCTGGGCCCCGTGTGACCACTGGCCTCCCTCATTCTCAGGTGCAGAGTG
Organism: Callorhinus ursinus; assembly: GCF_003265705.2. Taxonomy (NCBI): domain Eukaryota; kingdom Metazoa; phylum Chordata; class Mammalia; order Carnivora; family Otariidae; genus Callorhinus; species Callorhinus ursinus. The sequence continues at coordinate 82,392,474 of NW_027397067.1, read as the reverse complement.
TCGACATTGCTGCCTTCAACAAGATCTGAGCCCGAGCACTGGCCCCGGGCCTGGGCGTGTGAGGCCCTGCAGCCATTAAAGACTGAGATCGCGCACTCTGGCTCCTGTGCTCGTCGGGGCCCAGGGGGCGGGCACACTCAGGGAGCAGCACGGCCAAGCTGCAGGCCTCACGCTTGGCCTCCGTCTCATTAGTGTCCCAGCTAGGCCCCTCCTCCGCCAGTGACCCTGGGGCCCAGCACCATCCTCCCCTTCCTTGGTCTCTGCACAGCGTTCTGGTGGCTGTGTGTTCACTCCCTGTCTGCCCCTTCTCTGCCTCTTGGCTGCCCTCCGGATGGCACTCAGCCCTCGGTTACAAGTGCCACACCAGGCTCAAGCTACTGAAGCCAGAAACAGAGTATGCGTTGGCGGCTTGGCGGCTCTGCGGGGGCTGCCAGTCCCGCTTGAGGCACAGGGGGCCTCTCCACTCCACCTCCTCTGGGTTCCATTCCCTGCTGAGCTGACCCCAGGGGAGCAAAAGTGTCCAGGGAAGAAAGGCTCCAGGGGCCGTCCTGGCCCTGCTGCTGTGACCACAGTCATGGGCCCCCCAAGTGGGACCTGTGGGAAACCCTGCCAGGCCTCCCAGCATGTCCAAGGAGCCTGGCCGATTCCTTAGGTGAGGCCCCTGCTGCTCCAACCCTCCAACCCCCGGGGCGCTGCCCGTGTCTGCTCTTTGGCCTCCCCCTCCCCCTCCCCCACTGGAGACCTGGACCCTGGGCAGGCCCGTGACAAATCGACCTGTGGAGTCGTGCCCACGGTCCTGTCCGGGCGGTACTTGGCACTGGCAGCCCCTCCCCTGGACCGTTGGCCAGCGAGGCTGGTGAGACAGCCATTCTGAGTTGGGGACAAAGGGTGTGGGCTGTGGTTACTTCCGGTCGAACTGGTGCCCTCCAGGGGCCCAAGCCACACGGGAATGGACTGCCCCCCCCCCCTGACGGCGGGGGCCCTGGGGGCCCTCTTACTCCGTCAGCACCACACGTCCCTGAGCACCGCCGACGTGCCCCCTCGGAGCAAGCTGTAGGGTTCCCGGCACCTACCGCCCCTCCCCAGGGCAGGCAGGGTGTGGCTTTAGCGCGGCTTCGGGCGCCCGCGGTGCTAGTCGCCCTGCCAGGGGGGCGGGCCCCGATCAAACCTGGGGCGGGGCGTCACGTGGGCGCGGGGCGGGGCGCGGGCCGGAGTCCGGGCGTCGGGGCGCAATGGCGGCGGAGCAGGACCCCGAGGCGCGCGCTGCGGCTCGCCCGCTGCTCACCGACCTCTACCAGGCCACCATGGCGCTGGGCTACTGGCGCGCGGGGCGGGCGCAGGAACAGGCGGAGTTCGAGCTCTTCTTCCGCGGCTGCCCGTTCGGCGGCGCCTTCGCCCTGGCCGCGGGGCTGCGCGACTGCGTGCGTTTCCTGCGCGCCTTCCGCTTGCAGGACGCAGGTAGTCCCACCCTCCTCCGGCCGGCCCCCATGACCCTGCTGGTCACCTGCCACCTAGTCGCGTCTTTCCCTCCCCGACCCCTCGCCTGAGAGCCCCGGCCCAGAGTCCCCCATGGCCCAACAAGCCTCCCAGGACCCCCGACGGTCCCGGCCCCGACGAGTCCTCCACGGCCTGCGCTAGCTCCAGCCCACAAGGGCCTCTGTCACCCCCAGACGTGCAGTTTCTGGCCTCGATGCTGCCGTCCGACACGGACCCCGCGTTCTTCGAGCACCTTCGTGCCCTCGACTGCTCCGATGTGACGGTGCGGGCCCTGCCCGAGGGCTCCCTCGCCTTCCCTGGCGTGAGTTGCAGGGTGAGCTGGGGGGCAGAGGGCGTGGGCCCAAGCGTGCCGGGCAGCGCCGAGCCGACAACTGCCTCCCCAACCCCCACCCCACGGCAGGTGCCCTTGCTGCAGGTGTGCGGGCCGCTACTGGTGGTGCAGCTGCTGGAGACGCCCCTCCTCTGCCTCGTCAGCTACGCCAGGTGGGGCCCCGCCCGGGTGGGACCCCGCCGGCCTGGAGGCAGACCCGGGGTAGGAGCTGGGCCCCAGGACGACGAGCGGGGACTTCCGGGGGGGCGGGTATTTGGGATGGGGCGTGGTTCCGCCCAGGAAACGGAGCGCGGGGCCAGGGCTCTGGAGAGGGGCCTCCCGCGCCCCCTGGAGGGCCGCGAAGGGGGCCCAGGTCCGCGGTGACTTCGTGACCCTCACCGCAGGTCCCCTGCTCCCTTGTCTCCGACAGCCTCATCGCCACCAACGCTGCGCGGCTTCGCCTGATCGCGGGTCCGAAGAAGCGGCTGTTGGAGATGGGGCTGCGGCGAGCCCAGGGCCCGGACGGGGGTCTTACAGCCTCCACCTACAGCTACTTGGGCGGTAAGAGCCTGAGGAGGGAGGCAGGGGCCGGGGAGGGAAGACACCTGCCAGACGTCCTCCAGCCCGTCTGACGCTCGCCTGACGCCCTCCTGACCCCCTGGCTCAGGCTTCGATGGCAGCAGCAATGTGCTGGCAGGACAGCTGCGGGGCGTGCCCCTGGCCGGAACCTTGGCACACTCTTTCATCACTTCCTTTTTGGGCACTGAGGTGCCCCCCAACCCGGTCAGTACCCCCCACGCCCCCGCTGCGCTCCAGGGGGCAGACCCCACAGCCAGTCCTTGCCCACCTGAGCTCCCGGCAGGTAGCCCCAGTGCTGGGAAGCTGGTAGTGCGGGCGTTACCCTGCTCAGACCCCCAGCTGGCGGTCAGCCAGTCCTCACCCTGCACTGTGGGCTGGAGAACCTTCACCGGCCCCTTTCCATAGATGTTGGCTCCGGCTGCCAGTCAGGGCCCCGTGGTGGATCTGGCTGCTTGTGTGGAGGCATGGCTGGGTCGCGTGTGTGCCCATCTGGGACTGGGGGTGCAGGAGCCCCACCGGGGAGAGCGGGCAGCCTTTGTGGCCTATGCCCTGGCTTTTCCCCAGGCCTTCCAGGGCCTGCTGGACACCTACAGTGTGCAGAGGTAAGGCCCAGGTCGTCCCTTGGGTGGGCTCTGCAGAGCAGCTGTGGCCCCTCACCGACCCTTCTCCTTCCTGCTGGCAGGAGCGGTCTCCCTAACTTTCTGGCAGTAGCCCTGGCCCTGGGGGAGCTGGGCTACCGAGCAGTGGGTGTAAGATTGGACAGTGGTGACTTGCTGCAGCAGGCCCAGGAGATCCGCAGGGTCTTCAGGAGCATTTCGGCCCAGTGAGTCCCCTGGGACGGGTTATGCCCACTGAGAGAGCGTGTTGGGAGCAGGAACGTTGGGATGGGGCAGAGAAGAGAGCAGTTTGTTCCTCCCAAAGTGGGGAGATCTGATGTGGTTGCTACTGCAGCAGAAACACTGGGACCTTGGCAGGGAAATCAGGGCTGGGTTCACCCAGGGGCTTCTAAGCAAAAGGCCGGGACCCGTGTGGCTGAAGGCAGATTGTCAGGTGGTGGGGGGGGACGCGTACCTGGGGAGGGAGAGTGACCGGATGCCTCAGGAAACATCTGAGGGGCTGCCCCATCACAGGTTCCAGATGCCCTGGCTGGAATCCGTCTCCATCACCGTCAGCAACAACATTGATGAGGAGGAGCTGACCCGGCTGGCCCAGGAGGTGGGGCGGGCAGGGGCAGGCCAGAGCGGGGCCAGGAGGGCCCCGGGCTTGCAGACGTCAGCTAGGTTCAGTGCCACCTTCTCTCTCCTCGTCCAGGGCAGTGAGGTCAATGTCATTGGCATCGGCACCAATGTGGTCACGTGTCCCCGCCAGCCTTCCCTGGGCTGCGTCTATAAGGTTGGGTTAGGATCTGGGATCCAGTGGGGTGGGCCAGAGGGATCAGGGGTTGGGGGAGAAGAGTCCAGCAACCCCAGCACACGCGTCTGCAGCTGGTGTCTGTGGGAGGCCAACCCCGAATGAAACTGACCGAGGACCCTGAGAAACAGACGCTGCCTGGGAGCAAGGCTGCCTTCCGGCTCCTGGGCGCTGATGGTGAGGCCCTCCCACGCCTCCTGCTCTTCCGCGGTCCTTCTCCCGTCCCCAGGCCCCCCGGTTTACTCTTGGTGTGCACACAGGGTCTCCGCTGTTGGATCTGCTGCAGTTGGCCGAGGAGGCGCCACCGCAGGCTGGGCAGGAGCTCAGGGTCTGGCCTCGAGGGGCCCAGGGAGCCTGTACCGTGAGGCCTGCCCACGTGGAGCCTCTGCTGAGACTCTGGGTCCAGCAGGGACAGGTAGCCGCTTCCTTCTGCTTCCTTAGTCTGCTCCTTCAACCTGAGTTCCCTGGCCCCTGACCCTGACCACTGACACAGCTCCTGCCTTCCCTTTTCCCCCCAGCTGTGTGAGCCCCTTCCATCTCTGGCCGAATCTAGAGCCTTCGCCCAGCTGTCCCTGAGCCGTCTGAGCCCGGAGCACAAGCGGCTGGAGCAGCCTGCACTATACCGGGTGGGTGCACGCCCATGTGGTCAGCTTGCGCCACGTGCCCTCTGTGCCCATGGCCACCCGTCATCCTCTCTTCCTCCTACAGGTGGCGCTGTCTGATAAGCTCCAGGCCTTGGTGGCCAGACTGCGGGCCGGAGGATCCTCCTGAGCACCGAGCTGGGGCTGCCTGAAATCAACATGAATCACTCACTGTCTTGCACAGCTTGTCATGTGTCCTTTTTTCACCCAGCCTGCCGCTCACTTGACCCCCCCCAGGGCCTCCAAGGGTGGGCTGGACTCAGGGATCAGAGCCTGGGTGCATGCCCCCTGGGGGAGGCCCAGGCTCTGCCCTGGGGAGCGGGGGAGGCTGCCTTTCGCTGGGGTCTGAGGGTGGCCAGGCGCTAGGCCAAGGCTGGTAGTCAGGGGCTCGTGCAGCTGGACTGCGGGGCCAGATCTGAGACTCGACAGGACAAGGCTCTGGGGAAAGGGAGGCTGATAGTGCCCACCTAGGAGATGGTGGGGCTCTTGCGGGCGGCCGGGGAGGGGGAGCCACGGGGTGGGGATGAGGTCCCAGGAGGAGGGGCTTGGGGATTTCCTGTATCCAAGCATGGCCCCAGACCCCACACCAACCAAGGGCATTGCCCCGGAGGAGTCAGTGGGACACCTCATGCCTGCCAAGCCAAAGAGAAGCCCAGCTGTCCCTGGCCACTGCAGCGGCCAGCCCTGCAGGACTCTGCCACTGGGCACTGTGCTCATGGGCTCCACCATCGGTCATGGGGTCAGCCAGGCCTGACCCAGGAGCCTTACAAAGGGACAGAAAGTGGCATTAGAGCCAGCGAAGAAATGAACGGTGCTGGGCTGGTCCTGCCTCTGTGCGCACAAAGCTAGTCAGGTTTCTACTGGCTTTGGCGACTTGGGTTCCACAGAAACCACTCGGGAGAGCTGTTCTCAGCTACGTGGGGTGGGCGGGCCAGGCCTCTCGGATCCAGGCAGCACAAGGGGGCAAACGCAGGCAAGGGCGTGGAGGGGTGCTGGCTTCCTGCGGGGCTTCCTAAAACACTTCCGCCTCTTCAAGTATCTGACCAGACTGGCTCTGCTGGATCCCAAGGCTTAGTTAGGCTGGGCAGTGCCCTGTGTCACTGGGTGAACATGACAAGATTTGGGGCAGAGACCTGGTCAGGCCAGCCCTGGGGAGCATGAGGCTTGGAGAGATACAGACTCACAAACACCCACATGGCAGAATACGGGCCCCAGATACCCCCACAGGTCCACCACTTCTCAGCTGTGCACTTCCTCTGGGCCAGGACCCAGGAACCCCATGGTCCAGTGTTGGGTGGAGGGGGCCCCTCAGAACGGGCTAGGACCCAGGAGGCCCACCCCGACGATGGCAGCAGGGGCACTCCTCTCGCCTCTGCTCCAGCCCAGGCCTGCCTGAGCTCAGAGGTGGCGACATCTTTCTCAACCACCCTCATCCCCAAGATGCCTGGCCGGCTCGGAATGCAGTGGGGACGGCCCAGCTCCTGGCCCCAGGCTCTGCCTGGACCCAGCTGCTGCTTTAGGGCTGAATCAGGCAGGGCCTTAGCTCAGGGTTGGGCCCTGACTTCTGGACCCTGGACCGTGCTGGGGTCTCCTCTGGGCTGTCCACACCTGCCGGGGGTTTCCCTGCCCAGAGGGACTGGATGTCAGGGTGAAGGGCCCTTCTCCCCCTCTTCTTGCAGATCCACCACCCCAGGGGTCTCATCCCTTCCCAGGGCCTGGTGGGCAGAGCAGACCCCACACACCCCAGCTTCAGGCTGCTACTCCCTGCCAGCCCCAAGGGCAGGCAGGCCCCTCCCGGGCCCCTGATGTGTACACCTGTGGGTGCCTCTGTGGAACGCCCCAGCCCCCACACAGGGAGAGTGTGAGCGCACACGCATGCGCCACCACGCCTCTCCCTGGTCCTGCCTGCCCTGGGCCAGCTTCTAGGTCAGGCCTGGGCACGACTTCCTGGGAGAACCAGCGGCAGGCGCTGCAGGCTGGATCCAGCCGCTTGGGGTGTGCGGTGGCCATGGCTTGGGGGGCGTGGGGCCGGGCCCATGGGGGCCCCGTGGGGGCTCTAACCCTGACAGCTCTGGCTGAAGGGATCCGGACCGACCAGGGGCAGACCCCAGGTCGCTCTTCCCTTGGCCCTCAGCCGGAACACGGGCTTGAACCCGAGGTGGAAGCTGAGGGTGCAGCTGCCATCCCCATGGTTGGCAGTGAGGCCTGTTCCCTGCCCGGCAGGCGTCAGGTGAGTGCGGAGGGAGGATCAGGGAACCACACGGAAGAAGTGGGGGGTGCTGGGGAAGAGCGCTGGGAGAGCCAAGGGGACTCTACATCCCATCCACCCTGCCCTAGGACCCCCAGAGTCCCTGGGAGGAGGGGGCCCTCACCGACCTGGCGGTGTACACGGCTGCCTGCCTGGAAGAGGCTGGCTTTGCAGGAACCCAGGCAACTGCACTCACGCTGTCCTCAGCTCTGGAGGCCCGGGGGAAGCGTCTGGAGGACCAGGTGAGCCACCACCCGTCCCTGCCCCCCCCCCCCCCCGCCCCGAGCTCCTGCTGTTGAGTTCCAGGGCTGGGGGCTGGGAGTGAGCACCTGCCAAGCACACTCGTTTCGGGCTGCACCTGCCCCATGGGGGTACAGAGTGGTGCACCGCGGCCATCTGCTCCACCCTGCCAGGTGTACGCCTTGGTGCGGGGACTGCTGACACAGGTGCCCAGCCTGGCCGAAGGGAGGCCCCGGCGGGCGGCCCTCCGGGTGCTGAGCGCGCTGGCCCTGGAGCATGCTCGGGAGGTGGTGTGTGCGCTGCTGCCGAGCTCGCTGCCCCCGGACCGGTAACCTGCCTCCCCCAGGCCAGCAACCCCATCCGTGAGGCCCCCACGCAGCTTCCTTCCCCCTTCCTGATGCACGGTGGAGGCGGGCCTTGGGGCGGGGGGGGGGTTGTGGAGGGGGCAGAGCCTCTGAATTCCCTCCGCTTGACTCGTGTCCTCCATCCACTCCCCACCCCTCTCGCCTCGGGGTCCCTGGCTTGGGGGGGGCCTGCTTTCTCCCTGCCCAGGTCACACCAGGAGCCCAGCCTGGGGCTCCAAGGGGGGACGAGCGAGCCAGGTGGCTGCTTCTCCCCGACGCCCCTGGCTCTTTGGTCGGTCTGCCCGGGAGAAGTTATGTCGGGTCTCGCTCTGTACAGTGACTATGTCTATTACCAGGTTTGTGGCCCTGCTGCTGGCCCCCCAGGACCCTGCCAGCCCCCCCCCCCCCCGGGCCGCTGCAGACAGTCTGCACAGATGGCAATTGTTTGGTTTTTCTGGGGTTTGCGGGTGGAGTGCCTGGGGGATGCTTTACCCCCTGCTCCCCATGCTGGAGTCCTCGAGGCCACCTCCCACCCTGACCTAGGGACTCCCCACGTCGGACCCTGCCTCAGGTGCTCGTACCCCCAGGGCAGCAGCTGAGCTATGGCGCAGCCTGAGCCGGAATCAGCGCGTGAACGGGCAGGTGCTGGTCCAGCTGCTGTGGGCACTGAAGGATGAAGCGGGGCCTGAGCTGGAGGCCTTGGCGGTAGGTGACGAGCCAACACAGCCGGGGGCCACCCCCAGGGAGGGTCTGGCCCCAGGGGTGCGGGGGCAGCAGGCTCTCACTGGGGTGTCCGAGCTTTGTCCTAGTGTCTGTCATGGCGCCCAGAGCCTGAGCTGGGCTGCTCGTTCCGCAGGCCACGCGGGCCCTCGGAGAGATGCTGGCCGTGTCTGGCTGTGTGGGTGCCACGCGGGGCTTCTACCCACACCTTCTGCTCGTGCTGGTCACACAGCTCCACCAGCTGGCACGGCGTGGGCACTCTCCTGACACCCCGAAGGGGTGGGCCCCATTGCACCGAGGGCCACCGCACAGCCACGCCAGGTGAGGGGCCCACAGCAGAGGGGAGTGAGGGCTGGGCCACTGCCCTCCCGGCCCTCCCCACCCACTTGCTCCCTGCCCCCACCCCAGCTGCGCCGTGGAGGCCTTGAAGGCCTTGCTCACCGGGGATGGAGGCCGTATGGTGGTCACGTGCATGGAGCAGGCTGGAGGCTGGAGGAGGCTGGTGGGAGTCCACACCCACCTAGAAGGCGTCTTGCTGCTGGCCAGGTGCTGGAGGGGGGCGCTGGGGAAGAGGCCGGGGCAGGAGGGCGGTCAGGTGGAGGCTTCTCAAGGGGTGAGGCGGCGAGAGGAGGAAGCACCCCCCTCTCCGCCCCCCCCCCAGTGCCATGGTAGCGCACGCGGACCACCATCTGCGGGGCCTGTTCGGGAGCTTGCTGCCGCGGCTGCGCAGCCCCGACGACACGCAACGCCTCACGGCGATGGCCTTCTTCACCGGGGTGAGCCTGCTTCCACGTGGGTGGTGAGGGGTGCCGGTGGACCTGGCCCCTAGGCAGGGCCGCCGTCATGGGGACTTCGAGCACGCTGACCCCAGGGCCTCTCTCTCAGCTGTTGCAGAGTCGGCCCACAGCAAGGCTCTTGCGGGAGGAGGTCATCCTGGAGCGGCTCCGGGCCTGGCAGAGCGACCCTGAGCCCACGGTGCGCTGGCTGGGCCTGCTGGGCCTCGGCCACCTGGCGCTGAACCGCGGGAAGGTGAGGGAGCGGCCTGAGGTGGGGGGGGGGGACCCGGGCAGGGGCCCGAGGGGCCGCCCACGAGTCGCTGCCCCCGCAGGTGCGGCACGTGAGCAAGCTGCTGCCCGCGCTGCTGGGTGCGCTAGGCGAGGGCGACGGGAGGCTCGTGGACGCCGCGCTGGGCGCGCTGCGGAGGCTCCTGCTGCGGCCTCGGGCGCCCGTGCGGCTCCTGAGCGCCGAGCTGGGGCCGCGCCTCCCTCGGCTGCTGGACGACGTAAGCTCCGCCCCTCCGGGCCGCCGGGCGCCCCCACACACACCGCAATCCGCCCCATTCCTGCCCGCCCACCCCACCCCACCCCACCCCACCCCACCCCCACCAGGCACCCCGGATCAGCGCCCAGACTGCCGCCCTCACCTAGACTCTCCCGGTTCTTGGTCTGCCCTGACCGCGCCCTCCCACGCAGGCCAGGGACTCTGTCCGCGCCTCGGCGGTGGGGCTTCTCGGGACGCTGGTGCGGCGGGGCCGGGGCGGGCTCCGGGTGGGCCTCCGCGGCCCCCTGAGGAAGCTGGTGCTCCAGAGCCTCGTCCCTTTGCTGTTGCGCCTGCAGGATCCGAGCCGTGACGCTGCTGAGGTCAGCTGCCCCCCAAGACTGCCCCACTGCTGTCCCCATCCAGCCCTACCCATTCCCACCCTGTGTGTCTCCTAAGATTTTATAGGTCAGGGCTTTCTACAAGGACCTCAGGTGCCAGGGTCCAGGGTTCCCGGGTTCCTGGTCTTTCCTGGACCACTTGCCCCGGGCTCTTCCACCCCTCATCCTGGTCACACCCCAGCTACCTCTTGCCACTCTCTGGACCCTAACCCTGCTCCCTTCCCCTGTCCTAGAGTTCAGAGTGGACCCTGGCCCGCTGTGACCAGGCCTTGCGTTGGGGCCTGCTGGAGGACATGGTCACTGTGGCCCACTACGACAGCCCTGAGGCCCTAAGCCGCATCTGCCACTGCCTGGTCAGTAGGGGAGGACAGTGACAGCGATGGGGTGTGGTCAGCTGCACACTTGGTCCAGTATACACCAGGGCACTCCCGCCAAAACTGAGTCTCCTTGCTTTCCCGGCTAAGGTGGTGGCAAATCGAAGACCTCAGGCCCTATGCCTTGCACTGGGGGCTCCCCAGGGGACCTCAGGCCCTGGGCTTGCATCTGCCACCTTCTCTTCACGTGGGATGGGTCCTCCTGTACTGTCATAAACCCATCTGCCCCCAGGTTCAGCAGTACCCAAGTCACATCCCCAGCTTCCTGAGCCAGACCCAGGGCTACCTGCGGAGCCCACAGGACCCCTTGCGCTGGGCAGCTGCTGTGCTTCTAGGTGAGAGGGTCCTGGTGTCTGTCCCTCAAGCTCAGAGCTCTGGGAACTGGACCAGCCCTTCCCCGATGGGGGCCTGGGGCCAGGGCTCACAGGCATGTCTTGGTCCAGGTTTCCTCGTCCATCACACCAGCCCTGGCCGTGTCAGCCAGGACCTGCTGGACTCCCTGTTCCAGGGTAAGGACCCAGCCTGCTCACCAGGGTGTGGGGTCCTGGAGAGGCTGGGGGCGCTAGGATGAAGTGGATGGGAATGGATTGGGTGGAGGGCCAGGGACCTGGGGTCCTGAGAGCCCTCCGACCTTGCCTGAGCTGCCCTATCCCTGCAGAGCTGGGGCAGCTGCAGAGTGACCCAGAGCCCGCCGTGGTCGCCGCGGCTCACGTGTCCGCCCAACAGGTGGCGCTGCTGGCCCGCGCACAGGCCCGGCCCCGCCGCCTGCGTCAACTCCGCCCAGGCCTCTGGCACCACACCCGGCCCCTGCCAGTCTATGCCAACAGCCCATTCCAGCCCCGGAGCTTTATAGGCCGCTGGGGCTGCCTGGGACCTGGCTGAGCCTGACCCCAAGCCAGCCCGGAGGGTACCTGGGGTCCGAGTCCAACAGCGCACTGCTGTGTGGCCAGTCCTGGCAGGGGCAGGTCTGCGGAAGAGGTCCGCTTGAGGGCCGCCCTGCACCTGGTACTGGGTGCACACAAACCCTCCCTCTCTAGGAACGCACGCCACGGCAGCCACGTGACCTAGGACAGCCGCGCCTTCTGTGCGAGCACCATCTTGCCCTCGGCCCCCCCCTTGCCTCTTGCACCCATGGGTCCGTCTGTCCCCACTTGGGCCTGTTGCTCTCCCAGCTCCCTAGAGTGTGCCCCGTTCCCAGCCTGGATGGCACCTGGCCTCCCGAGCTGGGGTCCGGTGGGGGACACTGTGAAACTGGTCCGACCCTGCGAGCTGGTGCCGTGGTAGGCTGCCCGCTTCCTGGGTCTTTGCGCACAGCCCGGCTCGGCCTCCCCTGCCTGTCTGGGCTGTCCTCCCCAGCAGCCCATCGTCCCCCTTGACATGTCCCAGTCCTCAGTGGCCTGCCCCCATCCCCCACACCTCTACTCCTGTGCGTCGTGTCTTCTCCAGATTTCCCCTGACTTGCCCCCGGAGGCTTGGGTGATAAAGTGGCTTCAGGTGTGAGGTGCCGCCATCTGCATGCACTGGACCGAGCCCTCAGCCGGCTCTCCAGCGCCCTGCTCGGGCTTGAACGAGGATAGCATGACTGCACCTGCTGGGAAGAAGCCTCTCTGGGCCCTGGTGGGCTTCTCCACCCAGAATGCCTACCTTGAAACGTTCTCTTGCCTTTCAAGGCCCGCCCCCAAAGCCATCTCCTCAGAGAGGCCTTGGCTCACAGCCTCTTGGAGGGTTGGGACCAGTCCCCCCAGTCTGGGGACCCCTTGGGGTCCTGCCTACCCACTGTGGAAAGTGTTTAAAATAAACACAGGTGGATTAAAAGGGTCTGGCGTGTGTCTGGGGACTGGGTCTGGGCCAAGGATGGAGTCCTGACGACCTTGGCCTGGTCCAATATCCGACTCAGGCTGGGATTATAGATAAGGCAGAGTGTAGCCAGGAATAAGGGTCCGCCCGCCGGGCAGGGTTAGAGTCAAGCTAGTTCCGGGTCCAGGTTTACGGCCAGGGTCAGGCAGAGCTTTGCCTGAGACAAAGAGAAAGCTCAGGAGCTCAGGCAGGAAGGAGGCTAGGTCTCTCTAGGCCCAGGCAGGGTCAGGCCAAGGGCATGGGTCTGTGTGGAACCAGGGGCATGGTTTGGTGTATTAGTTTAGACCCTCCAAAGCATATGTCAAAACAAGATAAAGCTACAAGAAGAGGCCCTCTGACTCCCGGAAGGATGGGAGGGCGAAGGAAAGGGTTGTTCGGGGTGTCCTGGGAGGCTGTACTGGCCTGGGGGCTCTCAAGCCGGTCACCCACCCAGGAGGACCGCAGCTCCCAGGATAGGGTTGCTGGGCAGAGCTGGGTCTCCCTCTTCATTTTCCCTCGAGGCAGCTGGTGTGTGCGGGGAGCATCCTCAGAGCCCCTGATTTAATCTGGGCCCGAAGCTGGGCCGAGCAGGGGCCTCATGCTCCCCTCAGTGATGGCCCCTGAGGGCAGAAGCAAGCCCGGCCTCCCCACAGCTGCAGCCCAGGAGCCAGAACCTGGGGTGAGTGTTCGCTGCCCACTGCCGTCACCAAGCAGAGCACGGCTGCGCAGTGATACCCTCTCGGAAGGAGGTCCCAGGCTCAGATGAAGGCTCGGGCAGGCGGCACCCGGCCCCTTCTCACCCCACCTCCGTGGTGCCCACACCCCACCTGGCTAGCAGGAGTGCAGGCTGTCTCTTGCACAATGCATCTGCCGGCTCATGGCATGTGTCCACCCCCACCTTGCTATGCCCCCTCCTCCGCAGTACCTGCAAGCCCCCCTGGACTACCTGCCCACCAGGTGTGAGGTTCATCAAAGTCCATGTGGCCGGAAGGCCCAGACTGTGGCTGCGCTCTGGGAGAGAGAGTCTTCTCAGGGACTTCTCTGCTGGGCTGCCCCGTCCCATGGCCATGCCTCGGCCCTATGTGCGGGTGAGTGTGTCCAGCCTGGGGGGGGGGGTCTGCCAACCTGCTGCTTGGGTTGGACCACGCTTGCCGCCCTGGTCTCAGGGCACTGATGGCCTTGGAAGCTGAGGACCAACGGTCCGACGCTGCAGCTGGGGCTTGGTGGGGCCACCCAGGACCCGCCTTCTCCCCTGCCTTGAGGGTGATCTCAGGGCCCAGGGGCTCCTGCTTCTCGAACACTTCCTAAGACTGGGGCTATTGCAGTACTGCTTGTTCACCTTGGTTTGCCTTTCAAGTGCCCCCTGATGGGGGTTCCCAAAAGAGAAGCATGGGCCCTAGAGAAGCCAGACAGGCCTGAGAGGCATTGAGCTTCTTCCTGCAGTTGTGTAGCCTGGATCGGGGACGTTTGGGGTGCAGTCTGCCTTTGTTCTGATATTAATTTCGCTCTTGGGCTGGGATGCTAGATATTCACTGGGGCTAATGCCCTAGCTCCCGCCGAACCTACTGTCCGTCCTCTTCGGTGAGGCCTGAAGCCGCCTGTCAGTGACGGAACCACCCCTTCCCTCTACCTTCCAGCACGCAGAGGAAGGCTGACTGCAGTTCCCACCAAGGAAAGGCAGATTTCCCGGCTGTGCACATTCCTGGAGACACGGCCACGTCAGTCACCACCTGTGCCTATGCCTGGGGCCGCCTCTGCCGTGGGCGGATGAGGCCCGCTGAACGCCCAGGGATCTGCAGCTTGGGGGCCAGGAGCTCCCACGTCCAGGGACGGACTCTCAGCTTTGAGCAGAGGTGTTCGGACGAGACCTGACTGTTTAGACAAGGTCTCTGGCGTGGGTCACTGCCTGTCCAGGAGCCTCCGTGCAGCCCCAGGAGGACAGGTCTGTGCTCGTCAGCCGCACCTGCTCTGGTCCCCTCTGCAGCCCCAGTTCTCAAGTTCCCCAAGACAGCTGCACACTGTCCTGGGCGAGTTGCTCTGCCCTGTTCTTTCACGGGCCAGCCCGTGGAGGAGGGGCCAGGGGCCCAGCCACACGGCTGGTCTCTCCAGAGTGGCCAGGTCGCTTAGCCCCGTGGCACGACAGCAGCGAGACCACGGAGGGGACATCGGCTCAGCCCCCGCCTGTGCTCCCTCCCCGGATCTGGGGCCCCCCCGGAAACTCGGTGAGCCATCTTTCCTTTGTACATCACATTTATTGACTTTCCCCAACTCCCAGGATGAACTGGCTGCAGGCCGGGTTGGGCTCTCAGCCTCCCAGGGTTGGCAGCCAGGTGGGCTACCCCCTCCCCCCCACCGCAGAGCTGCCCAGGCGAGCAGGCTCAGCCCTAACAGCAGTCCTGGCTCAGGCCTAACAGCAGCGCCAGGCAGGCATAGAGTGCACACGTGCGGCCCTGGGCCTGGGGCTCCCAGCACACCTGGGGAACGTCCACCTGTACCCCCAGGCCGCATTCCTCCAGCAGGACCCAGGCAGGTGCCTCTGGGTCCCAGCTGCTCCCCAGGAGCTCTTGCGGCAGGGACACATCCCTGCGCTCCTGCCAGGGGGTGCTCTGCTCCAAAACGCTCCCCACCTGCTAGGACGGGGAGGGAGGGTGTCAGTGAGCTACTCTTCCCCCGCCTCCCCCCAGCATCCAGCACCTGCCCACATCACTCCATCCTAGGAGCACCTGGGGCCCCACACCACAGGCCCAGCCCCTTCCCCTGCAAGCTGCAACCCGCGCTCTCTTACCAGCTTGAACTGCCCGGACAGGCCTCCTGTCTCCAGCATCTCCACGAGCAGCTCACGCTGGCTCTCACTCAGCACTGGGGGAAGACTTCAGCTAAGAGGGGGTTCCAGAAGGCCCCGCTGGGACAAGCCCATATCCCTGCCCCTCCCTGCCCCAGCCCAGGAGCTTCTCACCAGCTAGTGCTTCCACCAGGTAGAGGATGGGGCCGGCCAGGTGCACTTCCAGCTCTCCGGAGGTATGCACCAGGCACTCGAGGACGGCATCCACTGGACCATCCAGGGGGGCCACTGACCCACAGCACAGGCCCCGTTCCAGCTGGGGACACGTGGAGGGGCCGGTGAGTCCGAGGGGCCATGCGCAGGCCCCTCCCGTCTGGCCCAGTCTCCTGGGCTGCTCACCGCATCCTCCAGGGTCCGCAGGGCTGGCTCTTCCCGAAGCACCTGCACCAGGCCTGCCAACAGCCGCTCACACAGTTCCTTGGACAAGCCCTGCAGGACCTGGGCCTGGGCCCCCACCTCTGCCTGCAGGCCCCGGAAGTCTCCCGTGACTGCCGACCAGTCCTCCACAAACCCGTCTGTGGGGAGAGGGCTGGGACTGACCCTGGAGAGCCCTGGTTGGGAAGGGCGGACTCCCAGGGGGCAGAAAGGGGCGCCCGCCCAGGTGCCCAGGGTTGTCAAGAAGGTACTGACCCGACTCTAATTTGAAGCGGCCGGAGAGCGGTGACTGGCTGCCTGCGCCGCTTGTAAGCTGGTGGCCTGGGCAGGGCAGGGTGAGTCAGGGCAGGGAGCAGGCCCCTGGGCCTCACAGTGCACCGCCACCACCCCAACACTGGCAGCCCAGAGCAGGGGTGAGGCTGGGCCAGGCTAGTGTTGGTGTTGCCTCGTAGCGCCCCCCAACCCAGCCTGTGCGTGTGCGTGTGCGTGTACGTGTGCGTTGACTCTTGCCCCTGGTGCCTGGGAGCCCCCTGGCTGAGCTGGGCTGTGCAGAAGGCCCCAGTCTGGGTGGCAGGTGCACAGGCCTCACCTTCCTTGGGCAGTCTGAAGGTCCTCTGCTTCTTGTGCGTCTTGTCCGGGAAGAGGAGGATATCTGGCAGCCAGGTGGGAGCACAGATGAGGGGGGCAGGTCGGCCAGTGACCCCGGCCTCTGCCTCACCCCTGGCCTACCCTGCACCGTTGGCTCCGTGTGCCCCACCCCCTCACATGCCAGAGCACGGGCTCCTCAGCCGCCCAGGAAGCTGTGCAGCCGAATGCCTGCCTCTGCCATGGGGCTTGGGCCCTAGGAGACACCCTAATTCCAGCTCACCCCAGTCTGAGTCAATAAGCAGCTGCGCCACCTGGAAGGCAAGGATGCTGCCTGACGGGATGGTGACTGTCTTCTTCCGGCTCCGGCGGCCCTGGCCTTGGCCCTGAGGGATGGACGTGGGCTCAGGACTGGGCTCTGGGTTGTGGGGTTGGGTAGGCTGGGTGCTGGGGGGGTGGGGCTGCCTGGGGGCACCCCCGCCTGCCTTCCTGCCCCCTGCCTGATCCGTGGCCCATGCTGTGCACCTGGAAAGATATGGCTCCAAGCAGTGCAAACTGGCCAGAGCCCTCCTGCTTACGGGTCTGGGTGACCTTCACCTCCTTCTGCGTCTGCAGCACCTCCGTCACCACGAACACGTCGTTCCCACAATTCCGCAGCTGCTGTAGGACCTTGTGCTCGGGCTGCCGCAGGTGCCTGTAGCAGGGGGTCGGCCCGGAAGCTGTGGGGGTGTGTCCTGCCCTCCCCAGCGCCGGGCCACGCTGCTGGGGGGCTGACGCGGCCCAGGCACAGGATTCCCATGATCCCCTCCCTGGTGGCTCCCAATAGTGTTTGTTGGGGGGGGGGGGGAGACAAGATCCAGGGATGCTAAGTGGACACCTGCAGACCCCTGGAGACACCCACCCCCTTGGCCGGGTGCTGATCTAGCTGCTTCTCCCTCCATTCCCTGCCCTCCCTGGATTCAAATTTCGAATCTCTACCCTGAACTAATGATCCTCCTCAGCCCGTCCCTCTGTCTGCTCTGCTCCACCCCAGCCCTCAGGATGCAGTCCCCCATTACCTCTGCAGCCTCCTTCCCCTCTGCCCGGCTCAGCATGCCCCCGGGGGCTGCCCGCCACCCCCCGCCCCCGGCCTCTGTGCTGACCCGTGGCCTGGCACAGACACCCTGTGACTCCTGACGCTCTGGGGTTGTGACCCAGCGGCTGCTTGGGGTTGGCAGAGCCCCACCCCCCGGGGGGCTCACCTCTCTTGCTTCATGGCGTCCCAGATGTTGGGGTCCACTCGCAGTGTACGCACCTTCATCGAGAGGCTGAAGGTATCAAACACCGCCGCCCCGCCTGCACACCTCCCCTGTGCTGGGGCTTCCAGCTCCCCGCTGGCTTGCAGCTCCCCGTCCATGGAGTCGTAGATGTGGATGGGCGCGCTTTGTTTCACAGCTAGAGCCAGACCAGAGCTGAGGCCCCATCCTCCCGCCCGCCACCCATCCCACCTGGGCAGAGGGACCTTTAAAAAGGCCCTGTCCTTTGAAACCAGAAAGCCCAGAAGCCCGGAGTAGACAGCAGGCTGGCCAGTTGCGTCGCCTCCCAGCAGGCGGGGTACCTGGTTCTGGGGCATCAGGCTCCAGAATGTCCCTGATGGAAAGGTTGATGCTCTTGTAGCGGGGTTTCCAAAACCACGATCTCGAGCACCTCCTTCCCAACAAGTAGTAGGGCTGGAAGCTGGTGGAGCTCCGCAGGCTATCCACGGGGATGAGCTCGCCGCTGTGGTCCAGCTCCCGGACCACACTCTTGATCACGCCCTCAAAGGCAGATGCCATTGCTCCTGAGGAGGACAGATGGGTGAGCCATGTTGCCCTCAGGGCTAAAAGAGGCGGGGGGGATGGGGGCAACAGTTGCTACTTGGATGCCTCCAACGACAGGGAGCTCTTTTCTCCACAGGCCAGTCCTGGGACGCTCTGACAGAAAACTCCTGCTCCTGATCATTACTCAGCACAGAAAGAAACCAAGTGTCTACCCTGTCATGCATTGCAGCATCTCTCCATGGGGCTGGTGAGCACCTCTAGGCTGGGACGGCATACACACCATCTGTACCATGGCCAGCGTGCCCACAGGAAGCCCAGGAAAGCGCTGGGACTCTCAGAGCTGGGCGGGGGGGGGGGGGGGCAGCCCTCAGCCACCCACAGAAACTTTTGTCACTTTGTCAGCCCAACAAGGCTTAGAGCCACTCCTGAAAAGCAGCCCCCGGGGGAGGGCAGGGCAAGGCAGGGGCCTCAGGGGGGACCCCAGCCCAATGCTCTAGCTGCTGCAGCAGCTGTCTCCCTGGCTGAGGTGTTCAGAGAGCAGGAGAAGAAGCAGGAACCACCAAGCTTCTGGGGACTTGGCAAGGGGCCCCCAGCAAGGTCCAGCCACAGCGTCCCCAGCTTCCAGGTACATCCTCTAGGGCTTTTCCTGTGCCCAGAGTTCCGTGAGCCACCAGTCCAAGGCTGAGGCTTCAGGGACCAGAGGCCAAAGCAGGCCTGACCCAAGACATAGGAGGCCTGGGCCCCGGGCACAGGAGGCGGACTTTCCCGGCCATTCTGGTCAGTAGGAAACCTCCGAGCCTCCGTGCTGGTCTGAATTCAGAGTGGGCCAAGGGGTGCCTGGAAGGGCCCCGCCGGAGTCAAGCCCAAACCCAGATGGGCTTCCCAGAGGCCTCAGGCTTCCCTAAGCTGGTCTGGGATTGCGGGGAATCCTGGGGGGGTGCTGGGACCAGGTGATCCCCCAAAAGGGCCGGCATCGCCCCCACTGAGCATGAGCTCCAACCCCCCTCAGGCAGCAGGGAATGGCATCGGGTGCGAGGTGCAGTGCTCACCGTGACTGTCACCCCAGGTTCCTGGCCCACGATGGGAAGCAGGTCCGCCCTGCAGACCTGAGTTGTACTGCTGTGCTGGGGAGCTCTGAGCAAGTGGACAGGGCGGGTGCCCAAACCCAAAAGTGAAACTTTGTTCTAGTGACGCCCGGCCGGCCGGCACTCCCAGAAACGCCCCAGCCAGTGCACCCCGCGGGGCCCCTCTGCCTGCCCAGACTGGGGCCCACCAGCGGCCCCCGCGCCCACAGCCTCCGCCTCCAGCTGGTGGCACTTCCCGTGGTTTCCTGCTTACAACTCAAGCCCATCAGACATTCCTCCAAAGAAGGTCAGCAAGCACCTCAAGCTGTTCACGTCGTTAACCAGCTGAGAGCCGCAAGCCCGACCCCGTTGAGGAGCCCCTCCGGGCCCCACAGCCCTCTGCTGTCCCAGATCCCACCATGCAGGGGGGAGGGTGGGGGAGGGGACGAGAGACTGGAGCCCCCGCACTGCTGGGGGCAGGGCCCCCCCAGCGTCCAAAGAGAACCACCCTCAGCCTCACCCCTCCGCTCCTAGCTGGGCTCAAAAGAAATGAAAACACGGGTTCACACCAAAACCTGCCCGTGAAGGCTCACACAGCATTATTTGAAAAAACCAAAATGTAGAAACAACCCGAATGTCCATCAGCTGAGTAAAGGGCACGTGACATCCGTCCTCTGAAGACCTAGGAGAGAAGGGCCGTAGGCCTCGGCAGGCAGGAAGGACTGACGGGCTGCGACACGCATGGGCACGAACGGGCCTCCGAAGCAGCAGATCCACAGACGGAGAGTAGACAAGCGGCGGCCGGGGCGGTGGGCGGTTGGGGGGGGGGGTCACAGCTAATACGTACGTGGTTTCTTCTGAGGGGACGAAATCCTCTATAACCAGTTGTGTTTCCTGACTCTGGATATGCTAAAGCCCGTGGGGTTTTCCACCTTAAGTGGAAATGGCGTGGGTGGACGGCGTGGGTGGACGGCGTGGCATGTGAATTACGTCGATAAAGCCGTCATTGAGAAAATCTGGAGTCGGGCTTCAACACGCAGGCCCCTCAGCGCCCCTGTCGTCTGGGTTGTGGAGAGTCGCACCCAGCGGGCTCCTTCTCGCCACCACTTCCTGCCTCGCGCTGATCCCGTGACGCCCGGAGCCCTCACCAGAGCCCCGCCGGCGGGCCTCACACTCCCTGAGGCTCTGCCACACTCCGCTCAGTCCACACACAAACCCGTAAGCCATCCCTGGGGGGGGGAGGTCTCTGAGGCCGCTGAGGCGGCTTCTCTCCCCAGGCCAGGAGCCTAGGGTGCGGGCCGGAGGGCTCTCTGGGGCGGCGGGCGCACAGTCTGCTTGGCGTGGGGCCCCATCTGCTGGTGTGAGAAGGGGCCCTTGCCGGCGGGGAGGCTCCAAGAGCCTGAGGCGCTCGGGCTGGGGGGGGTGTGTTCGCGTGTCTGTGTGACCGTACGTGTGTGCGCGCGGACGCGTTAGTGCCGTCGCGTGTCTGTGTGACCGTACGTGTGTGCGCGCGGACGCGTTAGTGCCGTCGTGTGTCTGTGTGACCGTACGTGTGTGCGCGCGCTTGTGCGTGCGGACACGTTAGTGCGCGTCGTGTGCCATCACGTGTGGGGGACCTGCAAGGCCTAAGCTGTGCCCACGGCTGTCGACGCCGGAAGGCTGTCCTCCCCGGGTCCTCTCTCCTGCAGTGCAGCCTCTTTCCCTGTTCCTGCGCACAGCCACCCCTGGGGGACTGGGTCTGAGGCAGAGGTGCCAGGCAGGAGCCATCCGTGGGCGGGAGGGGCAGCGCGCCGGCCACGGCAACCACGGATGGTGGCACACGGTGCCCACCTGCCTTGAGGCTGTTACCTGGGGCTGCCACGCCTCGGGCTGGGTGGGGTGGGGCCAGGGCATGGCTGCTGCAATTCCCTGGTCCCATTTTCAGTTCTTCAGCAAAAACCCAAACAGGAGGGACTCGGCAAGTCATTTGCCTATCACCTGGACTCCTGACAGAGGACAGAGGTCAGCCTGACAGGGCAGGAGTGACCTGCTGGGGAGAAAAGGTGGAAAGAAGGTGGGAGGGGCTGGCCCTGCACCCTATCCCCTCCCTGACTCCCATTCAAGAGGTGAAGGGCGGTCACCAGGACATATTGAGGGCCAGGAACTCTGGGGCGACATTATGTCCTCCTCGAGCCTGCCCTAGGTTACACTGAGGTAGGTAAGGCCACCCTGGCCAAGGCCTGGGGGTCCACAGCTAGAGAGGACACATGTCTCTGAAGGCAAGCTGTGACCCCAGACAGAGCCAGGGAAGGCACCTGGAGGGGTCAGCAAGGCCGGCTGCCCCAAGGTGGAGGAAGCTCTGGGCAACCAGGGACTCTGCCTCCACCCACCGGGTGTGAGGGGCTGGTGCAGGGCGTGGCAGTGGCAATCCAGCGCAGACCCTGCCCTGGGGGTGCCCAGCCCCTGGCAAAGGGCATTCAGATCCCAGAGATAACCCAGAGAGCTCTGGAGGGAGCGGCCCCATCGCGGAGGAGACGGGCGAGCGGCCTGAGGCAGCTGAATTCCAGGCTCAGGGTGGCGTGCCAGGGCAGGTGCCAGGGGCGGCAGGTTCCGTGGGGTCCGTGATGGGGGCCCATGCAGTGCCCTCCAACCCGCCCGCGCGCGAGTGGGAGCCGCCCTGGCCCGCTCCACCCAGCGCCGACCCTTCCAGGGACATTCCCCAGCTTCCCGCGGTGCCGGGAAGTCGGTGCCCACGCCCTCCGCAGGCTCCCTCAGGTGCTGGGCTCCCCTTCCTCCCAGCGTTGCCCCTCCCCGCCTGGTGCCTATGTCTCTGTCCCGCCCTCGGGGCCATTGGGAGCCCTTGCTCCGGAAAGAAAAACAGATGCGTCAGGATTAGAGACACCTGTCCCAGCAGCTGCTGCAGGGCCAGAGGGTGCTAAGCGCAGGCAGAAGCCCCAGAAGTCCCATCTTTTTTTTTTTTTTTTTTAAGATTTTATTTATTTATTCATGAGAGACAGAGAGAAAGAGAGAGGCAGAGGGAGAAGCAGGCTCCCAAGGAGCAGGGAGCCCGATGCGGGACTCGATTCCAGGACCCTGGGATCATGACCTGAGCCGAAGGCAGATGCCCAACCATCTGAGCCACCCAGGCGCCCCAGAAGTTCCATCTTTTGGGGACTGAGTCCCCCACGGGGCATCCCTCCCGCCAGCGCCACGGCCACCCATCAATAGCCCAGACGCTGGGGCGCATCTGCCCAGCACTGCTAAGTCAACGGTGGGCAGATCTCTGGGCGGGGGGTGGAGGGGACGGGTCAGCCCCAGAGCAGGGCAGTGTCAGTTCAGGGGTGCCCCAGGAGTCAGGAGGGGCGTGGGCGGCAGGAAGGCAGCGGGGCTGCTGCTTCCTTTCAGAGTCCCCTGCCCTGGGACCTGCTGTGATGTCTCTGGTCCCCTGAGCTCTCTGCCTGCTGGGGCGGGGGCCACAGAAGCCCGTCACCCCAACGGGGCCTCTGCCCGAGGAAGCGCACCCCTTGCTCTTGCTTCTGGTTTTCCGAGCCTCACTCTGCCCCAGCTGGGAGAAGCGCTCACTGCTGGGGTCCAGGCCTCGCTGGGGCAGGAGGGGAGTAGTTATCGGCTGGACACTAGTACCGAGGTTCGCTCAGTACTGGGCCTGCGGAGCATGGTCTTCGTGAGATTCATCCATTCTGGTTCCTGAGAGCCTTGTGGAAATGCCGCGATTCTGGGAACAGGAGACCAAAACACTTTTCTCCCAGAAGGATCTGGCCCAGAGGGTCTGAGAGTCATGCTTTCTGGTGAGGGTTAGGTGTGGGGTGGATGCTGGGGTGAAACAGGGGTCCATAGGGCCCCTGAGGGCATTTGTCTTCCACAGTAACGTCCTGCTCCCTTCCCTCTGGGATGAAAGGTGAGGGGGCATCCGTGGGGTAGTGGTCCCAGCCTGCCAGCCGCCTGTTCCCACCTGAGGACTCCCACCTGCATGCATATCTAGAGGGAAGCAGTTGACAGGAGGGTCCCCAAGGGCTGGGTGTGCAGGCTGGGTGGGGGGAGATAACGCAGGACAGACTGGACATTCTGTGCATATTCCCTGACAAAAGTGCGCTTGGTATGGCTACACTGCATTCCCTTTGGGGAGGTGCTGCGCCCCGGGGTAGCTTTATGCTGTGGGGCAGGGCGGAAGCGGCTGTGGTGGGACGAGCTCAGGAGGGAGGCAGCCTGCCTGGGCTGTGGGGCAGAGAAAACACGCAAAGGGAAAGGGGAAGCTGGGTGTGGGAGAAGGTGGGGGCCTCCAGGGCTCGGGGAGGAGACAGCCCTGCGAGGAGAGAGAAGTTCTTCACAACGGACGTGGGCACCCGGGCAGCCCTCTGGGAAGGAGCACCTCGGGGTGGGGGAGAAAGGCTGCCGGCAGTGTGGGTGGTCAGCAAGAAGACAGCACGGAGGGGAGACGGCCACCCAGCAGCCGGCCTAGGATGTGCAGGACGGGGGAGGCCCAGACACGGACCTGTCTCTCAGATGGAAGTGACCCCGGAGACGGTTGTTGTGGGACCTCAGTGTGCTGATGTCTTGACACCAGAGCAGGGCCTGGCATGCTGTAAAGAGCTATCAACAGGCTAAGTATTTTTGTCTGGTGTTCATACAGAATGTGTCATTTGAGGGGAATTCCTAAAAATGCAATCACTCAGAAAGTACCCAGGGTCTTGGCACACATTGCAAGTTGCCCTTCAGAAAGGCTATGCCGATGTCCAGAATAAGCGCTGTGAGTTTCTGCCCCCCTGAGCCAACACTGAAGGCAGATTGGGTTCATTTTTGCCAGTCTGATGGGCGTCAATGAGTTCCGAATGTAACTGTTAAGATAGGTTTTAGTAGGTTAACTGTGACAGCACTTACATCCTATTTACAGTTTCTCAACCCTAGGAGACAAATCTCCACACCGTGTATCCTCTGGGCAAGTGGCTGGGCTCTCCTCTCCACCACCCCTGGACCGGACAGCTTGTCCAGACATCCCTGGCCCAGACGCAGAAGAGAGCAGGCTCGGTGCTAGACTCACGAATCTCGGTTTGTGCTGTGTAAGAAATTACCCCAAACCTTAGTGGTGTAAACAACATCTCATTCACTCATAGATATGTGAGTTGCTCTGAATTATGCCATTAGGCTGGACACAGCTGAAATGGATCATCTCTGCTCCACTGGGTATTGCCTGGGTTCACAGCTTTGGAGTTAGCTGGCAACTAATGCTCTCACGTGTCTGGCTGATGGCTGACCATCAAGAGGGTCAGTGGTATAACTGGACACGTGCTGTCCATCCTCCATCCAGCCAGCCCTGACTCGTTCACAAGGTGATGGTTGTAGGGTTCTCAAGAGAAGTAACACAAAGTAAGCCCAGAGGAGTGCTTTTCAAGATCCCTCGCGGGAAATTCCATCTCACTCTTTCTCTGAGAACGCCCCTCCCCTGCCCTCAGAGTTTGGCCAAGACCTAAGGATCTTACATCAGTCCTGATTCGTAAGTCACCCTGAGCGGGTCCACAGGGGCTCCCACCTAGGGTGCCTCTGGCTGCTCGTGGGCGAGGAAGAGGGAAGGGGAGAGACGGACACGCTAGTTAGGGTTCAGCCAGGACAGGGGCAGTGGGAGAGGAGGACGGGCGGACAGAGCACGGACAGGCCTGGGTGGTACTTGCAAAGGGACCAGAAAGGGCACAGGAAGTAAAGATGGTTCCAGATCGGTTGTGCCTCCCCTCAAAGACGTCTGGGCTGGGAGGGATGCCCAGCCGGGCTTCTGCCCCGTGCCAGCCAGCCAGTGCAGGCTGCTCTTCTCAGCCTGGCAGGCCACCACTGCAGAAGAGGCCTTCAGAGTGCCCACTGCTGTCTGTGAAGTGAGGCAGCACTCAGCCCTGGAGGAGTTGAGGCGCTGACCTGGAGGCGGGTCGGGGGCTGTCCCTCCAGCAGACAGTGCCTGTGAACCCCTTGCATCGTTGTTGGCGTATGTCTTACTTCTACACGTGGCACAAGCCACAATGATTTTTTATGGAAAGCCTCATGAATTTGTGTGTCCTCCTGGTGCAGGGGCCATGCCAGTCTCTGCCTCAGTGAGCGCGGATGGTATGTTATCATTGTTACTATTCACACTTTCATTAGGTTTGGCTGTAACTGTTTCTTTGAGAGGATGTAAGAAAGGAGGGTTAACATTTACTAGCAAATTTTCCACTTCCTGCCCTCTGCATGTGTGTGTCTCTGCCACATCATCTCCCTTCCGCCGGAGGAATTTCCTGTAACACTGGCCATGCCGCAGGTCTGTGGCAAGCACGTTCTGTCCGTTTCATTTTATTGTGGTAAAAAAACCACAACATATTAGTTGTCCTATGACTGTTTTCAGGTGTCCAATTCAGCGGCATTAAGCACATTCCCAACACTGCACGCTCATCATCCTTTCCGTCCACGACGTCGTCAGGGCTCCGAACAGGAGGCCTGACTAAGCACTGAAGTCCCCACTCCCCCTTCCCACAGCCCCTGGGCACCTCGGGTCGGCTGGCCGGCTGTGTAAGTTGGCCCGCTCCGGGGCGCTCACGTACACGGACTCACGCAAGGCCTGTCCTCTGGGGCTGGCGCACTTGGCATCACGTGTCCGAGGCTGGTCCTCGGGGCCGCAGCGCCTCCCTGCGCGAGGCTCACTCAGCGCGCCGCTGGGGCGCCCACGCGGGTGGCCGGCCGCCTGCGAGCGGGCCGCGCGTCCCTGCTCTCACTCCTCGGACGCCCGCCCGGGGGCACGGGGTCGCTGGGCCACGTGCTGCTATTTCTCATTTTCTGAGGCACCTCCAGACTGCTTTCCCCGGCAGCTGCACCATGTGACACCCCCAGCAGAGTACAGGGCTGTGTGCATCCGTCTGTGCCCCCGTTTCCACTGCGCGACCGAAATCTTTCATGCTTTCGGAGGTGCCCGACCCAGGGACTCCTCGTTCTCGGCCTTCTCCCGCCCTAGAGCCCACGGAGCAGCGTTAACAGCGCCACCAGGTCGCCCCCGCAGAGCCTCCAGTCTAACCCTCCGCGGCTCCCGGTCTCGTCCTACAGAGAACAACAGCCCGCGGCGCGGGTCTCGGCGGCGGCCGCCCCCGGCCCGGGCCAGCCCGGCCTGGTCGTCGCCCCGCCCCAGTGCGCTTGCGCCACTTGCCGGCGCTCCCTACTGACGCAGTCCCGTCCCTCGCTCTGCGCTCGCGGGGCCCCGCCTTTCCGCAGCCGTTGCCAGGACGACGGCGCGTCCCCCGCGGCCCAGCCAACGCCCGGGCCTGGCTGCAGTGCGCAGTCTCGGCACTGCCGCGGGCCCCGCCCCGCCCCGCCCCCGGCCCGACTCCGCCCCGACTCCACCCGCCCCGCTCCGCCCCGCCCCGCTCCGCCCCGCCCCGCCCCGCCCGAGGGAGCAAACAGTCGCGCGGGGATGACGTCGCGGGGGCCTGGCCGGGCGTCGCGGACTCCGGAGATGGAGGAAAAGGAGCAATTACGGCGACAGATACGTCTCCTGCAGGGTGGGTCGGGGCGGGCCCCGGGCGCGCGTCCCTCTCTTTACCCTCCCCTCACGGCGGGCCCCTGCCCGCCTCCCCGAAGGGGGTCGCTCTGCGCCTGCGGTCGCGACGGCCAGGTCGGGTCGGGGGGGGCGGGGGTTGGGGCGGGGGGGCGGGGGGGCCCCTGGAGGGGCGTCCGGGCCGGCCGGGGTCAGCGCCTTGCCCGAGTTTCGCCAGACGGGTAGGGCAGGTGCCTCGGGCGCTGCGGCGGGTGGCGGCGGGGCCGTCGCTCAGTAACCGACGGGGGGCGTCCCCCGTGGGCGGGCACCTCCTCGGCGCCCTCTCGCCCCCGGTGCCAGGCAGTGGGGCGGAGGGCTTGTGCTCGGCGCGGCGCGAGGTCTCGTTTGGCTGCCTCCCGCCCTTCGCCCACATTCCCCTTGGGACTCCAGGCCCCGACTCCCCAGGCCTAGTTTCCCAACTTTCCCATTTTTAGACCCGACTTGAGGTTTCCGTACTTAAAAATTTTCCCGTCTAAAGTTGCTCCCTTAAAGAGAAGACTTAAGGCGTTGGAAAGCGTGTGTGGGGGAGAGTGCAGGCCGGCGGTCAGCCTGCGAGGAGGCTTCCTGGGCTCCCCGTGCACTGCGGTGTCAGGACGCGGCTCTCTGGGCCTGGGGACGGGACCTGTGGTGGGGGAGTGTGTAACTGAGGGGCTGGCTGCTGGTTTGTGGGTTGGGTTCTGACCCCTGGGTTGTCCCCGCTGAGGCCTGTACCCCTCCCGCAGCAGGACGACTCTGCAGGGGCTTCCTTGGAAAGCCTGTGCTGGTGGTGGGGGCGCCAGCCAGGCCTCTTCCCCCCCTGCGGGAGGACAGTGTGGCACTCTTGTCAACCGTGGATGCTCACGGGTGTCCGTCGTCTTACGCTCATTGCCCTGTGTGCCAGGCTGGGAGGTCATCAGGGTGTGCGCCTGCCCCCGCTCCAGCTGTGGGCGAGCCAGAGGGCCTCTGCGGCTGACTGGCTCCCTTGCTGAGGCATTACAGCATGGGACCTTGCTGGTCTCTTCCTGTCGAGTGACACATCCCCTCAAAGGATTGTGGAAGCGGTATAATAATATTCCTGGTAAATTAGGGACATCCTGCCACGGGTGCATTTTTAGGATAAACAACCGGAAATAGGACTGAAGTATAACTGGTGGGAAAAGGCTCATGGAAGAGACGGGCTGAGGGAACATCCGTGGTTCTCCGGCTCTAGGGGCTGCCTGTCCTGCACTGCGGGCTGGCAGGGGCTCAGGAGTGAGATAGGGTCTGTGGGGCGTCTCGTCAGCTGATGCGCTTCCAGGGGACTGTTGTTGATTTTACGCTCACCCTCTGGCTAACTGAGCCTGTGATTCTGCCTTCTCAGGTCTGATCGATGACTACAAAAACCTCCATGGCAATGGCTCTGCCCCCGGCACCTCAGCTGCTTCCCGGTGGCAACCACCTGCTTACAACAGCAGCAGGGCCTTCGGTGCCTGCTACCCTCGCCCAAGCCGGAGGGGCTTCTCCCCGAACCACGGGCCTGCATGGCGCAAGAAATACTCCCTTGTGAATCGGCCCCCGGGACCCTCAGACCCACCCGGTGACTGTGCTGTGCAGCCGCCCCTCAGGACTGGGGGCAGCCAGGGTCCTGACCCCCAGCAGTATGTCCTGGAGAGGCAGGTACAGCTTAGTTCAGATCAGAACGTGGTCATCAAAATCAAACCACCATCAAAACCGGGTTCGGCTAGTGCTGCAGGGGTCCCTCGGGGCTCCTTGGAAGAATTTGAGGACCCCCCCTGGAGCGACCACAGGCCTCAGGAGGGTGAGGGCGAGCCCCCAGGTGGACAGCGGCAACCCCCAAAGCCAGGAAGAGTCAAGGGGAGCTGCGGTGCAGAGGACCCCCTTCTGGTCTGCCAGAAGGAGCCTGGCAAGCCTCGGGTAGTGAAGTCCGTGAGCAGCATGAGTGACAGCCCCTCAGAGCCCCGGCGGACTGTCAGTGAGAGTGCAGTTGCTGTCAAGGCACGCTTCCCAGCCTCCACCCTGCCCCAGCGCAGTGGCATGGCTGTGGGCCGGAAGGTGGGCTCACACTCTGTGGCCAGCTGTGTCGCACATCTCCTTGGAGATGGGAGAGTGAATGCTGCCCACACAGACCAGCCAGCTTCCGCTGCTGTGGTGGCCGGCCCAGCTAGACCAGCTTCTGGACCCAGGCAGGCCCGAGAGTCCTCACTGCTTGTGTCCTGTCGAACCAACAAGTTCCGGAAAAACAACTACAAGTGGGTGGCCGCTTCAGCGAAGAGCCCCCGGGCCACTCGGAGGGCCCTCAGTCCCAGAGCAGCCTCAGAGAATGTGGGCAAGGCCCCCTTCGGCACAGCAGAACAAGTGGAGAAGCCACAGCTCAGAGCGGATCCGGATGCCAAGCCCAGGAGGTCGGCTCCGTCCTCCACGGCTGGGGCCTCCCCCAGCAAGTACAAGTGGAAAGCATCCAGCCCCTCGGCCTCCTCGGCCTCCTCCTCCCCTTGGCAGTCAGAAGCTGGTAGCAAGGACCATGCCTCCCAGCTCTCTCCAGTCCCATCTCGGTCCCCCTCGGGGGACAGACTAGCAGTGGGACCCAGCAGTGGGACCCCATTCTCGGCTTACAAAGTGAAGAGCCGCACCAAGATCATCCGGAGGCGGGGAAGTGCTAGGTAGGTGCCCCTGCCACCACCCCAGGGTTCTGTCTGGGCAGGCACAGGGGCAGGCCGAGGCCTCTAAGCTCCCTGCTTGGTATGCAGAGCCCGTGGGAGGGCCCACCTGCAGGAGTGTGGGAGGAGAAGCAGCATCACCTGCTGCTGGGTCAGGCCTGCGTGTGTGTGGTGGCATTCGTGTGCCCAGTACCAGTGAGGCTGGGCTTACTGCTCTCCTTTATAGCTGAGTAATGGGGGCTTGGCCAGTGAGGACAGGTGGAGGCAGGTGCCGACAAGCCACCCCTCTCTCCTGTTGGTGAGAGACCAGAGGCTGCCGGGGCAGCTTTGGTTCGGGGTCTGCGGGGTTTGTGGATGATTGCTTTATTCCCGGGCCAGACATTGGGTGAGCAAACCGAGGGGGCAGTAGGGAGGAAGTCTGCCCCCTTGGCGGCCAAGTGACCAGGTGAGTCACTATCTCACTGAGTAGATGTCACTTCCCTGGCCCTCCACCCTCAAGGACTGTGAGGAGGCTAAAAAATGGCATTGAGGCTCAGCACTTGGTCTGGGGTCAGGGACTTAGTCACAGCAGCTGTTAACTGCAAGGGCAGAGAGTAGTTCTCACGCTGAGTCTCGCTCTGGAGGTCCTTCCTGCTGCCTGACCTTGGTTTTTGGCCAGGTTATCTGGGCTCCCCCGCCTTTTCTGTACAGTGGTCCTCTGTGTCAGCTACTGTGGAAAGGGGAGCCGTGAGAAGTAGTCTCTCCTGCCGAGATGGCTGGGGAGGTGGGGGGCAGCCCCTCCTCCGCTGTGGCTCCTTAGAGCCCCCCCCCCCCACCGCCAGCCCCCCTGGAGAGTTCATTTGGCCTGGGGAGCCGGAGGAGACCTGGTGCAGATGCACCGGGTGGGGGTCAAGGGGTGGGGCCGCCCTCCCTCTGACCCGCCTCCAGGCTCTGCAGGGGAGGGGGAGGGTGGCAGCTCTCAGACAGCCGCCACTGATGAGGTGCAAAGGCTGGGACCCGCTGGAGCTGACTGCCTCCTGGGGTGGATTCCATGGTGCCAGGATCTGGGTGGGCAAGGGTGGAAGGGGACAGCCGCCCCACGGGGGGAGCCCATCAGGAGCTGCCTGCTTTTTGTCTCTGCAGCCTTCCTGGGGACAAGAAGAGCAGCCCCCCACCTGCTGCCACTGCTAAGAGCCAGTTCAGCCTGCGGCGGAGGCAGGCCGTCCGGGGAAAGAGCAGCCCTATTCTGAAGAAGATGCCCAACAAGGGCCTGATGCAGGTCACCAGGCACCGACTGTGCTGCCTGCCTCCAGGCCGGGCCCACCTCCCCACCAAGGAAGGTATGACCAGGAGGAGGGGTTCTGGAAAGCTTGCTGAGCCAGGTCTGTGAGCCTTACCTCTCCCTCAGTCTGCACTGGCTCCGCTCGCCTGTTAGGAACCACCTACAGCATCCACCTTGCTCTGTCAGTGCTCCAGCCCAAAAACACTCCGGCTGGTGGGCAGTGGGCGGCTTGGGCTGGAGAGCAGAGGAGAAGGGCGGGGCCACTGTACCCCGCACCCGGGTGGGGGAGATGCTGCTGGGCAGGTGTGTGGTGGCCTTTTTAGTGCGTCTCTCCTGTAGACCTAGTCACATCCGTCTTGGTGGAAGGAGCCAGAAAGTGGACGAGAGGGTGGGAGCCACGCAGGCCTGCAGGGAGTGGAGGGGTGGTTTAGGCCGCCCGGGGCTCCCCTCCCCTAGGCGTCTGCCGCCTGTCCTGGGCCGACAGGCCGGCAAGGCTGTGGGCCTGTCCCCCTCTCCCTGTGGGCTGCTGCCTCTTCCTCCGGAACCCTGAGCTGGCCTGGGAGGGGTCCGCGTGGCGCACTTCCTGGGTCGTGGGTGTTTAGTGAAGGGTGAAGGGTAGTGGGGGTGTTGTGCGCCGTGGTCCCCTTGAGGAGGACGCCCCTCCCCGTCCCAGTGCGGTGATGGCAGCACACTGAGGGAGCTGGCACACGCCGGTGGTCAGGGGTGGGGGGGTCTCTGGCCGTGGGGGGTAGGGAAGGGGGAGGGCGTCACCTGTGACGCTGTGTCCTGGTGGGTCCGGGCTCCTCCGGGCGGACCAGGTCCCACGATAGCCCTGTTTTCTCCCCTTTGAGCATCTGGTGGATGCGTGGCAATGGCTCTCCAGGTTGATGCACGTGGAGTCTGGAGGTGATGGGGTTTGGGCCCTGGGCAGTCGGACTTGGGACTTGTGCCCTAATGGCTATTTTGTGCCGGGTGTTTGGGGAGCCCACAGAGGGGCGGGCAGGGCTTTGTCCAGGAGGAGGTGGTGCGTGGCAGAGCCGAGCGCCTGCGTGGGAGCTGGTGGTGGGAGAGCGGGGCATAGGGGCCATGAGAAGGTGTGAGGAAGTGAGGCTGGAGGGTGCTGGCCGCCCACCTGACCTCTGGTGAGTGTGGACCTGGACACAGGTGGACAGAGCAAAGGGAGCCCCACAGTGTCCCCCGGTGGCCACGGCCAGGGGGCTGGATTGAGGCTTGGGCTACGGCTGCAGGACTGACTGGGAGCGGACCGAAGGCTGTGGGTGGACCGATGGCCGACCGTCCCAGGCCTGACGGGGGAGGACACGGGAGGACGGGTTGCGAACGCCCCTTGCTCTGGGGGGGCTGGCAGGGGGTGGCCGAGTCCCCAGGGAGGTTGGGGCAGCCTGGAGAGAGGTCAGGAAGTGGTGCCCGGGGGCCTCCGGGCCTTTGCAGGGATTCATGGCTCGGTTCAGCTCATGTGTCACAGTGTTGTCTTGGCCGGTAGAGAGGTCCGGGTGAGTGGAGGAGAAGGTGCTGACGGAGATCTGTCCCCACAGAAGGGCCATCACACGGGGACGGCCACTTGTGGGCAGTGACGGCGCTCAGGCCTGGCTGCGGCAGGGGTGTGTGTCCACGGGCCCCTTTGCATCCTGCTCCAGGTGCTGGGGATCCAGAAGGCACGAGGCTCTCCTGAGACCTGCAGCCTAGCCCACGGCAGTCTGAGGCTGCTTGCCCTGGGACCAGAGTGCTCTGGAGGGCCGGATTCCTGGGCCGCCGCTGGGCGCCAGGCCTCCTCGCTGGGCCTGGAAGCAAGTGCTTGTAGAGCAAGTGCTGAGCTAGGCATTGCGCGGGACAGGGTGACAGCAGATGGGGCCCTGCCAGGGGCTCCTTATCCTAATGCTGGGGTGGCACTGAGGGGTTGGTGGGGTGTCCCAGGTGGGCACACTTTGACCTCTTCGGTCCATGCTGTTGGTGTTCCGCCCTCCAGAATTTGAGCAGAGCTGGCCTTGACTGGGGCCTGGCCAGGCCTGTCCTGCCCCTGCTCTCGGGGAACCTGTTTTGGGGGCAGACAGGCCTGAGCCAGACCATGGCCGTCCCCTTTAGCAGACACCCCTAAGGAAAGGGCGCCACTGGGTTGAGGAGCTTCTCCTGTCTTATGTGCTGAGGGCCTGCAGCTGAGGACCCCTCTCCAGATGGGGCCAGAGGTGGACAACACCCAGGACCCTCCAGACACGGCTGAGCTTTCGCAGCTGCTCTTAGCAGAAGGGCCCTGGCGTGGCCGGGGCTGGAGCGGGGGCTGCCCAAGGCCTGGCTTCCTACGGGGGCTGCTGGCTGGCTGAGGGGCCACTGCAGAGAGCAGGGCCCTGGCCACATGGGGGCTGGCCTCCTCCCATAGTGACGCGGGCCAGGTGTTCTAGGACACTCGCCGCCAGCGGACAGCAGCCTGGAGGGCTGAGGGGCCAGCGGGGACGCTGGGTCTGCAGATTGAAGGGGGCGTGAAGGTGCTGTGCATCTGGCCTGGAGCGGTGCCGGCAGGCTCTGGCCCACTTGCTTGTGCACTGTGCTCCTTGGGCCCGGGATGGCTGGTTCTCTCGTTAGGCCTAGGGCAGTACTGGGTACAGGCCGGGGTGTGGAGGCTGCCTCCTGCTGGTAGGGTGGGCGCAGTGCGGGCGCCAGTGCTGAGGGGCCTGACACGGTCCCCACCTTCATACTTCTCTCTACTAGGAGGTGAGCGGGTCAGTTTGTGGTTATAAACGGATGTGATAACTTGGCACAGACTGCCCTGGGAGGACTGTGAAAGGTGGGGGAGAGTCTTGTTGGGGGAAGGGCTTACAGAAGGCTACCCCTCACTCATCCACTACCCATCCCCTCCATCCCTCCGTCTGTCCATCCACCATTCATCCTACATCTGTCCACCTGTTCATCCGCATATCCATTCCCTTGTCTGTCCTCCGTCCATCCCCCATCCATCCTCCATTCATTGGTTCTCTGTCCACCATTTGTCCCCCACCCACCCCCGCCCCCATCCATCCAACAAGCAGGCGTGGAGTAGCTCTGGCCCAGGGAAGTGTGCTGGTCCCCGTGGGTACTGTGATGCTGGAGCCACATTGCAGTCGTCAAGACAGCTACCTGGGTACTTGTAAATAAGCTGAGGAGATACTCTCGGGTGGTAAACGTGCTCAGAGGAAAAGGAAGTGGGGTCACAGAGAGCTGTGGGGACGGCGGGCAGCTGTCGTCTCTGAGGACGTGACCTCCAAACCGAGACCTGCATGAGGACAAGGAGGCGTGAACACTGTGCCTCTCTGCAGTTGAAGGGCACAGGTGGGATGAGCTCTGCCGTGTTGCAGGAGCAGAGAGAGGTCCCGTGTGGCAGGCATGGGGGGTACTGAGGCCAGAGGGAAGGCAGGACCCACATGATGGGAGGGTCCAGTAGGCCACAGTAAGGGGAAGGGGGTGGTTCTGGATGCAGGAGAGGAGGGACCTGGGAGCTGCATGAATGTGCCCAGGGACGTGCCGTGGCAGTGTCAGGGGCCCAGGAGTGTCCAGCAGGCCTGGAGGGGGCAGTGATCCAGGAAGAGCCTTCGGAAAGGTCTTGAATGCCGGGCCAAGGAGTGGGGTCCTCATTCTTAGAAGTGGGCAAGGAGCTCGTGGAAGATGCTTGTGTGCAGGCCTGAAACACTGGGCAGGCGGCTCCTGAGACTGGCAGAGGCGGCTTTGGTGGGGGCAGGAGTGAGGACAAGCATTTCCCTGGGCTGAGGACTACTAAGGAGTCCGAGGGTGGCTACCCCATGCACCTCCTTCCTCAAGGTCCACAGGCTTCCTTCTCCTTCCGTCTCCCTCCTTCTCCCTCCTTCCCTGCTCCACCTTCCTGTCCCCAGGCCCCAGGCTAGAGCTTCCCAGGCAGGCCCCAGCCAGCTGTCGGCTGCCTCCCACACAAGTTTTCATTTGATGCTCTGGACATTTGGGGTGCAGACCCGGGGCTCCGGGGCTCCGGGCCGGCTGGCAGTGCCTCCCTGCAGGTGGACAGGCTGCTTCGAAGCTTCTCTTCCCCGTTTCCCTCGACAGATCATTGGTCCAGGTCCAGACTTTCGTGGAAGCTGTGTCGGGCGGGGACCTGACCCGCTGTGGGCTCCTGCCCAGTGGAGGGAGGGGGGGCGAGGGGCAGGTCCCTTCCCCAGCCCCGCCGCGCCGCTAGTGGCCAGCAGAGGGCGCACTCGCCCCTCTTATCCCTCAGTCCGCCTCTTTCTGGTAATTGATTGCCTAATTTCCTCTTTATGTGAAAGAAAGCAGATATCAAGTAATTTGCAGCAATAACCTGCTAATGCTAGGCCGGTATCGAAACTCCCCCGTTCATTTCAAGTGGCAGATAAAACACTAATACATAATTATCCTTGCAAATTGGATTGTTTTAAATAACCAAAAGGCTGTGGCCAGGAGAGAGCGGGCCCCATCTCCCTGGAGTTCCTGTTCCCGTGTAATTGCCGCGCTCAATCAATTTCCCTGGCATTAGAAATTCCATCACAATCAACATTAAGCTTTATTCATTGTGATGGCTAAGAGCCGGGCCATTTCTCCTCTTTTTCTTAACTGGCAAAATTAATCAGGGAAAAGATTTTAAACATTTACCCGCGCGAAAGAGGTCAGCTCTGCCACTATATTGCTCAGCAGATAAGGGGGCTAATAAAAAGAAAATTGAATTACTAATGATCACCAGGAACAGAGTATATAAAACCTGGCAATCGCCGGTTCAGGAAAAGGGAGAATCAATTTTCTTGGGACAAGGTGCGCTCATTTTTTATTTTGGCGCATATTATCAGCAATTTAATTTGAGAGCGCATAAACAGGAGGAAACAGTTAGGGAATAATGAGCCCGGAGGTGTAAAGTGCCGCAGGATATATGCTGTACACAATTTATTTGGCACAACAGATAATCGCTTTAATTGAATTCAGAACTGCATTGTTCAGCAGCAGCGTGCGGTGGTGCCTTGCGCCTGGGGACTGCGTGTTATGAAGATCTGGCCTGACTCCTCCTCCTGCTTCCCCTCCTCTGCCTCGCCTCCCCAGCTCCCCTGCCCTCAGACCCTCCTGCCCCGTTCACCTAGAGTCCTGCTTTGGCTGGGGGGTTGGGGTGGGGCAGGCAGCCCCTTGGGGACACCGTGTGACCCCCACCCCCACCCCTGTGCTCCCCGCCTCTGCCTCGGGCCTTCCTCCCTTCGTTTTTCTCCCGGTGGTGAGTCTGTTGGCAGCTGGGGGGAATCAAGAGATGATACCCGAGAAAGGGCCCCGGGGAGCTTCGTTTGCTGAGGACTGGTGGGGTCTACCACATTTTGGCTGCACAGAGACCCTGCTTGATCTGTCTCAGGGCAGACAGACACTGGAGAAAGCAGAGAGAAAAAGCCTTTTATAGACCTCAAAAATCGTTTCCGATTTACCAGCCATGTAATTGTGGTGATTAGTGATCCCAGCTTGTGGTGTTTACGGTGCACACGGCTCCCGTTGGCTCCACTGCAGGGCCTGGCTGTCCCGGGCCCTCTCGGCTTGTCTCCGTCCACACTGGGCCCAGTGCCAGGACTCGGGCCACCCTGAGGTGGCAGGCTTCTTGTATGCAGCAGAGTGAGTACTTCCCGGTACATGGGCACCTGTACCCTAGGCTAGGGGGCTTCATAGCAGCCACAGGTCATGGGATTCCTACCTACCACTTGGAAATGGTGGCCTTGGTGTGCTGAGAAGCCATGGTTGGGTGGGCAGGTGTTACCTCCCAGAAGTCACTTGGGTAGACGGGCCCTTTTGGCTCACCTGCCTGGGACGGTGATAGCCTGCCCTCCTCCCCCTCCCCTGCCTCATCTTGAGCCTGGGGCCTGGCCCAGGGTGCCCGAGATGGCACAGATGAGCAGCTAGTGTGGTGGGTGAAGGTGTGGGTCTGGGAGGTGGCTCAGGGCTGCAGGGGCAGGACCGTGGGAAGAGCCCAGTTTCACAGTGGCCTAGGGAAGACCTGAGGGTTGCTAAGGCTTTCACTCGAGCCAGGCCTTGCACTGCCACTTCGCCTCTGGGTGAGAGCTTGGCACCCATCGCTCAGGCCGCCATATCGGCCATGTGGTCTGGAGAAGCTGCCATCCCCTCTGTGCAGATGAGAAGTGGAGTATCCACTCACCCTAGGTCACTGGCAGAAAAGGCAGCTGTGGTCTTGGTCCCTTGTCTGGGTCTCACCAGGTCTTCACCATGCAGCCCCCAGTGACAGTCCCCTGGTGGTGAAGCACCTCTGGCTGGGATCGCCCAGTGTTGGGGGGGCCACCCTGCCACTCTAGCCAGAAGTGGGACACCTCAGGGGGACCCGGGTGCCTGCGTCGGTTAAGCGTCTGACTCTTGATTTTGGCTCAGGTCACGATCTCAGGGTCGTGGGATCCAGCCCCGCACTGGGCTCCACACTCAGCGTGGAGTCGGCTTCTCCCTCTCCCTCTGCTCCTCCCCTCAGTGCCCGTGTACACGCTCTTTCTCGTCTTTAAAATAAATAAATAAAATCTTCTTAAAAAATATTTATTTATTAGAGAGACAGAGAGCATGAGCAGGGGTGAGGGGCAGTGGGAGAGGGAGAAGCAGGCTTCCCGCCGAGCAGGGAGCCCGATGCGGGGCTCGATCCCAGGACCCTGGGATCATGACCTGAGCCGAAGGCAGACGCCTGACGACCGAGCCCCCCAGGCGCCCCTCAATAAAATCTTTACCACAAAGAAGTGGGAGACCCATTCCCTGTGTGCCAGGTTTCTCCAAGGAAGTACTCAGGGAGTTTCTCCTCACGTGAGCTCCCCTTGGACCCCCCCCGCCCCTCCCCCAGTACCCGGGCCCCTCACCAGGCCCCTTGGGTGGCTGTTGTACCTCCCTCCTAGCCCCAGGGCAGGGCCACACAGTGCTTGTTCAACAGTGGATCTCTCTGTCTCCCCAGTACCAGGGTGCAGAGTCTGTGGGCTGTCTTGCTCCTTGCCTACCCCCCTCCTGGCTCCTTAGGCAAGTGTTCCTGGCCCGCTGTTCTGGGGCTTGAAGGGCCCACGTTGGGTTGTCCCCTTGTTCCTGGAGAGGTCAGAGCAGGCTGTCTCAGACTCCTGGGCATCAAAGCCTGTCTGGATGTGCTCAGTTTGTGCAGGAACATTTGTGGGGTTCTTGCTGAGCACGCACCAGCGCGGGGGCTCAGGCTGCACCCACTGCTGTCTCTCTCCTCTAGCTGCCCCTCGAGCAGCTGCCAGGGGGCCTTTAATGCACTTGTCACTTGGCTCCCTTCTCTGAGGGGTCCAGGTGCATGGAACAGCCCAGCTCTCCCCGCCTGCTGGGCCCCGCCCCCCCCCAACCAGGCCCGTCCCTCTGGCCAGGGTACCCAGTGATGGGCAGGGGGTGAGCCAGGCCTCAGCACTGCAGCGTCCTTGAGAGGGAGCCCGAGAGCCCACTGCTTGCTGCTCGGTAGGCCCGTGTGAGGCCTGTGCTGGCCTCAGGCTGTGGGCAGGTCAGTGGGCAGAGGGGGCAGAGTGGGGCCTAAGGCCGTGCCCTGGGCCTCCGCAGGAAGGACGCATGTTCTCACCTCTGGTGCTCATGGGGCGCTTTGTGATGGCCGGGAGCGGAGGGGTTGCCGGCTTTGAGTGGCTGCACCTCCAGCCTGCACTGTAGCCAGGCTGCTGGGTGGCCCCTCTGCACTGGTGGCCTCCCTGGGAGGCTGACCGTCGTGGAGTGCAGGCTGTTGGGTAACGCTGAGACTCTAGTGCGTGGTGCCCGGGGAGCCCAGCAGCCTGGGGGTGGGGCTGTCACTGTCTGCCCAGGGCCACCCCCGGGGCGCGACACGATGCTGGCCTCGGGACCTTCTTGTGGTGCTGGCTATCTGGTCTCCACTGGGTTAGCCCAAGGCCACCGATGGTAGCCTCGTTGGGGAGTGGGACACTTGCAGGGGACACCAGAGATGCCCCTCTCAGGCCCCATGTTGTGGGCAGGGGTGTGGGACAGTTCTGGCTGCAGCCCCAGGAGGGCCCTGACTCCCACCGCAAAGCTGAGGGGACGATGGAGGCGGGCTTCCTGTGCCATCACGGCAGGGGAGGATGCCAGGGAGGGCCAGGGCTGGGTGACTTCCATGAGGCGCATCCCTCCAGTGCCCCGGGTGCTGGGAAGCCAGCGTGCGTGCTGGGATCTTGCTGAGGGGCCCTCACTCGCTTCCAGTTTCCACATCTGTGACGGGGCTGAGGGCCATTTCCGGGGCCATGGTGCTGACCGCAGGAGCCGGGTGGTCAGGGGCTTGGGGCGGGGCTTGGTGGAAGCCAGCCAGGTTGGCTGCCGGAGGTTCCCGCCGCGGAGGGCTCAGCCTTCCGTGGTCGCTCGCTGGTGTGCACTTGGGTTGTTCAGTTTCACCAGGACCCACGCGTCAAGAGCAGTTAAATCCGGAGTGCTGCTTTCATAAGGGGAAGAGAAAGTGTAAAAGGCAGCCACAGCGATCCTTGGGCCTTGCATAAATTATCAGGCACATTGGAGGCCTCGATTTTTGTTTGTCGGGGCTGTGGTAATGAATTACTCCACGAGAACTGGCGAGGGAGGGCACGTGTGTGCATGGCGTTCACGTGGCCCCTGGCCAGGTTTGGAGTCTCTAGGGAAGTCGTGACCACCACCGAGCTGGGGACTCCCCAGTGGTACCCTGAAGTGAGGCCTGCCTGGCTGGAGAAGGGGGGTGATGGCCTCAGGATGACTTGTGTCCCTGGGGAACGGGAGCATCCCTCCGTGGGCCTGGGTCTCCCCAGACTGGGGACACTTGGGCTGCTCCTTGTGTCTGATGATCGGGATGCGCTGAGGATGGTACACCCCAAGTCCAGTTTGAGGACCCCTCTCGGCCTGGTGGGCTTGCGGGTGCCTGCCCGTCAGTGGGCACTGGGGTGCAGGATGAAGCCTCAGCCCTCCCTCTCGGCCCCGGTGCTCCTCTTCCGCCGCCCTTCGGGTGGTCTGTCCGACCAGCTTTCCTGGGTCTAACCCCTCCTGCACTGCATGTCCACTCGCATGCTGGGCCGAGGTCCTAGCGGGAAGGATGTGCTGGTTCCCTTCGGCGTCTCCTGCCTGGTGCTGGGCTCACATGGCAAGGGCAGGGGGTGGGGCAGGGCAGGGAAGGCTTGTGCGAGAACTAACAGCTCAGCCGGTGCCTCCTGCCCCTGCCCATGGGGCCCATTGTCTTCCTGCTACTCGCTCCTCTCTCTGTGCCATTTCTGCCCCCAGTAAGCGAGTGTCACTGCATGTCAGTGAGCCCTAAGCACTGCTAGGCATGTGGCCCGGCAGGGCCCAACGGCCTGGGGGTGAAAAGGAGTGACAGCAGCCCAGATGTGACTCTTTGTGGCAGAGAGGAGACAGAGAGGGACCGGCCCGCCGGCAGGGAGCCAGAAAGGGAGCACCTGCCTGGCCAGGGGGTGGAGAGGAACCTGGGGGCGCCAGAAGGGGCACTCTGAGCAGAGAGCGCAGTGCATGCCCAGGGCGGGCGGCAGAGCATGGCTGCGGCTTTCCTTCGCCTGGACTGGCCTAGAATGAAGGGACGTGAGGATGCCCACAGGTGGCGGGAGGGGCGGCAGCTGGCTGCCACTGCTGCCTCTCCCAGCCCCCGGGACGGCTGGCCGCGAGGCCCTTAGTCCCTTTGGCTTTGTCAGCTGAGTGTTAGGAACGTCTTCCTGCTCCACTTCTGCCATCTGCTACCAGGCTCCTTCTGCCTGGATGGCCGTGCCCAGCGCAGACCAGAGCCATCCTGGGCGCTGGGCTCACAGGGAGGCTGCCGCGGGAGGGGAAAGAGCCAAGTTCGGTTTGCTGAGTGACCGCTGTCCGAACTGAGCCCAGGGTGACCCAACTCCCAGAGGCAGAAAGTGAGGCTGGGGAGACACTGGGCCTTCCCCTCTGAGG
The DNA here is from genome assembly GCF_003265705.2 of Callorhinus ursinus. Classification (NCBI taxonomy): domain Eukaryota; kingdom Metazoa; phylum Chordata; class Mammalia; order Carnivora; family Otariidae; genus Callorhinus; species Callorhinus ursinus. The sequence goes on along the minus strand of NW_027397067.1, from coordinate 82,352,624 downwards.
GCAGCAGTCTGCACCTGACTGTGGGCCTGGGCCCCCTTCTGTGGCCTGCAGGCCCCACCTCCAGGATGTGCCAGCACTCTGGGCTCCATGCCAGCTGCAGAACAAGTGCTGGGCGTCCCCACAAAGCGGGACCAGGGCTGGAGGAAGCTCACCGTCCGGTTGGGGATGGCGGGCACAGGGGCTGCTGTGTGACCAGTGAAGCCCACCCAGGTGAGGAGGTGGGCCGGGAAAGGGTGTGGGGGCACAGCCTGCCTCCTGTCCCCGCGCCCAGCCCTGCTCTTGTCCACAGGCCCTGCCCTGGGTCCTTGGTAAGAATCTGGTGCAGGCTGATGGCCAGGCTGTGCTGGGATCCCGTGCAGTGTCCAGGAGCAAAGTGGACACGCTCCTTGGGGGTGCAGACAGATGAGGGCACAGAGGTGGGTGGGTGGGTGGCCCTGAGGGGCCTGTGCGTCTGGTGCATCCGGTTCATTGCCAGTGGGCTCTCAGGCCCCTGTTGTCCGGGGCTCCCTGGGGCCGGAGGCGGACTCTTGCCTCAAGGAGCGAGGGGTTATACCCAGCCCTGGGAGGGCTGCGGGTGGTGGACCCTGCCTGCTGTCTGTTGCTCCCTGTGGCATTTAGGGCAGGAACCCAGGCACTAGGCTGGGGGGCGTGTGACCCATCTGTCCCCCTGGCACCTCCCAGCCCAGACGTTTTAGGTAACAGAGGAGCAAGAGTGTGACTTTGGAACTCCCCAGGGGCACTGCTGGAGGAGCACCGTCCCCTCGGGGCCGCTGAGATGCAAAGCAGCTTCAGGCTCTGGCTCAGGGACGGTGTCCCGGGGAGTGGCGCTGGGAGCTGCCTGGGAGGAAGTGCTCCTGAGGCCTGAGCGTCAGGTAGAATTCTTTCCCGCTGAGGACGGCTGGGTGCAGGAGGAGGGCACGTGGAGGGACGCGGTGTCCCCAGGCTGGGCCTTCTGGTCCAGGCCTCTGGAGAGGGACAGGAACTGAGTTTGGTGGGGGACAGCAGTCCTGGGGTCTGTCCCCTTCTGGGGGCTCTGCAACCGGAGGGTTGTGTCTTTGGAGCCTGGCCCCGTGGGAGGAGCAGGGCGAGGCAGCTGTGGCTCCCCAGGGACCTGCACGGAGAGCCCCGTCCGCTGCCTGCCTCAGCCTGGCCCTGTTGCCCACCTAGCAGTGACACGCTGGACTCCACTTGGGAGACTCCGAGAGCCAGCAGTGTGGCCCTGAGTCAGGACTGAGCCGCCCTTCGCGGTTCCTCTGCGTGGCATGGGGCTCTGAGGGGCCGAGGTGGGCATTTTGCAAAGGAGGCCTGGAACCGTGTCTCTCCTTTGGGGTTCTCTGTAGCCTGGGTCCTCACTCCTTGTGCTTTTAAAGGGGAAAGGTGCCATGTCGGGGGGTGGGAGTTCATTGTCTGGATCTGGCCCATGCCGTGCTGTCCCCTTGGCTTGTGGAGGATGGGGGAGTGGCCAGAGGCTGCAGAGTCCCCCCACCCCTCTGGCCTGGGCACTGGCGCTGGCTAGCGTGTATGTCCTTGGGGCCTTTGGGCAGGGTCCCGAGGGGCAGCAAGTGGGGAGCAGAGGCTGGGGGCGGGGGCTGCTGTGCTGGGTCAGAGCCGCCCCCACAGACTGCAGCAGGCCTGCGTGCAAACAGAGGGTCCACAGGTGCTTGGATGAGTGGCCCTAGGTCTCTTCTGAAAAATAGGCAATTGGATGGTTATAAATTTGTCCTAAGCATAGCTGTATCCCGCAAGTTAATGATTCCTGTTTTCCTCCAAATTTTTTTCTAATTTTTCTTTGACCCATGGGTTTTTTAGAAGGGCATTTGGCTTCATTTCCAAACCTATGAGGGCTTTGAAGGTGTTTGTGGTTACTGCTTTCTAGCTTCCCCCGCCTTGCGTGCGGTGTGTGTGATTTCGGCCCCTCTCAGTGTGCTGAGACTTGTGTTGTGTCCCAGCTTGTGGTCAGTTCTGATCAAGCTCTGGCATGCTCTTGGAGAGTTCAGAGTTCCCGCTGCTGGGGCTGGGGCTCTGGAAGGCACGTGGCGCTCGCCCTGTGGCTCCCATCTGCTGCACACCCACTGACTGGGGCAGCAGGGGGAGGTCTTGCCCCAACCCGGGTCACCGGGACAGGCGTGTTAGGGTCTTGCACCGTGCTTGTGGGCTCCCTCCTTTCTCTAGCTGTCAGTTCCGCTTCCAGTATTTTGAGGCCACTTTACGGAGGGCAAACCAGTTTAGAATTGTTATATCTCCCTGGTGGATGGAATCTTTTAAGGTTATGAAATGTTCTTTTTTATTTCCGGTAATGCTTTTCACCTTAAAGACTGTTTCCTCTGATGCAGGTGTAGCCGCATTGGTCTTGTTTCAGCAGGTCCTGTAAGGGGTGCGTGCGCACACGCCCTCGCCGTGCGGACACGCGATTGTTGTTTGTAGCCTACGCAATCACGTGTGTACTTTCAGCTCTTCCATGATGTTTAGATATTTTTTGTATGCAGCAAATAGTTTTAATTGCAGTCTGAAATTGTCTTTCTAAAGAAAGATTTAGCCTGTTCACGCTTACTGTAATTACTAATGTATTTTGGTTTAAATCTACAGACTTCCTACGGGCTTTTTCTTTGTTCCACTCTTCTGTGCTTTTCTCTCTCTTTTCTTTTTAAGTAGGCTCCACCCTCACCCCCCCCCCCCCCCCCCCCCCCCCTGTGGAGCCCAACGTGGGGCTTGAACTCAGACCCTGAGATGGAGGCGGGAGCTGAGATCAAGAGCCACCCAGGGGCTCCTCTGTTCTTTCTTCTTTTAGATTCTTTTATTCCATTTTTTCTTCAATATACTTACTATACAGTCTTTTATTCTTTTTTTCACTCTGGAGGTCACAGTGTGCATTTTTTATTTACTGTTACAGATACCAAGAGATTGCGTGATCGCTTCCCGGGTGGCGTAAGCTGCTTGAGCGCGTGGACTCCGCTCCCCTCCCATGGTCTGTGCTATAGACCTATCACGATCTTTTTATTTTTTTTATTTTTTTATTTTTTATTTTATTTTATTTTTTTAAAGATTTTATTTATTTATTTGACAGAGAGAGACACAGCGAGAGAGGGAACACAGGCAGGGGGAGTGGGAGAGGGAGAAGCAGACTCCCCGCCGAGCAGGGAGCCCGATGCGGGGCTCGATCCCAGGACCCCGGGATCATGACCTGAGCCGAAGGCAGACGCCTAACGACTGAGCCACCCAGGCGCCCCAGACCTATCACGATCTTAACTCTCCCGGTACTTTACACTTCACGGGACGGTGTATACACAGTCAGCGTTTACCCAGAGTTAGCTGTGTATTTTTTCTGCCTTTTGTCTTCATTCCTTCTTCTGATTGAAGAACACCTCTTAACGTTTTCTTTAACGTTACGGGTCTGCTGAGGACCTTTTCTCTCCATAGATGTTTGTCTGAACAGTCTGGTTTTGCTTTCATCTCTGAACGGTTTTCATCGTGTAAGGCCTTTGGTGTGGCAGGCCTTCCCTCGCAGGCTGGGCGGCCCGCTCTTCGGCTCGGGCTGGGACGGGCCCTCCTCCCTGGTTTTTGGCAGTGGGCTGTAGTGTGCTTAGCACGCTCATTGTTATCCTGCTTGGGGTTTGTGATATTTCTTGAATCTGTGGCCTGATGGTTTTCATCAATTTGGGAAAATTCTCAACCATCATACCTTCAGTACTGCTTTTGCTCCATTCTTTCTTGCTTTTTGGGGTCACAGCAACAATTCTATTAAACCTCTTCACCATATTCTGTGTGTTTTCTATGCTCTTGTGTATGTGTGCTTTTAAAGGTTTCATTTATTTATTTGACAGAGAGACACAGCGAGAGAGGGAACACAAGCAGGGGGAGTGGGAGAGGGAGAAGCAGGCCTCCCGCGGAGCAGGGAGCCCGATGCGGGGCTCGATCCCAGGACCCCGGGGTCATGACCTGAGCCAAAGGCAGACGCTTAATGACTGAGCCACTCAGGCGCCCCTCTTTTTTTTTTTTTTTTTTAAGATTTTATTTATTTGAGAGAGAGACAGCGAGAGAGCATGAGGAAGAGGGAGAAGCAGACTCTGAGGAGCTGGGATCATGACCTGAGCTGAAGGCAGGTCCTTAACCGACTGAGCCACTGCTCTGCTCTTTTCCGTATCTGCCATAATGTTTTTCTCTCCATGCTTAAATCTGGACAGTTTCTTCTAAATCATTTTCTAGGCTGCTAATTGTCCATTCAACTTTGTGTAATCTGCTATTAAATCCATCTGTCGAGGATTGTTTAGTTTCAGTTATTTGTAAATTCTAAAATTTTCGTTTGTCTTTTTAAATAGTATCTAGGTCTCTGCCAAAATTTGCAGTCTTGTCTTTAAGCCCTTGAATACACTAATCGTATTTAAAGTCCTTTTTTTTTTTTAAAGTAAACTCTACACCCAATGTGGGGCTCAAATGCATGGCCCCAAGATCAAGAGCCACACACTTCACCAACTGAGGCAGCCAGGTGCCCCAGTCTGGTTATTTGTATTGAGTGGTAGAATTGTGTGTGGAGTTATGGAGATATTCAAGGATGGATGGTTTATTTTCCCCCAGACAGGATGTGGGGCCCCGCAGGGAGGTGGACCTACAGAGTTAAGGGCTGTGTGTGTCCCAGGAGGGAGAAAGCCTGGGCAGGCTGCGTGCTGGTGGGCTGTGTCCTGCCTGGGGCAGGCTTGTGGGTCCCTCAGGAGGGCTGCTGGCCCCAGCTCTCCCCAGTGCTTACTCTGCCACCAGGCAGAGCAGGGTCAGTGCAGGAGGGGGTGTGTGGGTAGGGCATCTGGTGGCCCACTTTCCCATCTGCAGGATGGGTGCACTGGGGTGCCCTTCCCATGCCCAGTGTGTGATTGCTTGGGAGGAAGGATGGTTCTCATCATCCTGGTGACCTGTGCACTGGGAACAGCAGTGGTTCACTCAGCTGTGGCCTCTGAGAAGTCTCTGGAGGTAGTGTTGACAGGGCAGCCTGTGGGTCTCCTGGACGGTGGCCTTGTTCCTGTAGGCTTCTCCTGTCCCCGGCTCCAGGCCCTGAGGGAGACCTCCAGGAGCCATGCCCAGTAAGGGGTTGCAGCTTGTGCGGCAGAGTGGGCAGGCCTGGCATAAGGTGGAGGCAGTGGAGGCTGGGTGAGGAGCCTGGGGCCGCACACTGCCCAGGGTGGGGTTGAATGACAGCTGGGGTGGGGGTGCTTATGCAGGCAGGCCCCTCGGGGACAATCTAGGAGCATCTTGGACCTCTTAAGAGCAGCCATGGGGCAGTGGGCCCTGGCACCCAGGACCTGCCTAAGGGACTAGGGCAGGGCCTCTGGCTCTCACCCAGGACCTGAGTGGAGCTGACTGCATCCGGGGACATTCCTCTTGGCCTGGGAGGGTGGGGCCCAACCAAGCATAGGGAGGGCTCTGTTGGAAAGAGAGGGCTTCTCCCCTGGGGGCATGGGGGCTAGGGTGGGTCTTAGGCTTTCTGAGCAGCTTGCCCATGCTCTCCTAGCCGTGGTGGGCCTTAGCTGCTGGCACCGGGGTGGGGGGGGACACAGGGCCCTTCACCTCTGTGCACCTGAGGCCCTGCTCCTCCTTGTGGGGTTGCTCTGGGACACACATGTGGGAAGCTGGTGGGGTGGGCGGGCAGGTGGTGGTGCTCTCCCTGGAGACCCCAGGGCTCTGTCCCTGCAGTCAGCCCCGCTGCCCGTGTCCTCACAGGACCATGTTTGACACAGATGAAGCCCCCTCAAGATGGGCACCAAGGAGAGGTCCCCCTTACCCTCCAGGGCCTGAGCTGAAACCCTTTGCTTCTTCCTGCTCGGCTCCAGCGGGTGGCTCTGCCAAGGGAGGGATACCGCGGTTGTCGTAGAAAGGGTGGGGTCATGTGTCCCCCTACAGAGGGCCGTGCCTCTTCGGCTGTCAGAGCTTCTGGACAGATGGTGTGATCCTGGAAACGGTGCCTGTGTCCATGGGTCCCCTGCTCTTTGTGGCCCTCCTGCTTTCTCATCCCCAATCTTGGGTCCTTGGGAGGTGGTAGCCGCTCCCCACAAGACCCGTTGACAGTGACCTGTTTACCGGAAGGGCCCTTGCTCCTGGCTGCCTGCCAGCACCTTTTGGGGGGGTGGTGGCTGGCAGAGCATTTTGCAGGTGGAGCCCAGGCTGGAAGGAGTTGGGCTGTGAGGGGCCCACGATAGTGCCGCAGCTGGGCCTTCTCTGGAGCCTCCTGGGGTCACGCGTGTGGCCTGGGGCTCTCCGTGCTCACACAGGTAGCTTTTCAATGACAAGATTTGGTGTGAGTGCATAGAACGGTTGGAATTTGCGAAGGAAATCTATAGCCGCACACACCGGCCATAAGTCCTGCAGTCTCTTGTCAGCAAGTGTCCAGTTATTTGTTGGTTTGCCTGAGTGTCTCCCAGGCCTGGCAGGAAAGAGTCCTGGCCTTGGATAAGCCCCAGGGCCCTGCGCCCTTCTAGCGTCTCGGGCCCAGGGGTCCACAGGGGTCTGCATGATGCCAAGGTTTTGTCCCTGGCACACTTGTCCCCTCCCAGCTCTTTCAAGTTTTGGGGTGTGGTAGGGACCTAAGAGCTGTGTGGCCCCTTCTGCCTGCCCTGCCCGTCTGTGGACCACCCAGTGTCCTGGGTGCCTCCTTCCAGAACTCCCCCCACACCCCCCAGTGCTGCTGGGCTCCCCTCTGGGCCTGGCCGCTGTGGGCCCACCCCCACGTCCCAGCACTCACTGGCCTGTTTGTTGTCATTCTGCGGGGCTCTGCGCTTTCTAAATTAATTCTGGAGCTGTTGTGCTTCCTTTTCGCTGTGTCTTCTGAGCCGCATGGATCCGTGATGGGTTCTGGCAGCTCCTCTCCTAATTGCCCTTTCCACATCAGCGGCGGAGCGGGGAAGTGGCGGGGTGTGTGCGGGGGCTCGGCGGGGCGCGGCAGCCTGGGGGAGCGCACTGTCAGTGATGCCGGGTGCGTCTGCGGCCCCCTCTCTGTGGCCGGGCCACAGCAGGGTGGCTGTGGGATGGGCTGTGGCCGTGGGACAGCAGAGGGCCCACCTGAGCTGGGCAGGGGTGCCGGGCCCTCTCCCCGGCCCTGTGAGCTCTGAAAGCCGGACATAAACCAGCGTGCGGATGGGGCTCTGGGGGAGGTGTGAGCCTTTTGGGCCGAGACCTCTTGTAGAGTGAAGGGTGGCCCGTTTCAGAGGTGCCTCCAGAGCAGTGCGCAGGGAAGCTGCATCAAGGTTCCTGCGTGCCTGCCAGCGCTGGGCCTGGTGGGCAGCGGTGGGAGATGCCAGGGTGACCGGGTGACCAGATTCCTGATCCCTTGGCGAGCTCTTCTCCCCAGTGCCTGCTGTGGCGTCCCGCCCCTGCCCCTGCCTGGCTCTGGGGAGCAGCGGCCTGGTCCTGGGTCACCTCTGGGCAGAGCATAAGCCCAAGGGAAGAGAGCCCCCTTCCCCACTGCCAGGCCTGCCCCCCATAGGGACTAGGGTTCCTGCCTTGGGTGCCATCTGCCTGCACCGCTGTGGCTCTTGTCCCTAGAGACGCAGGAGCGGTGAACAAGAAGGGCTGGGCTGGGCAGCCGCCAAGTGACAGGCTCTCGCCAAGTTCACAGGGCGGTGAGTTTGCAGTGAGTCAAAGGAAGTGGGACTTTAGTCAGAGAGAGGCACCTGTGGGCTCCCCCGAGGCGCCGTGTGCAGCGTATTTAAGGGGGATGGCGTGTGCGTGAGCGCTGGAGGCAGCTGCAGAGATTGGGGCTCTGCTGAGACCAAGCTCATTCAGTTTTCTTTCAGGTTTCCACGTTTTACTGATGTCCCTCTGCCCTCCCCAGCCCCACGGGAAGGCTGGCTGGGGAGCAGTGGGCAGGGTACATGGCTGCGCCTGAAGGCATGTCCCCTTTGGGCTGACCCCTTCCACAGGTCCCCCCAACTGGGACCTGAGGCCACCGCTCAGAACTGCAGGGCCTGTGCACACGGTGAGTGTGGTGTGTGCCGCCCACCTGCCGGCCCCCCCCTCGGGCCCAAGAGCTGGGCCGGCCCCTCCTCTCAGGTCAGCTGTTTGCCGCTGAAGCTGAGAGCCTGCTCCCACCTCGCGGGCCCTGTGTCTGCGTGGAGGCGGCCCCGTGCGTGCGTGGGGGGCAGCATGGTGATAAACCTGGTGGCTGGGCAGCTGCTTCTTGTCTCGGGGCCGGGGGCGGGGGCAGCGCTGGGTCCTCGGGTATCGGGGAAATTAGATTGCAAGGTAGGAGGATGAGGGCCGGATGTCTGAGTGAGGGGCCATGTGAACTGCACCCCCGGGGTCCCCACCCGCATGAGGCAAAAGACACCCCAGATTCAGCTGGGCAGGGGCCTGGCAGTGGTGTTTGCTCCGGACCTGTTGCCTCCCCATTTCCCCATCGCAGGGGGTGCCGTGTTGGCCAGCAGGGCCTGGCATGTCTGGGGAAACGGGGCTTACCTCACGGTATCTACTGAAGATGGAAAGACAGGCCTGGGGCTTTGGAAAACCCCAACTCCCCAGCCCCAGGCCCCACTTCAGAATCTGGGCAAGAATGAGTCGGGAGCTTGCTGTGTGTCTGTGTGTCGCTCAGGTTGGGGGGGTCGGGGGGAGCTGGGACAGGCCCTGGGCCCTAGCACCTCGCCGTGTGTCTGGGGATGGCCCTGCCGAAGCCTGGGGCAGGTCAGAAGGTTGCTCCTGTCGCCGCTGAGTCTGTGCCCTCGGAGCAGTCTGCCATGTTGCAGGGGGGCCGGCTGGACTGCTGGCTGCCGCTGTGCTGGGGCTTCCTCTGGCCCCCGGGACCTGCTCCGCGCTGGCTGGCGTGCCGGCACCGAGTGAGGCTGCCTGTGCCCTGTGCCCTCCTTTAGCGGTCTGTCCTGCTTCCTTCTCTCGGTTCTGTGGACGTATTGCTCATGGCTGCCTTGTCGGCAAACCCAGCCTGCGGGTGTGTGCGCCACATTGAGAGTGCAGGAGCCCGGTCCCCGTGGAGGCCGTGTGGATGCTTAGGGGGACTGGCAGCCGTCGGGGGGCCCGGCTTGGGGGCGGCGCGCGGTGGGGCATCCATCAGCCTGTTCCTGCAGCTGCCTGTAAGGCTGCGGTCTGAGAGCAGCCCCTGTGCACCGACGGGCCTCGGCCACCGCCTGCCCTGCCCACCCAGGCTGCCCAGCAGGCCTTGTGCCCACGGCCCCTCCGCCCACCTCCACCCGCCCTCCCTCCTCCCCTTCCTCCCCTTCCTCCCCTGCCCCCCACTCCTTCCCACCCACAGAGGGCTGAGGCCTGTGCCTTTAGGAGGAGCCTCCTGCAGCTGCCCCCCGCCCTTACATTGGCTCCCGCCAGGCCTCTGCTGGGGAGCCGCCACTGAGGTGGGCCCTGGGGCTGGCTGCGGGCCTTCCGCCCTGTGCTGTGGCTGGAGGGCCCCAGGGAGACAGGTGGGCCATCCTCGAGCATGACAGGGTGCCACCCGCCAGGCTGGTACCACCAGTGCTAGTCCGGCTACGGCCAGCCTGGCAGCCTGGGTTTTGTGAGGGGGGCATGTGGTTTTCTGTGAGCGGCTGCTGTTTGTTCTAGAGGGGTTATTTCCAGGGTCCCTGGCAGGTGTCTCTCTTTAGCTGTGACTCAGAGGAAGTAGTGGGGAGGGACCCTGTGAGAAGGCCCGGCTGTGGTGAGCAGGACGCTGTGCCCTTGCAAGAGGCCTTGGGCTACCCTGGGAGCTGGGACCGCAGGCCACCTGGGAGCTTCCCAGCTCCCGTGGAATCTGGCCAGGCCTTGCCCAGGTGAAGTCAGGCTGGAAGAAGGGCCCCTGGGCCTAGGTGGGTGGCCCTCACAAAGCTGCAGTTCCCTGGGACGGCTGGAGCCCAGTGCCTGTCATATACCCGTGTACGGCTCCCCTGCGGGCTGGGGGCTGCTGTGTCTGCTAGGGCGGCTTCCCCTCTGTGTGCTCCCACCCCTGCGGGAGAGGACGGGCTCAGGGAGGAGTCAGGCTCCGTGTGTGACCTTCCTATCCCATGGACAGTGTGGCTCCAGTGGCTTCGCAGTTAGAATCGCTGTCCGCAGTCACGGGTAGGACAGGGTGTGCTCTGCGCCTCACCTGCCCCCTGCACCCAGGACAGGGAACTGGCCCTTTCCCTATCAACTGTGGCTCAGAACGCGGGGTCGTCTGTCTATCTTTGTCTATCTATCACGGGAGTGGTGGGCACTTCCCAGCACTTTCCTGCCCACCCGGAAGTCCGCCAGCAGCCGCTACCAGGGTGGGCTAGGTGGGCCTCCCTTTCGTGGGCCAGGCTCTGTCCCCTTGGCTGGACTGGCCCGGCTCGAGTGGCCCCGGTGCTGCTGGTGAGAGTGGACATGGTCCCTCACCTCTCTCTGGGGGACTTGGGATCCCCCCACACTGGTCTCCAGAGCCTCTGGTCTCCTGCGGTTTCAGCCTCGCTGAGAAGGAAGTGAATGACCTTGTACCTTCCAGGCTGTCTACCCTGACCTTCCTGGCCCTGGGTGGGCCAGGCCCCCAAGTAGAAGGGGGTGTGGAGATGACAGAGGACTGGCCGTTTTGTGAGGGCGGAGAGCACACACTAGTTGGCCCAGTGTGGGGTTAGGTGTTTGCTGACACCTGGTCCCGCCTTGGCAGTTAAGGCTGAGGCTTCGGGCCACCGCACGGGGCACGTGAGCCCTCGCCATGGCATAGGCAGGAGGCCTTGGGGTAGCCTTGGCCTGCCTCAGGGCCTCTCCTGCTGGGCTGGCTTCAAGTCCCGTCGCCCGGCAGGTGTAGGGAGCCAGGCTGAGCGTGGTCCTTGGGAAGGAGGTGCTGGGGTCAGCTCTGTGTTTACCTGCATGGGGGCCCGGTGGGCAGCCCCCAGCTCTGCGCTTGGTCCCACCTGGATCACAGGGAGGACAGGCTGCCGGCACTGGGTCCTGCCAGGCAAGGAGACCTGCAGTGGGCGGGAGGGAGAGCAGTTGGCATCAGGCAGGAGGGACTGCGGGGTCATTTGAGCCCTGTGTCAGGCACCAAGTGGGGCTGTCTCTAGAGGAGTTCCGGTACTTCCTGCGGTGCTGGCCCCAGAGCCCCTGTAACTCTTGGGTTGTCGGGGGGGACCTTGTGCAGGCTGGGCCCTGGAAGGGACCCCATGGGTGCTCAGGGCTGGGCTCATGGGTGCTGCCGCTGCCTCTTCTGATGTGTGCCCTGGGGGGGTCCCTTCCCTCCTGGCAGGGGCTGAGGGGAGGCTCACCGGCCATAGGAGGGGTGGGCCCGCTGTGCTCCCTGCCGTTTTCCCAGGGCATAGTGGGTCTTGCCAAAAATCTGTCGAATGAATGAATGAGCAAGTTCCTGCCAGAACTTCCTGAGGACAGGATGGTGTTGGCGCTTCCTGGGGATGGCCTTTCGTCAGAGGCTGGCCTGCGTGAGGCACGGGGAGCCGGGGTCTGCACCTCTGGCGAGCTCTCCCTGTGCTGAGTCTGCTCCTTCTCAGGCCTCTTCCCTGTCTTCAGTGGCTTTTAAACCTTTGTATTTTCACTGTTTTCTTCTGGAATCTTTTTCTGGTCCCGGCTCCATGATCCCAAGTGAGTGGTACATGGACCTCAGGCCACTGTAAAAGCAGGGGCCGTGGAGTGGGCCGGCCTGGCTCAGTCTCTGGCTGGGGACAGCTGACCCTGAGGACCATGGCCTGAAGCGAATCCGGAGTCAGCTGGGGGCTGGTCTTAGTGCTCCAGGGGCCCCGTGGCGCTGGACCCAGAGGGCTGCACATGGGCAGTAGCAGCAGGCTGGCCTCGGAAGGGTTGAGGGGTCCCCAGGGTCGCCGAGGTCAGGGCTGGGCTCTGAGCGCAGGAGGGCACAGGCCTGTCCTGTGACCCGGGGCCACGGGGAGGAGGGGTGCGGGGTGGGTCCCCTGGTCATGAGCTCTGCCTCCGTGAGCCTCAGGACCCAGCATGCAGCATGGCCGGTTCCGGAGCTCTGTGCTTGCCCCCGCGTGTGCAGCCTGGAGGCGCAGGTGCTGACACACCCACGTACTCCCACATGCTGCCCTGGGGTGCTGCGGTCCCGCCAGGGCCTGCTGAGCCAGAGGAGGTTCTGCCCTCGGTGCAGGAGGTGGGTTCCATGTGCCGGAGCCTGGGTGCTGCAGACAGGTTAAGGGTTACCCAGTCCCAGGACGTCCTGGCCTAGCTGCTCTGACCAAGGTCAGCCGGGGCGCCTCGGGGAGCGAGCTGCCTGGGTCTGCTGGGGGAGGGCGTCACGGTGGACATCGCTCCCCAGCATGCTTCCCAGCCGTGTTCCTTCTCTGTGAAGGGGGTTCCCAGGGTGGGTGAGGCGTCTTGGTGCTGCAGAGCCAGCGCCCTCACTTGGAGTGCCTGGCCTGGACGTTTTCTCCCTGCCTGGATTCCCCTAGCTGCCTGCCACGCGGCCACCTTGACCTTCCCGGTGTGGGGGAGGGGTGCTTCCTGGCCTCCCAGGGATGGGCAGGGCTTCCCTGCCCCCTGAGCCCCATGCTGGGGGGGTGGGTGGTGAGAAGTGCTCACTTTCCACCCTCCTCTGTAGCACCCTGGTTAAAAGGGGAGGGACGACCCACCCATAATCTATAGCGACTGTCATGGAGCAAACTACTCCCATTTCATACAGACGGGTCAGGTGTCGGCGCGATCGATGGCTCGCACACCGTAATTATAGGAACTAGCGGCTTGTGTTGCTTGAGTGAGTTTAAGAAGAGTAGGGTGTCAATCTTTCCTCTAAGAGGGCCCTGACAGTCCATGGTGGCGTTGGCGCCGCGTCTCGGGCTGACGGTGTCGTCATTAAACACCAGGTAGCGTGGGACAAGAGCGAACACGGCCCGCTGGGGGACGGGCAGCTGACAGCGGTGGTTTGTCATCAGTGAGCTGCCCACGCTGCTCAGGCCGTGGTGCCGCCCGCTGCTTGGTGACGCACGGCCTGTCGGGCTGCCTCTGTGATTTGATAATCGGTAACTGTTTGTCAGCGGCCCACCCCCGGCTCGGAGGGGACAGTGCTGCAGGAAGGCTGGTGGCAAGCACCTGCGGGCTGCGGGGTGCACGTGGGCCGCTGCCCGTCAGACGCCCCTCTCCCAGGTTCTGGGGTCCTCCTGCCCGTACGTCCTCCTGACGCCGCCCCGTCTGTGCTGGTTCTGGCTGGGACTTATGCAGGCTGGTCTCCGAACAGAGGGGTGGCAGAGCCTCCCCAAGGGCTTCCCGACGAGCCCGTGGGGGCGCTGACGTCCAGTGGGCTCGGGGTGCAGAGCGGGAGCATCCTGGGTGCCTGGGAGGGTCTCCTTGTTCGCGGCCACTGCTGGGGACAAGGGCCGGACCATCTCAGGGCAGCTGGGCTTTTCCAGCATTCGAAGGGCTGGGAACCATCAAACACAGGAAAAGTGGAGTGATTTATTAGGCTCATAAAAATTCATACTTTGTGATTCCAGTCATCCCACCACTGAAGCTTGTTAGAGCTCCGTCCCTGGCAGCTCCCACCGTGCAAGCGCGGGGCGGGGCATCCACTGCCTTCTGCCTGGGCTGCTGTCACACCTCGTTTGGAGAAATGGACGGGCCCCTGCAAGCACATGAATACCTGCTCATAGGGCGGGGGCTTTGCTCTGTCCTGGCTCTGCGCTCACAGTGGGAGCACGAGGGCCGAGCCCTGTTCCCTGTATGCTCCCTGCACCTGCAGGGCCTGGGCTGGGACTATCCAGGGCTGGGTGGACCCCAGGCACCGCCAAGTGAACGGGGCACCTGTGTGAGAGGACAGGTGGAGGTCTGGAGGCACGTTTGGAGAGGTCTTCACCGGATGGAGGGACATGGGCCTCCCGGCAGCCGTTTGCCTGACTGGTGTTCCTGGGAGTTGAGCCCCTGTTCTGTCCTTCCTGAGGGACACTGGGCAGGGGCCCCTTGGCTCCCCAGCCTGGGCTCCTTCCTGCATCTGTGCACTGAGGGTCCGACGTGTCCCGTCAGCTCTGCCGTGTGCTGGGCGTTGTGTGCCCTGTGTGGAGGGCATGAGGGCACAGAGGGCACTTCTGACCAGGATGTGCCACCAGAGCTGGCCACTGCCAACCCTGCCTGGGTACTGGGCACGGCCCTGCCAACAGCAAAGGGGGCTGGACGGCTGGGAGCATGGGGGGCGGTGGGTGGGGAGAGGCTGAGCCTCTTGTGGAAACTGCTTCTGTACAGGCAGCGGTGGGGCCCGTCGCCTGCCAGTGCCCGCCTCCCGGCTGTGTGGCCACCTGCAGGCAGCTGGCTTCACGCTTGATGGGTGGGAAGTGGTGCTCATCAGTACTAATCTCCTACATCCCCTCGCTGGGCCCTGAGGGGCCGAGCGCAACCCTCGCTAACTCCGGTGAAGGCGGCTGGGAGGCCATGCGGCAGGAGTGCGCGTGTTCCTGCTCGGGCCTGTTAGAGAGCAGCTGGGAGCAGCCTTCTGCCATCCCGGCGGGGAGCCCAGGGCACTCTCTAAGCCCCGGGGGTGGGGGGGTGGGGGCAGGCAGCAGAGGTTCCCTGAGCACCCCAGCGTCCAGGTGAGGGGTGTGCATTTGTGGGATGGGTGGCAGATACCACGGCTGAGCCTGGCTGCAGATGGGCCTAGACAGATGGGCAGGGGATGCTGGAAGAGGTCAGGGACACTGACCAGAAGGACAGATGAAGGGAACCTCCTTGCTTCTTGTCTCATTACAGAGTAGTGTGCAGACAGGGCTTGGGGAGGCCAGTGCGGGGGCCCCGCTGGTGCTCAAGTCGTGGGCCACCGGGTCTGCAGGTCCGGGGGGCTCAGACACCACCTGGTAGGCCCTGCGCAGCACTTGAGAGCGCTGCACGCGGGTGTAGTAAGGTGTAGGTGTGGACCCAGACGTCTTACTTCCTGCACCAAGTGCACTGAACTATGTACTCAATTAGAAGGTGAAGATCATCACATAGAGAGAGAAACGAAACCCAACCGTGCTGATTTTGTGCTGATTTTGAGTACTGGGCCGCAGCAAGGTGGAAAGTAGCAGCTGAAAGAACCGTCCACAGGGAAGCCGCCTCAGGCAGTGGCCACTCCAGAGACAAAGAAGAAACCCTTCGTCTGGGAGGTCCCGGCCACCAGGAAGAGGTTTCTGCACGGCTCTGCTCCTGGCCTTTCAGTGTGCGTGCCCTTGGCTGGGTTCCCTCGCCTTGAGCCCTGGGGGTGCGGTACAGCTCACCTCCAGGGCAGAGACGTATGGTGGGGTTAGCGTGGGTGCTGCTGTCACCTGCCCAGCACCTGCCTCCGGGGCACCCCTGGACAAGACTTGGACCCTCAGGGCTGGGAGGCCTTCCCTGTCTGCTGCCCACCCAGCTGAGTCCTCTGGGGAGCTTCCCTTGGGGGTTGCTCTGTCGGCCTGGCCTCTTTAGCAAACAGATTCCTCAGGAGCTGGCCACAAATCTGGGGCAGGGTGAGCCCAGGCCGGGTGGAGAGCCATGTGCTGAGCGCGGGCCCTGTTTTCTTTCTGGAAGGTTGGCTGCCCAGCAGGCTGAAGGGGCAGAAGTCCCAGGGGCTGTTCCTCTGACGCGAGCTAAGCATAGCTCCCGCCTCCCCCTCTTGTCACCAGAGCCTACCCTGCTCTGTGGGCACCACGTCAACCTTGTCCCACAACAGTGGTATCTTTGTCTGAATGGGACCCAGCTTGGTGGATTCTGCCCATGGCTGAGTACCCTGGTCTGCAGGAAGAGCCCAGCGGGCTTCCTGGGGTTGAGCTGCCCATGCAGTTGCCTGGGGCCCTTGTGCTGAATCTTTCCCATGTGGTAGGGCTGGGGGACAGGGAGGGAGAGGGGCAGTCCAGCCCAGGGGGCAGAGATGGCCAGGCTGTCCGTCAGGGTCCTGGCAGGACCCTGCTGCTTGCCCCAAGCCAGGGGCGGGTGGTGTTGGCTGTGCCCCCACCTCACCAGCATCAGTAGAAACTGGGCTGTTGGTGTCCTTCCCCAGGATCCCACTCTAGCTGCTAATCTCCCGGTAGCACGGAGATGGGGGGCCATCTGAGGCCCCCAGCCCTGCGTCTGGACACATCCATCCTGGCTAAGTGCAGAACTGAAGGATCTGGGGGTTGTGGTGTGAGGACCGTGGGGGGTCTGGGGGGGCTGGCAACCAGGCCACGTGAGCAGGAAATGACCACACATGGTGCGCACGCACTGGTGCCAAGGGCAGAGTGGGCCGGGCTGGGTGACGTGCTGCAGTCAGAGAGTGGGGTGCAGAGTTGCTGAGGCCACCCCCAGGCCAGCTCTGCCTTGGCAGCTCCTGAGAGACCAGGGAGAAACTGGCCTGAGCCTCAGTGGGCTGGGGAGTGGGAGGGCGATCCTGGGAACCCCCTGCCTGGCACCCGAGTACCAGAGCCTGCACCCCACAGGGCCTTTCTTCTGGCTGCTTCCTGCAATGGCGTGCATCCACGGAGCCTTTCCTGGTGGCCTCTGGGGCCTGCCTGCCCCTCCGAGGAGTCTCAGACCCTTTTCACCCCCAAATGCAGCTCTGGTGTCACCATCCCCAGGACCGTGGGGGTAACCAAGGGGACAGCTCAGATGAGGTCCACGTCCAGAAATGCCCTGGTGGGTGGGCAGTGTCTAGAGAGGGCAGGCACACCTCACTGTTTACTCTCGACAGCCCTTCACCTGGGCCGGGCCTTGCTGTGCCTAGAGGTGCTGCCTGGGCTGCCGCGCCCCCCAGGAGGTGCTCCGGGTCCTAACCTGCGGCCGAGGGGTGCAGGCATCTGTGCTACTGGCAGAGCCTCCCCGCCCCAGGGCAGACAGAACCTCCGGCTGACGTTTGCTCTGGTTCTCATGGTGGGCAGGGCCGTCCTGCCAGGCTCAAGGTTCTGCAGACAGCTCAGATGCATGGGAGGGTTTCAGATGTGAGAACAGCATTCCCTGTTGAAGGCTTCTCAGAAATGTATGCTTCCTCTTCTGTTGATGTTTCTGCGGCTGTTTTCCCAAGAGTGCAACTCCGCCGTTGTCGGGAGGGGCTGCCCGACCGAGCCCCAGCCCCGCCGGGATCCTGCACGGTTGCTCTGGCGCGTGGTTTCGTGTCCACTGTGCGGCCTGCCTGCGGCCCGGGCGAAAGTGGACACTGGGGCACCTCCTGCCGCCGAGAAGACCAGGGGCATCTGGGCTGAGCTGCCCCTGCCCCTGCCCCTGCCCCATCCCCCGTCAAATAAGGGTGGGAAGGTCAGGGCCCCGGAGGGCGGGGTGATGCATCTTGAGCCAGGTGCCCGGAGCCTGCCTGGGCTCAGTCCCCCCACTGGCTCTCCGGAGACCCTTCCCCAGCTCAGGCTCTGTGGGCTCCTTGTTGCCCACCCACTGTCTGGACCCACCTGTCCTGCTCGGCCCTGCCTGGCCCCCCGTCCATCCCTGTCACTGTCCCTGGGGTGGCGCAGAGTCTGGGAGCAGGGTGAGGCCTTGGCCGCAGGTATGAGTCTTTTGCCAGCCTTGAGGCAGTGCAGGGTGGGCCCAGATGCCATACTAGCCAGCTCCTCCCCGGGTTCCCAGTAGCCTCCCAGTGCACCTCCCTGCTTCTGCCAGAAGCCGGAGCACTGCCTAGAGCCTGTGGCCATGTTGTCCTCTCTCTTTGGACCCCGCTAAGGCCCCTCCTCCTCCTCCCAGGCTGGCGGTGTCACTGCTGGGGTGCTTCCTATGGGTCCCGCCTATGGTATGCACCCCTTTGCACACTGATCACCATCCAGTGTAGTCACAGCTGTAAGCAGAACGCTGATCTGAGGGTCTTGCTCTTGCTGGAGAACAGGATTATGGCCAGGGCCCGCCCCGAAGGCTGTGGGCACTAGGGACAGTGCCCAAGGAAGAGGCCTTGGCGGGGGGGGGGGGGGTGTCTGTGGGTGTGCCCCACCCCGTCAGCTTTCAGCTTCCCGGGCACTCACAAGGGCCTCCTGGCCTCTCTCCGGGGTGCACTAGCAACCCCACTGCCAGGTGCTCTCCCGCATCTTTGCCAAGGAGGGGCCTGGGCTGGTTCCCATGGCTCGACACCCTGCTTGCTCTGTCCCCTCTCATCTGCCTGATGCCAGAACTCCCTGTCCCTCTCCCAGGGTTGAGGACACCAGGGCCAGATCCTGGGCTGGGCCAAAGTTGCACCTCATCCAAAACTGCCGTGGAAGAAAGACCTTTCAGACCATGGAAGAGCAAGTTTGGGCGTATGGCGGTTGGCTGTAATTGGCACCCTTTTAGAACAGTCTTCAGCCAGCGAAGGGCCTGGGCCGTGTGGAGGCGCTGACGTGTCAGCATTGCTGTTGTGGAGGGCAGACCAGGCGGTACGCACAGGGAGGGGGGTCGCAGTGGATTGTGCACCAGGGAGCTGGGGCCAGTGGAAGGCCCTTCTGGCTCAGCATCCCCAGCAGCCCGGCTCCCCACCCTCAGTCAGGGGTCTCTCTCCCCCACCACCCTGCCATGGCCCCGAGAGGCTGGGGGTCTGGGGCCTGGCCTGGTGCCCCTTCTTTAGGAGCATAGCTTGGTTTGTAGGCAGACTGCATGCTCCGTATACGGGTCTGTGCAGCTCTGCTCTGTTAGCACGGGTGTCTTGTATGGCTGATTCCAGTGAACTCCGTGCTCAAGTATCAGTCACTGGCTTTCCGCTTGGCGGTCCCGTCCCCCAGCTGGGATGAAGGGCCAGAGGCGGCTGTGCCTGTGGGCTGTGCCTCAGCCAGCAACACCCCAGCTGCCGCCTCATGCGGCCTGGTCCTCGGAGGCTCAGGGGAAGGGCTTCTGGAACGGGGTGGGAAGCCCAGCTGTGGACTGATCTGCCACCTTCTTATGGCATCCTCAGCCTGTGGCTCAGTTGGCCTGTTTCTAGGCTCTGGAGCTCCCATCTATGGCCCGTTGCTGGAGGCTGGGGGGCAGGAAGTTGTGGGGCCTGGGACACGTGGTCCCTGCCCCTCCCTACCAGGCCTTTCCCAAGGCAGCCAGACACGGACAGCCAGATACCACAGGGGACACTCACATGGCCCTGGGTTGGCCAGGCCCATTTTGGACACTCCCTCCCCTGCTGGTCACATCTTCTGGCAGGTCTTTGCACAGAGCCTTTATCTTCTCCTCATTCATTAAACAATTGTGAAATTAGCAACTCATTTTCTACCCAGTTATTGCCCTTTGAAGTTCCATAAAAATCTGAACTCCATCTCAACTCCTGCTCTGCACTAACAGAGAGAGAGCCGTGACCTCCGTCTGATGGGCTCTGCCATCTGTGGTGGCTTGTCTGAGGAAGGGGGCTGGGCGAGCTGGGGCCGGGGGTTGCTGCAGACGACTGCTGCAGATTGCCGTGGCCCTCCCTTCTCTGCCGTCCGCCCAGTGCCTGGCGACCCTGGGAGGGGCTGGCCAGGGGCTGGTGTGCTCCGTGCTTCCGCAGCCGGATCACAGAAGGCGATACACACGGGGCTCGGCCACCGGACGGGTCCCAGGCACTCCGGGCCTCAGTGGCCTCCCTCCCTGACAGCAGGCCTGCCCGTATGTGTTGCGTCTGTGCTTGGTGCACAGGAAGGCCCCTGGCAGCACCGTTGTCCCCCCTACCCCGCGCAGGGCCCCTGAGCATGGGAATGTGGGGAGGCCGGCCCCTGGGCCGACTGTAGGCACACAGGCTCTGCTGATAGATGGGCTCATATCCCACTCAAATATGATGCCAGCAGTTTTTTTGTAGTTTGTCTTCCATTGCGGTAGTAAAGTTTTTAATTAGGAAAGCTAATGAGATCGATTAGTCATTAGAAGTGACCTCTGCACGGCAGGGCGGAGAGGGCTGTGTGTGTGGGCCTGATAACGCGGCGCCCGGGCCTCATTGGCAATAAAGGCGCAAAGGGTTTGATTTGAGTGAAATGTGCCACAGGGAATACATCATGCGGAGAAAAAAAATTACAACCCTGGGAGTCTGTAATGAAGGGAATTAAACCCACATCCTATCTAAATAACATGATTATCTACACAAGCCGTCCGCCAGCCGGGAGGAGTGGCGGGCTGTGCTGGGGCAGCCTTCCCCGCCTCAGGGTCGGGGCAAGGCCTGGGCGCCCGCACCATGGCGACGGCGCCCCTCAGCCTGCCCGTGCCGGCCACTCTACCTCCACGCTGGAGCAGGGCCCTCGCTCCCTCCTGCCCCGTTCCTGGTCCCCCTGCACCTGTCGGCTGTGGGGGCACACCGCCCGTCTCTCTGCCCTCGGCAGGGACGCCCCGGACGGGTCTCCCCGGGGTCACTGTCATGAGCACTTCCACTGCCTGTGTCCACACTGCCTGTCGAGGAGAGACGGGGACCGGGAGTGGTGTGCAGGCCACTGTGGGGGCAGGGCGTGGGCTGCTGTGCCCTGCCCTCCCCCTTCCGTTTCTCGGGACCACGGGGGTGGCGGCCGAACAGAGGCCGATGTGGAGGAACTGACACTAGTCAGCCTTGTAAGAGGAGGCCTGCCTTATGACCGTGTTCTCCTAGGAACGGTAATGGGGCACTAATAAGTAAAATGCAGTAAGTTAAGCAAAAAATTGACTTCGCAGTAGGCCTGCACTATGCGGGAATGTATTTTTTTTTTTAAGATTTTATTTATTTATTTGACAGAGAGATAGAGAGCACAAGTAGGCAGAGAAGCAGGCAGAGGGAGAGGGAGAAGCAGGCTCCCCGCTGAGCAGGGAGCCCCATGCGGGGCTCGACCCCAGGACCCCGGGATCACGACCTGAGCCGAAGGCAGCTGCTCAACGACTGAGCCCCCCAGGCGCCCTGTGCAGGAATGTATTATAAGTACTGCAGCCTGTTAACTTGAATGCAGAGTCCAGGCCCTTGGGCATGGGGGCTGGGGGCTTCCTGGAGGAGGTGGTAGTGTTGTGCGTTTGGAAGAGGGGAGCAGAGCTGGGCCAGGCTCAGGGTTCCCTGTGCTCAGGAGGAAGGGATGAGGGTGGTGAGGCAGCAGGAATCCGGCTGCAGAGCCAGGGTTGTGCGGCTCTAGTGGGGGCGCGGCGGCACCTCCCATCCCGGAGCGGCAGGTGGTGGCTGCCCTGGGGAGCTCTTGAGCCGGGGTCAGGGGCTACAGGCAGGTGTGCTGTCCAGACGCAAGGGCTGCAGGAGCAGGGAGGCTGTGAGGTTAGCTAGGGGCTTGGATGACTTAAAGGAAGCCTCTTAGTTGGAGCAAGCTGTTATTGATTTTCTTTGGTCTATCCTTGCTTGTAAGACCTTGAAAATTCAATTCAGCAAACATTTATCTACTGATGGCCCACTGTATGCTAGGCTCTCCCCTATGTCCCAGGTGTGTGTGGGGTGCCCAGAGCTAAAGATCTGCTCAGTTTGATCGCTCAGCAAGACCAGGTGTCCCTGGTGATGCCATGTCGCCCTTTGCTTTTGCTGAGCTGCTTTTTTCTCCCTGACTCCCCAGAGCTGCTGCTTTTGGAGGGAGGGAGGATGAAGGAGAGACAGAGGGGGAGGGGAGGGGGACCTCTCCTGTTGCTGGGGAGTCTGGCCTGGCCTTACCTGCATGTGTCATGGCTCCCTTTGGTGGGCAGCTGCTGTGGGTCCCTGCTTCCAGTCCAGGGACCAGAGTTCTGCCCTGCTCCTAGCACTCTGTGGGCCTTGAAGCCCCATGTCCACCCCCTTACAGGTGCAAGGGGCCTCCACATCCTCCTTGGTCTGGCAGCAGGGGTAGACCCTCTGGTCTGGGGGCACTTGGGAGGGCTCTGAACCACGCTGTGTCCTGGCCTTGCCATGTGGGTGGATGGGAGCCCTGGCAGAGGGTGGGGGGACACCTGAAGGAGGGGCTCTTCTGACATCTGGACCAGGAGGCACGGTGCCAATTACCAGCCACTTACTTGCTGTGCAGGTGTGGTGGCACCTACAGGGTAGGCTCGTCCTGTTTGCTCCCGGCCAGGTGTCCCCCGGGGTACAGTGGGTTCTGGCGGGCTGGACAAGCCTGGAGAGGGGGTCCGTGGGCCAAGGTGCTGATTCAGGGGCCTGGCTGTGGGCGAGAGGTCTTTTGGGTCTAGGGCTCTGGAGGAAGATTTTTAGACGCTGTCTGTAGACCCGTAACAGCTCCTTGTGGGCAGGTAATGGGGAGGTTCCCAGTCCGGGTTGGGGTTTGTGGGTGCTGGGAGGGTGCATCCTTGGGGCCCAGGGGAGCAGGCAGAGGTCATGGCCCGTGCTGTCAGAGGAGTGGAGTGGCCGGCACTGGGCAGAGTCAGCAGGGGATCTGTGGGTTTGGGGCCGCTGCATGCCTGCCCTGCTCCCTCTCCTGGGCCATCCTGGACCCCCGGCACACTTCATCCAGAGGGTCGTGGGCCCACCCTGGTGCTGGTGCTCCAGCAGCGAGACTGCGTGCGTTTTCCTGGTGGCCTCGTCTGGTACCCATGGCCCGGCTGCCTGGCTGTGGTGTCTGGGTCAGTTCCTCGTGAGGGTGTCTCTGTGGTGGGGGCCCTGGGAAACCACCCACTGCTGGGGTCCTGCTGGCCGCCTCCCTTCCAAGCAGAGCTCCCGGGTGCTGTGCAGGCAGGTTGGACGGAGCCGGGAGGAGCCCGCCGGGAGGAGCCCGCAGGGAGCCTGGGTCCCAGCGCCTGTCCGAGAGGGGAGCTTCCGGAGAGGCTGCTGGCTGTGGGGTGGGTCATGAGAGGCTTTAGCGCCTGCGTCCCACGCCGCACTCGCTTTAATTATCTGGGCAGTTAGAGCTGTATATTATGAGAGCCGGACAATTAGGTACATTCCTCGAAGCTGTGGAGAAATTGCCGGCTATCAAGTGGAAGGGAACTCGGGCAAAACAGATCCCTGTTAATTGCATGAAACATTCAGCAAGAAGAAAAGCTGTGGCATTCATCACCCTGCAAGATGTTATGAAAACAGTGGTGATTAAATACATAAATCTGCCTGAGCTTGTTGGGGGGGTTGCCCAGTGAGGGAGGTGAGCACTCTGTACCCCGGGCCTCCCGGACCCGCCCGAGGTCCCCTCCTCGCTGCCCACGGGAAGCCCTGGAGACTGGGGCCAGCCCCGAGTCTGGGGGCTTCGGTGCTGCCTGCTGAGGGGCTCCAACTGCCCTCGTCGGCTGGCCCAGGGAGGGTTGGCTGCTGCTTGCCATGCCACTGTCACTGCGCGTCCCCGGTGCCTTGCACGTGCCTGCTGTCCTGCGTCTCAGGACTCCAGGCCTGGGCCCAGCTCTCCTGCAGCCATGGGGACGTGTGTGTGCCACAGGGGGAGGGCCTGGGGAAGGCGACCTCCACTGACCACGTCTGTGTGGGTTTTCTCCGCAGCGTCCAGTCTGCACACCCCGCGGACCCCTCCCACCAGCAAAGTGATCAAGACCCGCTACCGCATCGTCAAGAAGACCCCAGTATCTTCTCTCAACGCCCCCCAGTTTCCCCTGTCCCTGCCCTCCTGGCGGGCACGGCGGCTCTCCCTGTCCAGGTAGGAGGCCCTCCTCCAGGCTGCCACGGGCCCAGGGCCTGTTGGGGGCCGAGCTTGCCGCTCGGAAGTGCCGGGTCCACAGTTTGTTGGCGGAGAAACGGGCCCATTTTTTCCATTCAGCAGTCTCTGCACCAGACATATGGCCAGCCTGTGTGGGCCACGTGCACAGACTTGTGTGCCCCCCACCGTTGTCAGGAATCTGTTAGCTGGCAGGGGACGGCCGAGGGGGGGGCACCACTGTCCAGACCGTTGAGGCTGCACCTGGGCGTCCTTCACGGAGAAACTTCTGGTTAGAGTCTGGGCCGTGAGCAGCCCTCTGGAAGCGGTGACATACTGATTGTTTGGGGCAGGAGAGGAGGCTGTGGCTCTCTCCATGCCACCTCCACCCTGGTCCCACCCGCACCCCCAGTGCTGCGGCCTTACTCCAGGCTGCTTCCGGCCGACAGCGTGCAGGGTGGGGGCAGTTCCCTCTTCTTTCTCGGTGCCCTGGGCCCAGAGTGGGAGGGCTAGTTGGGGCAGCAGCATTAGGGGACTGAAGTTCGGGGCCCCCTCTTGTGAGCCTGCTCAGCCTTGGGGCCTCAGGAAACCCAGCATGGGGGTGTGGCCCCTTCCTTTGATGAGGTGGGGGAAGGGGTGGCAGCTCTGGCGGTAGGTGGAGGCCAGGCAGTGGCAGGCTCTCTCCCTCTGTCCCCTCGCCCCCCTCTGGGAGCCTACTTCCTGGGGGAGCAGTGTGGGAGTTCCTTTGAATGTGGGCCTTCGCTTGGCTGCAGTGGGCAGTCTAGGGCACATAACTTCTGACCGGAGGCTGTGGGGCAAGGGATCACTGTGCT
The DNA here is from genome assembly GCF_003265705.2 of Callorhinus ursinus. Taxonomy (NCBI): domain Eukaryota; kingdom Metazoa; phylum Chordata; class Mammalia; order Carnivora; family Otariidae; genus Callorhinus; species Callorhinus ursinus. The sequence goes on along the minus strand of NW_027397067.1, from coordinate 82,328,479 downwards.
CCAAGGGGCTGGACCACCTCTAGTCCTGGGCAGGGGCCATTCTGCTAGCCCAGCATGAGCCCCCCTCCCCCCACCGACAGTGGCTGCCGGGCTCTGGGGCCATGAGAGGAGTGCCACCCACTGGCCCACGGCACGTGCACTGGACGACTAGCCCACCCCGGCACTGCCCTCCTCCCTTACCACGAGGTTGCACGAAACTTGGCCCTGCTGCCGATTTTTCTGGAGGCAATAGCTGGAAGTATATTTTAAATTAATTTTACTGCACTTTTTGTAATATTTTTGTTTTAAATAGATTTATAAGTATCTTGGGGGCTATTTCTACAAATTTATGAAGATAATTTTCACTCTCTCGATAAGGTTAAATTTACACCTGCTATTTCCATATTAATTCACAGTGCTAAGTGGGTCTAATTTTCTTCCGTTCTCCTATCTAGTGAGCATGGCCTTTCCTAATGCAATTTCCCCCTCACTAAATCACTGTGATCGGGAGTCATGATCGAGCTAAATTAACTTAAATTAATTTACTTAATAAGAGCCCCAGATCATCGTGAATGAGGTTCAGATTTATTGATTCTTGCTTCTGCCTCCCCTCCTGCAGCCCGCATTCCGGCCCCACATCCAGCCCCGGCAAGGCCCCGCCTCTCCCCAGGGGTGTGACTGCGGCGGGCCCGGGGGGGGGGGGGGGGGCGGTAGCTTTTTGCCAAGGAGGCCCTGGGTTTGGGTTCAGCTGGGCCAGTGCTGAGCTTGCTAGGCCCCGCGGGGGTCACCGAGCAGACGTGGGAGCCACGCCCTGTGGGGCGAGGGATCCTGTGGGGGGGGATGGCTAGCTGCGCCCCTTAAGCAGTAGCCACCTTATAACCAGCCGGAACGTCAAGCCCATTAGGTGGAGAACCACCCAGTCAGCAATAGGACAGGGAATATGCCTTCACCTCAGTGTGGGAGTTGAGGAGCGGGTGGGAACTGAGAGAGCCGTGTGGGCAGGCATGCGAGGTCTGACCTCGGGTCAGGTAGATGGGGTGGGCTGTGAGGGGAGGCCAGCCTGGGGCTGTGGATGCTACAGGCCAGGCTGAGAACGGACTGAGAATGGACGGGCCCAGGTCCAGCTGCCAACCCTGTACGGCCACTGACAGCTGAACCCACCCTCAGGATGGCTGCACATTAGCCGAGGCCGTGTGTGGAGGCTTTGCTCCGTGGGGTCTCCATGTGCCCTGACCATTTTACCCCAGGCATCTAGGACATAGCCTGAGCACAGAGCCCTGGATTCTTGGGGGACCAGGCCCCTGGGCTTGGTGGGCCTACAGGGTAGGGTGTGGTGGGTGCTGAGGGCTGAGTGACTCAGGTCCTGGGAAATGTGTCTGCGGGTGGGCTGGGCTTCCTTTGCCCAAGGTCAGCTGGACCCTGGGGGACTGCCTTCTCAGCAGAGTGGCCACCTGTGGCTGCCTGGCCTTGCTGTTGGCTGCGCACGCCTGGGCTTGGCTTGTCGAGGCCCCAGAAAGGGCCTGTCTCTGGGGCCAGCGGCCAGTCTGGTGCCCACCCACCTGCTGCCTTCAGCTGTGTCAGAGCTGGGGGCTGCCTGTGTGTGGTCAGCAGGCCCTAGGGAGGCTCTGGCTGACTGGCCCTGTTCATCTGCAGGTTCTTCAACTTTTCCCTGGGCAGAGGAGAGGTTGGGCTGGTGGCTGGGCCTAGGCCAGCATGGGATCCGAGCCGCAATGGTGAGAAAGGGCTTCTTGCCAGGTAGCCGGCCTGAGCCCAGGGACCATGAGCCCTCCTTGGGCCTCCTGATCGGTACCCGCCTCAGAGGGGTACACCCTTGGGGGGTGCAGCAGACAGACCCCAACAGCCCTAGAGGCTTCAGTCGGCAGTGTTGGGGGCTGGTAAACACAGGTGGGAAATAAGGCCAAGAGTGCCAGCATTGGCATGGGGTGGCCCCAGGTCCCACTCTCCTGCAGACACGCACTGTAGGGAGGAAGCTGTGTGTGCTTGGGAACGCTGCCTTCCTGGGGGAGCCTGCGGAGCGCCAGTGACCCTGGGCAAGCAGGAAGGCCAGGGGGCAGAACTCTCAGCCTCGCTGCAGCCTGGCCTCCGGAGCAGGGCTGGGTTGGAGCCTGGCTCAGCACCGCCCTGCGGCTAATGGCCAGTGGCCTTGGCAAGTCCCCGCTCTCCCTGTTCCCAGGGATGACAGCCCTCACTGCTGTTGGGGGATTGCCATGCTTGGTCCTGCGCCGCAAGGGGCCTGGCATTGGAATGACTGTGGAGGTAGCAGGGCCATGGCCACCCTTGTCCCCGGAGGGTGGGACCAGGGGAAAAGCAGGCCCCTCCTGGCAAGGATTCTTAACTGCATGCGGGGGCTGCGTCTGTGGTGCCAACTGCCACCCACTGGTGGGCAGGCTCCTGGCCTCGGGCTGTCTGGACGCAGGGGCAGCTGCTGATGGCCCCAGAGGCCGTGGGCCTCATCAGTTCAGGACCCACAGGAGGCCGGGCTGGGCCCCTAGGACCTCGTACCACTGGTGCCCAGGACCAGCCCTGGGGTTGTGGGGTGCCTTGGGGGGCGGCAGAGGGTCCTGCGAGCACCCCAGAGGGCTGAGGCTCACGCTGAGCAAAGATTTAATGTTTTTGTTCTCAGATCTGTGGATTTGCCTGTGCCCTCGGCGGCAGTTCCAGCAGGGTCATTAATCTGAACTGAAGCTGAAATGTGACTTATATCCCTAAACTGCCTGTCACTTTTTTTCTTTTTCCAAATTCATTTGACACGAAAGCGCGGAGTAAACAGGAGCCGCTGTGCTTAAGCAGATGAGTCTGGAGGCCGCTCCTTCCCGACTACAAATGGTGCTGTCACAGGGCCTGCCGTGTGCAGGGCTGCCTTACTTTATTTTATTTTATTTTATTTTTGTGTCTGTGCGGTAAATCTTAAGTAATCTCCGGGTGGTTTGACGAGGTTTGGGCTACGATTTTGCAGGCTCTGAAATGCTTTTCCGAAGTAACGTCTCATTAAAGAGGAATTCAGCCTGAGGATGGGCAGCATCCCCTTGGGGGTGGCCATGGGGTCCCCCGTGCCCCCCTCATGCCCACCCCCAGGGCATCGTGAGCCAGCCGCGGCCCCGCTCTGCCGTCCATCTGCCCCGACACCGGGGTATCGGGCATGGCTCTCGAAGCCTGGCACACTTGAGCAACAGACGTGTATGCTCTCCGTTCTGGAGGCTGGGCGTCTGAGGTCAGGGTGCAGACCCCGGAGAGCTGCTTTCTCACCGCACCCTCACGCAGCAGAGACAGCGCTCCGCTGTCTTGCCTCTTTCCGTGGGGCACCAGTCCCATCATGCGGACCTCATCCTCATGACTGGCCCACCCTGAACCCTTGCCAAGGGCCCACCTCCAGACACCATCCCACTGGGGCTAGGGTTTCAACAGAGGAATTGGTGGGGCACAACAGATGATCTGTTTGGGGAGTGCCTGCTCATCCCCAGACCTGCCCTAACCAGGCCAATGGAACTGGGGCTCCTGCAGCCTCCTGCCCTGCCCTGAAGGCTGTGGCAGTGAGAGGAGCTTTGGGTGAGCCCTCACGTGAGGGGGGTGCCCCCTCCATGTCACGGCCACACCCCAGGTCCTGCTCTGTGTCTGGCGAGGGCCCTGCTTGGTGGTGAGCACATGGGCCCCTCCTGCTCAGCCCAGGCCAGGACCTGTGAGGGGCTAGTAGAGAGCCTGGTGCCAGGCAGCGGGGCTCCCTCAAAGACAGGGGTGCCACCATCCTGTGCCAGGTGCCCGCTTTGCCCACAGCGCTCCCCTCCCAGCAGGAGGCAAGCAGATAAGTGAAGCAGGTACCTCCATGGGGTGGTCCGTGCTGGGAAGGTCAGACGGGGGCTCAGGACGCCCAAAGAAGGAGTGGGTGGGGCAGCTACGGTCGGTGTGGGCCATGCTGCGAGTGCCTTTCGCAGGGGCCTGGGGCGGGGGCCCAGAATGTCTTGCTCAGGGGGAGGGTGGCATCAGAGTTGGGGCCTGGAGCCCTGCCACTGGGCTGGCGGGGGTGTGGCGATCCATCGGGGGGCTGCAGCCCTTCCGCCTGGCAAACTCCCTTCCCAGGCTGTGACCGCTTTTTTCGGGCCCAGGGCATGTGTCGTGGCTGACCTTGATCTTGACCTGGCTGGCATGTTCCTTGGGGCGCCCACCTGCCCCCAGCCTTCCCTTTGACATGGAGCCTGGGAAGCCGTTCACCGTGCCCGACTCCAGCCACCCCGTGCCCCCAGCTGCCCCGTGAGGGCAGCCTCTGTCCCAGCAGCCTGAGCAGGGTGCCAGGCCAGGCACAGCTCCCACTGTCCGCGATCGTGCTGAGTGACCATGGCCAATGCAGCAAGATTCTGAATTGGTTCTGTCACAGACGAAAGTGTCCACTTCAAGTGAAGAAAGCTGTCTGGCTGCTTTCACGTGAGGGCCAGCTGGGGTCTGGATGTGGGATGCCCCCTACAGGCCTGGCCTCCTCTGTGCGGCGGGCCGTCGGGGCTGTCCTGGTTTCCTGTCAGACGCAGGGAAGGCCTGGCCTGGATGCTTCTGGGGTTCTGCCCAGCTGGCTGCCTGTGGAAGGGAGAGCACTTTTTCCGAAGGAGCCCCCGACAGGTGCTGTGGGGACAGCTCTCTGCCCCACACGGGGCTTTCCTTGCTCGACTCAGGCGCAGGTGTGTGCCTGTGCGTGGCTGCCTGGGCTACATGTGCGTGACCCCAAGGAATGGCCCATCCCGTGGGCCCCTGCTCGATGGTGACTGGAGAACCCACAGGCCCCTGACCCTCTCCAGCCAGGGAGGATAGGGTGGGGGCTTCGCCGTCCACATCTGGGGTTCCTAGTACTGATTGGGATGGCCAGGCCTATGTGAGGTGGGGAGCTGCTGCCAGGGTCCGAGGGGGGCGCCTGGGGCTGGGCTCGGCAGGGTGACCTGCGCCACGCCAGCCCCCGGGGCCCCTGGTCCTCACCTGCATGTCCGTGGTCCCCTCAGAGGGCAGTGAGGAGGGTGAGGTCAGAGCCACCCACCTGGTCAGGAGCTCTGATCACACAGTGACACTCTGGGTGCAAGGGGCTCCTAACCACACTGACAGGGTTCTAGGCCCTGAGTGCTGTGGGAGATGGCCTGCAACCCAGGCTAGAATTAGGGGGTGGCTTGGGTCCTGGCTCTTAACTGGGTGGTACTTGAGCGGTCTCTCTCTCCCCGGTTCCTGGTGTTGGAGTACAGGTCAGTCCCTGGCAGAAGAGGGGGAGACCCCCAGGCCAGTGGCTCTAGCGGCTCCTTCTCTGGCCATAACCTGAGGTCTGTGGAGGCTGCCCCAGGTCAGGTCACTGCCTGTCTGGAAGTTGTGGCCCAGTAGGGGACAGACCCTGAGTAGGCAGTTGCAGAAGTGTCCCCAGGCCAGCGTGCTGACACGTCCGGCGGGCCTGGGAGGTGTGCATCTCGCCTAGGCCTGGCTCTGGTGAATGGGAGGTGGCCAGGCCCGGGGAGGGGGGTGGTCTTCCCTGGTGGAGGAAATGGCACTCAGAGCATGAAGCCTGAGCGGGAGGCAAGGCAGGTTCAAGCGCAGAGGCTTGATTAGGCCTCAGGCTGCAGGGGCTAATGATACCCAGAGCCCATTGGGCAAGCAGCGAGTGACCCTGGCTCAGCTCCCGCTGCAGGGCATCCGGCCACCCAGAGCCTTGCTGACCACAGCATGCATCTTCTCTGGCCAGCCTGGCGGAGGGTCATGGTTGGGCTGTGGCTTGCCTGAGGCAGATGTGCTCTGTGGCTGGCGGCCGGCTTTGTTTCTTTCATTTAGTTTTTTTAGGTTACTTCATTTCGATACACTTTTGTATGTAGAGAACAGTTGCAGAAATTGTGTTCTTCACCTAAATTCACGGACCACTTACACTTTGCCCCATCTGCTATATCATTTCCCCCCTCCCTCCGTATACGACCGTTTGGGTGGGAATTGGAGACTTTGTGCCCCTTGACTGGCCGCTGCAGTGTGGTCCCCAGATTAGGGAGTGCTGCCCAGCAGCAGAGCTGGCTGTGCACCCCCATGGCATTTGGGGGTTGTGTCCTTTCAGAGTCATGGAGTCCGGCCCTCAGCCTTGCTCCCTTTCGTGACCCTGACGATTTGGAGAACGGGGGCCAGGTGCTTCGTGCAGCATCCCTGGGCTTAGAGGCCTCCGTGTATGTGAGGAGACTCAGATTCACCATTTCAGTAGGAATGCCGTGGAAGCGCTAGGCGGCCCCCTCCCTGCAGCCTGGGGGACCTGGCATCTGGCGGCCTGGTGCCCGTGTGAGCCTGAGCCCCTGGCTGACGACCCAGGCTGGTCACTCCACGTGTTTGTGGAGAGGTCTGTCGACTCTGTGCAGAGGACCGCGTTCCTTACTGGGCTTCGCCCATGCCTTCTAGACCCTTCGAGATTTCTGACCCTTTCTCCTTTTGTATCGGCTGGAGGGTGTCCTGCCAGGAACCACTGTCCCTTATCCCCCATTGCTTTGTACATTCATTTGGTTATTTCTGACAGTGGGGACTCCAGATTCTTACTTTATCTGATAGGCTATAATCTGTTCTCATTGTGATTCATTTTGACCCTCAGTTTGTCCCATGCGGCCTGTGGAAGCCCCTTTGAGTGGCCTGGGCCCTTTCTACGTGGCTCCCTCGTGGCTTCCAGGCTCACCTGGAACTTTCCCTCCCCCAGCTCGGAGCTAGCCACCTGTCTGCAGAACCTGGCTCGTGGTCATGCGGTGGCTCTCAGCTGCTCTCAGTCCCCCACCGTGAGGGTCTCATGGCCCTGGGGTGACGGGGGTGCGAGGAAGGGGAGTCCCGTGGGGGCTGTGCATCTCTGCTTCCAGGCCCTGTGGAGTCCGAATCTTTGCGTCTGCGCACACAGCTTTTTCTAGGTTGGAGCCCTGGCACGGCTGCAGATGCCACTGTTCCAGCTCCACGCACTGCTCCCTTCTGCTTTCCGGGGGGCGGGGGGGGGTACTTGTGACTCTTCCCTGACAGGGACACCTGGTCCCTCATCCTCAGTATGTGCACTCACTAGAGCTCCACGTTTGTTTACAGGGCTTTTTAAGGTAAAATTTACATCCAGTGAGATGCGTGAATTTTGAGTTTTGACTAATGCACGCACCTGTGTGGCTCGGCCTCTGTCAAGGTCAGGACGCTCCGCCACCCCGAGTGCTCTCGCGCTCTCCCCGTCGCCAGCCCTCACCCAGGATGATTGTTCTGTCTGCCCCGCGGACTTGCTGGGCTCGATCTGGAGCATCCCACGTGTAGAGCAGCACGCTGCCTCTCCCGTGGCGTCGGCCCTGTGGCTCCCGCGCCCCCCGCGCCCTCGTGCGCCAGCACTTCACTTTTTGTTGCCAAGTGTCTTCTGCGGTTTGCCCCGCACTTGTTTATTAGCTCTCCGCTCAGTGGACGTGTGAGTTAGTCCCACTTTTAAAGAACCCTGGACGAAGGCTGCTGTTCCCGCCTGGCCCTCTGGGGACCAGTGTCCTCAGCCTGGTGTGCGCGCAGGAGGGGGGCTGCGGGGACACACGGGAAGGTGCGCGTCCAGCTCTTCCCAGAGCGGGGGTGCCCTTTCTGTCCCCATGACAGCACTTGTTGTTACGGTCTTTTTAATTTTCGTATTTTCCGTGTGGGAGCGTCTCGCCATGGTTTGATCTATGACTCCCTGACTGGCCGTGGTGCAGAGCACTCATTCATGGGCTTACTTAAGGCCCTGTGGGCTCCTTGGCCCATTTTAAGTTGGTCTGTCCTTCGTTCTCAAGCCACAGGAGTGCGTGGAACTTGTGTGTGTCGCCTGCTTGGATGCGGCCTTGTTTCCTGCACAGGAGTCTGGGGGGCTCAGCCCCTGCGGCTGCCGGCTGCCAGTCTCAGACCCTTGTTCAGAGGGCAGCGTTTAGACACCCCCCTCCCCAGGGGACTCTCACTGGTCTCTGTCAACACCACTGTGCCCCTGTCCCAGAAGTGCCCCCATGTAGGCTGTGGTGTCCCTGGGGGACCTGGAGCTCCCGAGGGGAAGCCTGGCCCTCCTAGACCTCTGTGGTCCTGTGCAGGGCAGCACAGGCTCCTGCTTTGTGCTTTCAGACAGGGCACGTTTGCCGGATCCGCTCCTCCACCCTCACTCACATCTGTCCCTCACCGGCCCATGGCCCACGGCCCTGGCCTGGTCAGAGAACAGCCTTTCCTCCACCTGTGGGGGACACCCAGTGGCTACCACCCGCCCTGTCCCATTGCTAGGTCAAGAAATGAGAGCAGGAGATGGGCCTGGGGATGACAGAGAGGGCGGTTGCCGACTTGGAGCTGAGGCTCCGCTGGGTCTCCGTGCTGGTGGGCCCCAGGCAGGGTTCTGGGGGAGAGCCCGTGGGGGTGACCCTGGGCCCCGCCCACTTCCCCATGCAATGCTGAAGCAGGTCTCCTCCGGCAGGTTTTTTAGAATTTTATTTTATGAGAACAGGCGGTTACAGCTCCCCAAGTGCCGTAAAAGTTAATGTGATGGCCTCCCTGTGCCTCTGCTCATTTTTATAATTTTTTATTTTATGAAACAGGACAGGGAGCTTAGTGACTTATTACTATTCATTTCGTTTCAATGCAGTAAATATTGATTCAGTTGGGGGTTTTCAATTTAAACCACTCGGCGATTATATAAAATATTACTGGCCTCTGAAATTATGCTTACCGATCCCTTCGGCTGCTCATTAAGGAAGGAGTGCAATCGTAGGTCCCTTTGCTTTCATCATTCTAATAAATGGGCTGAGGTGCGTTTCTGCTCGGGAGGTGCTACAGAAACTGCTGGTGGGGGCCTGACAGCAAGGATGCAACTCTTCACTTGGAAGTCGGTTCAAAGCACGCCCGCCTTATTTATTTATTTCTGCATCTGTTTGAAGCAGGCGGGCCTTTCAGCTGTCAGCAGCCTCGTGGCAGCAGGGCTGAGCACGTCCTCCTGAGGCTGGAACACCTGCCCGAGCTCCTCGGCAGAGTGTGGGGAGGGGCCGGAGCTTGGGTGGGCATGTGGGGCCTTGACCCCTCACCCCCTCGATGGAAGGTAAGGGAGGGAGACCAACCTTGCCACAGCCCCGTTGGCCCCGATGGACACCGTCAGAGACACCTGATCTCCCTCTGGAACCTCATCCGGAAGAGGCGGACCTTTTCCGGGTGACGCTAGTGCCCAGCCCCTCGCTGGCAGAGCTGGGCCTGGGATGCAGGGCCCTGAGGAGTGAGGAGAGGGCCCCTGGGTGCTGGGGTCTGGCTGGCACATAGGCCGAGATGGGCCCCATTGCCTTCCTGTCACCTGCGCTGTGGTCAAACACCTGCCCAGTGTCAGGCGGCACATGGAAGCCCCCTCTGGCATCAGGGCCTCAGGACCCCAGCAACAGGCCGCCTGGTCCCTCTGGGTCCAGGGTCCTGTCCCCACCTGTGTGGGTACCCCTAGGATGGCCCCACGAAATGATGTAGGACAGTGAGAGGGTCAGGAGTGAGGGTGTGGAGCCCCCAGGGGAGGCTGCCCTTGGCTGGGCCACCGCAGTGCCACATGGCAGGGGTGCACCTCGGCCACACTCCCAGCTGCTTCCTCCTTGGCTCTCCCAGGCACTGGCACTGGGAGGGGGGGCATTGGCCTCAGTTGGAGGATGTTGGCATGGGGGGGTGCAGGGGTCTGGCATGGGGGGGGCGAGGATGGGGCTGAACTGCCATCCCCCTGTCAGTCTGAGCCTCTGACCCGCCCTCCTTAGTGATCACATGGCCCCTGTGACGTGGCCCCCCACCCCCGCCCATATGGTGTTTGTGTCACTGCTTCCTCCCTGGCCGTGGGGACTGCTTGCGTCTGGCTTAGGGTCACAGGCATTGTGGCCGGAGTATTTGTGGTGAGACCACGTTTCAGAGGTGGCACCCGGGCTCCGTCTGTGAACAGCGTGGGAGGAGAGGGGCCCCAGGACAGACCTGATGCTGAGGCCCTCGTGGGAAGGGAGGGGGGCAGACACCAGAGCCCCCCTCCCACCTTTGCTCCATCTCAGGCTGGGATCTGCCCATCATGTTGGGCTGGTCACCTCCCTCTCTGGGCCCATGGGGAGCTGGTCCCTGGTATCTGTGGCCCAGAGGCCATGCTGCTGCGTAGGAGGCTGCTGGGGCCAGAGCCACAAGTGGAAAGGCCTGGGAAGGTCTCTGGCCCTGCCGGCCTCATGTCTGTGGCTGTGTCTCTGACCCGCCAGCCTCTGGTTGCTCGGTCACTGCCTCCATGTGTCTGTGTCCTTCCCATTGCTGCTCTCCTTGTCCCTGTTTCTCCACAGACGTGTGTCGCCCTCTCTTGCTCCCGTTGCCTGGTGCTCTTTGTCTCTTGGCGTGGGGTGCTGCATCCTGGCCCCTTGGGCATGCCAGGGGTCCCAGGAACATGGTTCTCTCCTCTGCCGGGAAGCCAGGCTCTCCGGCCTCCATGCACACGGGTGTCGTGGTGGCCGTGAGGCGGGTTCCAGCTCCTCTGGCAGCCTTCCTGCCTCCCCGTTGCTGTGTCAGCCTCATGGGCCCGCCTCTCCCCAGCCACCTCCCGTCCCCGACGTGCGCATGCGGGCCCTGGGCCATCTGCCCCTGGATGGCCATGCTGGCCAGCTTGCTCCCCTCTTGGGCCGGCCTGTCTCGCCCATTCTAATGCTCTGTGTCTTGATCCGTGTGACATACACATGGCTTCTTTGCCCTTTGGGAGTTGGCTTGAGTGGCTGAGGCCTGCCAGGCAGCTTTCAGGCCAGCCCATTGGGGGAAGCAGTGGGGAAGGGGCCAGGCAGGCAGGCGCCTCGCCCAGGCCTCACCCGTGAGGGCAAACCCTGAGGGGGACAGGACCCTGTGAGAGCTGCCACTGCCCCAGCAAAACCACGAGCCACGCTGTGTCCTCCTGGGGGCCAGTGGTAACAGCACAGTGGTTCACAGAGGAAGAGACCCCCCGGCCAGGGCTGGTGTTTCAGGACCGAACGACAGAGAGCATCCCTTTGGTTTGCCGGAGGGGAGCTTCATTCTGGAAGTAGCAGGGCCGTCGGGAAGGAAGCCTCAGAAAGTCCAGTTAAGTTTCTCCCCGTGGAACCCTTGGAAGATTCCCCTCAGTCTGTGCCTGGGTCCCCTGGCCACGCCGGGCCAGCACCGAGGGCCCTCCTGTGAGAGGACTGGTCACCCCTGATGTCCCTGGAGATGAGGAGCAGAGGAAGCTGAAAATACTGCCTCTGACAGGAAGAAATAAAATGTCCTTGTCACCCAGCGGTACTGGGTGCCTTACACAATCAAACAGCATTTTAAGTACCACTTCTGTCCTGGTTTTAGAGGTGGTAGTAAAGCATCACTCAGATAATCAATATCATATTTAACCCTTTGCATATATCAACCCTTCAGCCTGCTCTCACCCCAAAACACGATCCCCCTCTCAGGGCTGGGCCAGGGCCTCTGAAGGCCGGTGAGGGAGACGTTCCTCTGGGGGTTTGGGGAGCCTCACGGCTGCTGAGGACCACGGCTAAAGAGCCCTGGCAAGCAAGTGCTCACTCAGGCCCCTGGCCACCACCTTGGCCCTGGGCCCCACTTTGTGGCACCAGCATCCGCCCTGCCCTGTGTCACCTGCAGGGGCATCCAGAGAGATGCTGGGCTTCGGGACACGTGTCTTTGCCCTGCTATGATCCTGGCAGTGGAGCCTCACCCCTCCCTCCCTGCTGCCTACCTTTCTTCTGTACTCACCCCGCCTCGCGCCCGTGTGGCCCTCCGTGAGCCCCTCCTTCCTGGGGCCTTCCCTTGCCCTTCTGGGCTCTGACCAGGGTCAAAGCTGCTGAGCCAGGCTGCAGTGCATCCAGTGCTGGGGCCATCCACCTCCTCCATCTCCCGTCTGGTACCCTTCCAAGGCTGCCTGAGGGCCCCTGCACCACTTCATGTGCAGACTGGGGATGGTTCAGGAATCATGGGGATGGCTGAGAGGTCTTTTGTTTTAAATGCTGTGTCTTGGGTGGGTGGGAGCTGCAGTTGCAGAGACCCTCTTGTGTTGGGGACAGGCCCAGTGACCCCTGTCTGCTGGGTAGCTACCGTGGCCAGGAGGCACCCCAACCCCAGCTTCTGCTGAGCCTGACTCTTCGGGGCCCGCAGTCCTCTGCCAGGATCTGAGCACCAGCAGGCAGGTGCAGAGTGGTTTGATTTTCCTGTGACTTTCCTTCAAGTCAGCAAGGTTTCCCCGGTTGCCTCGCCCACTCCCCAGAGTAAGGAGCCCCGGTTTAATTTGCGGTTAGATGTCTGTTAAGATTGCGTCCACTTCCCAAGTCAGCACTTAATTGGCAAGGCACTTGATTTAACAGCGTGGGAGCCTCCACCGGAAAAATGGCTTGAATAAATCACCGCCTGACGCCAGAAAATAGATATAATCTCAGCATTAACTACATTAATAGTAGCAGGAGCCGAATTAAGAAAGCCATAAAGCATAGGCGGGGGAGCATAAATTATGGCCCAAGCTCTGTCCCCTAGGCGTGCCTCTGCCTGGGGGCGGGGCGGGCGGAGAGGCGGTCCAATCTCGGCCCCGCCCCCGCCCCGCCGGCCCCGCCCCCGCACCTGTGGGGGGGCGGGGCGGGGCCTGGAGGCTTAGCTACCCGCCAGTGCCCCCAGTTCCCCGTTGGGGGTCTGAAGCGTTGGGCGCCTGGCACGCGTACGCCCCTCCGCCCCCACTCACCCCACCCCGGGCGCCTACCCCGGGCATGGCTCTGACTAGGTGCGCGCCACCCGGTGCTGGCCAGGGCGCTCCCACCCAACCCCCGCTGCCTCCTCCCTGCTGCAGCAGACTGCGGACTGGAAGGCTTCTTGGAGGAGGCAGACACAGCTCCATCACCAGTTCATGCCCCTCAGGCCTGGCAGTTGAAAGTGCGCCTCTTCATCGTTGTTTTGTCTACCCCAAATCTGGCTGCGGGGGCTGCTACCCTGGTTCTGCTGCCCTGGGTCTGGCCCGGTCTTCTCGGTCCGGGGAGGGGGGGGGGGCCCACTGCCACAGACTTTTCCAAACTTTAATGCAGGAGGATGCGATCCAGTTTTAATTTCAATTTTATTCATATTCTTTGTCGAGTTCAACATTTTTTATGTTTATTGTTCTTTGCCTCCGGCCTGTTTCTTACAAGTTTGCAAGACGCGTAAGTATTCAGGGGGTTGCGCTTTGTTTTATGAGAGATGATCTGTTGTTTCTCAATTTGAATTTTGCCTTCCAGTTTCGTTTATGAGGATTTTTAGCAGATCCTTTTGCTTTTCTGTGTACTTAAATCTGTACGTCTCTTAAGACTTTTAGTCTATTGATTTGTTTGGAACAGCCTTCCCCACCCCAAGTTATAGGAGTTCAGGTGTATTTTCTTCTAGTGCTACGGTTTCAAGTTGTACATTTAAAACTTTAATCTACCAGGAATTTATTTGGGAATATGGTGTAAGACTAAAGTTCAGATTTCATCTTTTTTTTTTTTAAGATTTTATTTATTTGACAGAGACACAGTGAGAGAGTGAATACAAGCAGGGGGAGTGGGAGAGGGAAAAGCAGGCTTCCCGACTGAGCCACCCAGGCACCCCTCATCTTGTTTAATAATTATCTGGTTGTCTCAAGACCATTTATTAACTATCAGACTTTTTCCATTATTTAAAAATGTCATCTTTATCATGTACAAATGCTTATTCCCAAACTTGGCTTTCTGCACAGATCTTCCTCTTTGATTTTCCCTTTGTAAAACGTTCATGGCTTGTATCTTTGGTAGTCAGTTCTGTGGACTTTTTACCTTGCGTACCCGCCCCCCGGGTCAGGCAGGGGTTGCGCACTTCCTGCCCTGCCTCCAGGTCTCCCCCGTGCCCCTCCCAGCACTCCACCTCATCCCACAGATGACCACTCCTCTGGCCTTTCTCAGTCTAGACGGGCTCTGCCTCAAGGTTCTCGAGCTTCAGCGGATGGAATCATACAGGAGGTACTGTTCGCTGTCTAACTTCATGTGCTCACCATTTGTTACACCGAATCATCCAAACAGACTCATGGGCTGCAACCTTGACCCCCGTGTGGCTGTGCTGTACGTGGAGATGGGGCTTTTACAGCAGTAATCAAGGTTAAATGAAGTCAGTGAGGTGGGGCCCTAATCTGATAGGATTGGAGTCCTTAAAAGTAGAGGAAGAGACGCCAAAGCTCTCTCTGCCAGCATATGGGAGAAGGCCTGAGTGAGGACGCAGGGAGAAGGTGGGCACCTGCAAGGCAGGAAAGACAGGCCTTACCTGCAGCCAGCATGCTGGCACCTTGATCTTGGACTTCTGTAAGAAAATCAGCTTCAGGGCGCCTGGGTGGCTCAGTCATTGAGCATCTGCCTTCGGCTCAGGTCATAATCCCCGGGTCCTGGGATCGAGCCCCGTGTTGGGCTCCCTGCTCAGCGGGAAGCCTGCTTCTCCCTCTCCCACTCCCCCTGCTTGTGTTCCCTCTCTCGTTCTCTCTCTCTCTGTCAAGTAAATAAATAAAACCTTAAAAAAAAAAATCGGCTTCTGTTGTGTAAGCCGCCCCGTCTGTGGCACTGTCCAGCAGCCCGAGCCGGCTGAGACCCTGTTTTTCCCCGGGTCCAAGTGTGCCACTGTGGGTAGTGGTAGGGTGTTCTTTTCCCTCGAGGTGTGTGGACATACCGCAGTTGAGTCACTGCTCAATGACCCGTTGATGGCGTATTTCTAGTCTTCGCTGCTCCCTTGTCTTGTTGGGCATGTCGCCCACTGACTCAGAACCCCGGTTTCTGTGAACTTGCTCCGTCAGAGGGTGGGGGGTGCCGCGCTGGCTGTCCTCGTCTGCACTCCCTGAGCAGGAGAGCGCTCCAGCCTCCCGGGACCTCGGCAGCGCCTTGTCTTTCCCTCTGTAGCCGTGCCGCAGGAGTCGGCTGGCACCTCACCCAAGCCTTGTTTTTAGAGGGGGAGCCAGGGCAGGGAGGGGCCGAGGGAGAGGGAGAATCTCCAGCCGACTCCATGCCCACCACGGAGCTGACGCAGGGCTCGATCTCACGGCGCTGAGATCACAACCTGAGCTGAAGCCAAGAGTTGGACACTCAACCGACTGAGCCACCAGGTGCCCCAGAGACTTGTTTATTGAAATGAGCACTCGGCCCGGCCGGCCAGCGTCCAGGGACTGGAGACATATTGCTGTTTCTGGACCCTGCGTCCTTACCGCTGATTGTCTTCGTCTCTCCTGAGGATTTGTTCTCCCAGATAAATGTTAGAAACACTGGCTCAGTTTTCCAGCCTTCCCCAGCTGATCAGCCTCCAAACCAGCCAAACTGAACCTTACTCTTCTACCCTGCCTGCCGCATGGGGACCTGGCCCAGCCGGCCGGTCGCACGTCCCTCCTGTTCTCCGTGCTGCATGGGCCGGCTGCCGGGTTCCCTCGGTATGGAAGCTCGTGCTGGCTTCCTTAGTACGTCCCGGCCGGGTCTTGCTGGGGTCTTGGAAGGCTGTTGACTCTGCCGTCTCTTCACCTCGCAGTTAGCTACCTGTTCATGTTCTGACTCTTGAGCTTTCACTGTTGAGCTCGTGGGCCTTTTCCTGATGTTTGTGTGCTGTCTGCATGGCTCACTGAGGACACCAGCCCCTTTCCAGGGGGTGCCTGGCTCTTCCCTCCCCTCACTTCATGAGTCTCCTTAGGTGGTACTGACTCATGGGGTCCCTGACGGCCAGGGCTCGCGGCATTCTGTGTGGGTCTTATTATGTTTTCACTTTGTCACATGCCCGTGGTGTGAGCTGCCCTCCTGCAACCCTCCGCTTGGCTGTGTCCAGACGCTAGGGCCCCTTCCTGACACGTGCATGGGGGTCACCAGAGGGGCAGGGGTGACTCCTGTGGGATTCTGGGGGTGAGGAGGGCATGCTCTTGCAGGCAGAAGGAGGCCGCGGTGCTGGAAGTGAGGGGCGCTGCACAGATGGAGCTGGAGAGGAGGGGGTGCAGGCAGCTAGGGCCCTCCGCCCCAAAACAGAGAGGGAGGGCCGGTGGCATGGTGGGGCCGGGCCTGGGCCGGCACCTCAGCTTGGAGCACAGTGTGAGGGTGGAGGACCTGAGATGGGTCACCGCGCAGGCAGAAGGAGGCCTTGTAAGGGAGGGCGAGGCACATGCTGCCAGAGGCCAGGATGCCCAGGGCCCTGATAAGACCTGTCCCTCAGGGGAGGGTGGCAGGTGTCAGCTGCCAGGGCTCAGCCGTGGCACTCTCTGGCCTAGGTCCCTGCATCCCTGCTGATGCAGGTCAGAGCCACAGACACCAGAGTCTCCTGCAGGGAGGGCACAGGAAAGGGCTCACTGTGTGGACAGTGTGCAGGCAGCAGGGCTGGTGAGGAGGCCCAGCCCAGCTCTTGCCAGGGACACAGGCTGGAGGTGGAGGAGGCCATCTTGGCAGGTCCAGCTTTGAGGAGGGAGCCTGGGGAAGTGTCCCCAGGGTTCAGATGTGCAGAGCTCCTGGGTCTCGGGGCTTGGGGGGATGTGGAGGGAGAGTGGAGGTTCAGCCTGGTTTGAATGTCCCTGTGGGTGTCCTCAGTCCTGGGCTGTTTTCAGGAGGGTGGTGGACAAGATGGGCCAGGTGGCTTACACAGGCTTCCTTGGGGGCTGTTAACCAAGGGGCCATGAGCCAGGTGGGGTCTTGCCCTCCCACATCTTCCCAGAGAATTCCAGGCAGGAGCTACAGTGATTGTCCTGCGGCCTGAGTTCTGCCCCAGCCTGAGTTCTGTTCCTCTGTTGGCTCCTCCCTCACATGGAGTTCTGGGGACAAGGGCCATTTCAAGGCTGGAGGAACAGTCAGCCGGGACTCGACGTGTACAGTGAACAGGGTGAAGGGGGCAGGTTGGGGGGCGGGCAGGCAAGAGAAACGGGAAGGGAGAGCGGGGAGACAGAAGGAGCAGGTGGAGAGAGAGACATGGGGGGTGGGCAAGGGGCAGGGAAAGGGCCAGCCGTGCCCCTCGCCAGCTGTCATGGGCTGACAGCCCAGACCAGAGGGTGACACCCGGGTGCAAGGGATGGAGGAGGGCCCTGCCCCGGGCCGCCCAGCCTGAGCACCCGCCCTCCGCCCCCTGCGAGCTGGACTTGGGACTGCACAGTGGGGCCGCTGAGGCCCGGTAATACGTGGTTTTTGCAGGTAACACAGAGAACACCAATAGCTGCAGCTGAAATGGATTTTTAAAAGTGTCATTTTATGGAGAATTTTACTTTCCATCTTGTTGTTTATTAGGCTCTTAAAGGGAAAGCTTGTAATGCATCCATTGATCGAAATACCAATTGAATAGATGTGAGCACATAAAACAGTCCCAGGCCCTCATAATGGAGCCGCGGCATTTGTAATGGGGACAGCAGAGTTAGTGTTGCCAGCATGCTGGCTGGTCGGGGCGCCCTGAGTCACTTCTGCTCATTCTTGGGGAGCCGCGGGATGGGGGGTCCCTCAGGATGCAGCAGCAGCCTCAGTGCTGAAGCCCCCAGGAGACCCTCCAGGAGACCCTCCAGGTCGGCCCAGGAGCCATGGGAGTTGGACTCTCCCCTGCCCCCCTCCCCCCAGGGCCACAGTCAGGCACTCAGCCTCCGCTGTGGGCCAGCCCTTCTCCGGGCGTATCCTGTCCCTGCCCCAAGCCCACCCCCAGGTCACACAGCCCCCCAGGCCCAGGCTCCCACCCAGGCCAGTAGCCCCCCATCTGCTGCGAGATGGGCCCCGGAAGGCCGAGCCATGGGCCTGCCCCTGCACCGGGGTGGCCTGAGTACGTACGGGGAGGTCAGCACCCAGGGCCAGCTGCCAGGTGTACGGCCCCAGCTGGGCTTGAAGCCCCAGCCCTGACTCACTGGGGGCTTGGCGGCCCCTGGAGCTGGCTGTGGGCTGCATTCGGGAGGGTCTGAGGAGGGCGGGTAGCCACAATCATCGTGAGGCCTGTGCCGTCAGCTAGGTCCCTCGCCGCTGAGCCGTTTCTGAGACCCTTGCCTTAGGCCTGCACTTTGGCCGCATCCCATCCCCTCATCTCCCTCCCTGCTGGTCCTGCGTGGGGCCCTCCCCCCAGAGCTCTCCCCACAGACCGCCCAGCATCGCCAGCTCCCCACCCCTGCACCGGCTCCAAGCTGGGTCCTTGCTCTGGGGGCAGAGCGGGCACAGGCTGCGGGGGCCGGGCCGGGCCCCTTGCGCTCAGGTGGGGGCGCACTCACACCCTCCCGGCTGAGCTGCGCTGAGGTGGCGCCCGTCAGCGTTTCCGTGGAAAGCCCACTTAAGCACTTTGCAGCCTGTCACGGTGGCGGCTGAGCCTGACCTACTTGGGATTCGCTGTGCAGAGCCGCCTCCCCCGGGCACTCGGCTTCTGCTGACGGCGCACTCCCTGCTCGCCTCTCGGAGCTTCGCAGAACCGTGCTCCATTTCCTGAAAAATGCTTCCCCGCTTGTTTTCTCTGCTCCGCAGCCAGCCTGCCCACCTCCTGCACGGTCGTCATGGGCTGGACGGCCTGGCCAAGAGGCTGCTGGCTCCTTGGCCTCTCACTGACCCTGCCCCAGCCAGCGGGGGTCAGAGGTTGAGCTCTGGCCAGGAGCCTGGCTGAGCCCCGCTGCTAGCCACCCGCGACGTCGGCCATCCGCCTCCCCCACCTCCGCGTGCCCAGCCCTGGACAGTGGCCTCCCGGACTCAGTCCACCCACCCACCATGCTCATGCCTGAGGGTCTTCCCAAGGCTCCGGGCTTCTGGGTGCTTCCTCCAGCAGCGCCGGCTCTGCGTTCAGGCCCCTTTGTTCCCAGGGAGCCCCTGCTGCCTGGTCTCCCTGCCCGTCCTGTGTGTCCCCTCTGCATCTCTCACCTGACCTAAACCCCGAGAGGACCACAGCGTGTGGGATCCCAGGCAGCATGCAGCCCCTCCCTCCTGCTGCCCATTCTCCCAGCGCAGATTGACGGAGCTCCCCACACCAACGTGGCTCCCGGGTCAGGGGCACCGCAGTGAGCCGCCCCAGGTGCTCCAGGGTGCATTACTACACGGTGCCAGGCCGGGGGCCCATGACAGCGAGCTGTCGGGGGGTCGGGAAAGGCTTCCTGAGGACCTGACGTCTGAGCTTGGTCTCCGAGGTGACCCCAATAACAGGCGTAGGGTGTGCACGTGCAGAGGCCCACGCAAGGCCGAGCAGGGCACACACCACACTCACACACTCCACAGGGCTTTCCGGGAAGCAGAACTGTCCGGTGTGGCTGGAGTCCTGACTGGTGGGGGGCGTGTGGGGACAGTGGCCCATGAGGGCCTGACAGCCCAGCCTGCAGGGTCTCCTGACAGACTCCCCACGGCGGGGAGTGGGGACAGAACTTGATCAGACACACTGTTTTCAAACTAGCTGGTGGGCTGGGAGTGCAGGGAACCCCGAGGGAGCTGGGAATCAGGGTGGGGACCCCCCCAGCCTGCATCTGGGAGCGAGGTGGGGGGCCAGCTTAGGTGAGGTAGGTTCCCTTAGTGACTGCAGTCACTGGCTGGCTGAGGGTCCCAGGGAGGGGAGGGGTCTGTGTGAAAGGTGGGGAGCAGACTGTGGGACATCTGGGGTCAAGGAGCCCTCCCTGAGGGGACTGGGAAGGACCCACCAGCAAAAACGCCTCTGTGTGCCTGGCAAGCTCCTGCCAGTGACTTCTTGTCCGGGCTCAGGTCCTCTAGTCCTGCACACAGATCTGTGCCCAGCATATTCGTGTGGCCCCTTGGCCTGGCCCTGTCCCCGGGAGTCAGGCCTGTCCCATCCTCTCTGGGTCCCCGTGGCCTGGGATGGGCCGCCTTAGGCCCATGTACACTGTGCTGTTTCCTCAGGAAACCTGAGGACCGAGTGAGTCTGAGTGGGGGCTGGGGTCCGCTCAGCTCCAGTGTGGCTGAGCAGGGTGGCCTGAGGTGGTGTTTAAAGGTGCCGTTGGACCTGGTGAGGAGGCCTGGGCATCTGAGCACAGCTCCCAGTTTGGGACTTGCCCTATCCAGGGCCTCTCAGAGGTTGGGGCCACCTCCCTTGCCCCTCGTCCGCTCACGCCTGAGTCTGCTCTCGGTCAGGAGTGAGCCACTCCCTGGGCCTTCACTGGACGTGGCCGAGGCAGGCTGCCTGTCCTCACCCCCGGGTCTGGGGTGCAGAGCGCAGCATCCACTGCGGGGCCTCAGGAGGGGCTGGTGTTTGTCAGCTCGTGTGACCAGGGTGGGCTGGGTGCTTGTGCTCACGTGTACACCTGTGTTGGGGAGCTGATCTGCCTGTCCGTGTCTCACATGCACACCCATGCCCCTGGCTGCCAGGCTGTGTAGCCGACGGCGCCTGGGGTGGGCCCGTCTCACCCTGAAGCCTAAGAAGCAGACCCAGTGGGCGGGGGCACCCTGTGTACAGTGTTGGGGGCTATGTGGACCTGCCGTGGGCAGTGGCCATGGGACGCTCATGGGGGAAGGAGTGTGGGTGTGCAAGGTTGGCCCTCCAAGCCCTTGGAGGGCGGGAGAGCCCCGGCAGACTGGGTGAGCAGACCCTGCAGGCCGAGCAGGGCACACACCACACTCATCCCTGGCTTCCCAGGGAAAGCCTCCCTCGGTCTTGCCCAGACCCTGATGTCCCCTCCTCCTGGGCATCTGGGCACAGCAGGGCACCTTGCTGGCCTCACCAGCCTCGGACTGGGACTTCCAGCTGCCCCCCCCCCCCAACCCCAGGCTCCAGACACGTGGACAGCTTTTCTTTTTAAACCTACTTTTGTGGTGTGTGTGTCTGTCTCCCCATTACCACTGCTATTCATTGAAAATGTTATCTCCCCCCACCCGTTCTTTGTGCCCCCCGGGGGGGTGGGGGGCCCAGCCCTCACCCTGGTGTAGTCAAGGTTATGGTGATAAATCCTGGGGCATTGTCACTTCTATTCGGAGTAAATTGGCTGGCCGCTTTCGGGCTGAAGGAAAGATAATTTGCTGTAGTATTTCAAATGGATTAGAAATGGATTTGAAGGGAAAGTTCATGCCTCCCATTACAAAGGCGAGAAAGAGCACTATCTTAAGGCACGGCTCCCTCCCTGGCCTTCATTATCCACGCTTAATACCTTTCCTATTTTCCAGCGTTAATGAAATTTCCTGGCGGCGTGGGCCTGCCGGACGGATGGGAGAAGCCTTTAGATCTGAGGCTCCTGTTGTAGAAAAGGAATTACAGGGCCCTTGCCGCGAGGGCAGGAGCGTTCTCCGGGTCCTTGGCCTGGCTATTATCTCATTAATTTTATCCCCTCTTCTCAATACAGTTGGTTTCCAAAGCCTGTCCTCTCCATTAGGGTACAGTTTACCGGAGTGCTGTGACACCCACGGCAACGAAAAGCTACAAGGCAGCCCCTTGCCCACCGGCGCCCGCCTGGCCACAGGTCCCGAGTCAGCGAGCGGGCCCATCAGGGGTGAGGGAAAGGCAGAGGAGGTCTGTGCCGCTGCAGCCCTGGCCAGCCCTGCCTAAGTTCTGTGGGTACATCCACTTCCTCCAGATAGCCCCGCGGCACCACCGGGGACCACAGCCCCACACCCTCGGGCACGTGGGGTCCCTCGGGCAGGTGCATGTGCATGGGCTGCAAACACTGGGCCAAGCATGGGAAGAGCTGCTAGGCCTCCGAACTGCCCCCATCCCCTCCCTGGTCGCCGACCATCGTCCTGTAATTGCCTTAAAACCCAGGGGTATGGTTTTTGGTTGGAGAAGAGGACAGATCTGTTAGTCCTGTTCATCCATAAAAATTACCGTGGGAATAATCAACAAGGTGCGGGGAAAGAGGTGTCACCTGAGATGCGCCTCTTAGCCAAAAAAGTAAATCCTGAAAGGGCCTTCTCTGAAGGAGGGCGTTGGGTACGTCTGGCCCTAGTGCCTAGCCTGGGAGCCAGGAGGGCGTCCCTGGGGCTCGCTCTTCAGGGTGAGCTGGTAACAGCCCCAGACTGAGGCTCCTCAGTGCATGGAGCTATGGGATGGGCCCGGATGGGACCACCCTCGGGGCTGGAACATAATCTGTCCTGAAGCTTGTAGCTCCTTCTGAACCAAGACCCTGCTGTCCTCCACCTCCACGGGTGCCTGTCTGGGCCTGGCCACCTCTTTCTGCAGCTTCACCTGTGTGGCTGCCCTGGGAGTGGTGGTCTGTCCCTGTCTGGCCTCAGCCAAGGCCACATGCCCACAAGGAAGCTTCCTCACCCCTCAAAGGACTGGGTTTCTGGGGATGTGGGATCCTGAGATGCCGGGCCCAGCTGGGTAGGCGGGGCACAGGTCTGGTTGCCCACCTGTCCTGTGCTTTGTGCTGTCCTGGGTGCGGATGGGGGCGGGTAGGGGTGGTGGCCCAGGAGGGGAGGGTCTGTGCCCCGAGGGAGGAGGCAGCTAAGACTGGTGTCCTTGGTCCTGTAAGCAGCTGCTGCTGCATCTCACTGCAGGGCCTGTTGGGAGGTCTGGGGTCTGGTCCTGAGGGATGAGTGTCTTAGAGGCACGGGCCAGGCTTGCTGCCGGTCACTCAACCTCCCAGGACTACAGGAGTGGAGGCTGCCCAGGGCTGGCCCTGGCCCTGACCCACATGGGCATATGAAGGGACAGCTGCCTTGTCGGTGGGGAGACCGCTGAGGGCTCTGGACACTGTGGGGCTGGGGCTGTAGGGGACCTGTTGCCCTCTGGCTGAGCAAGCTGTGGTGGCCCCTGGCCCTAGGCTCAGCTCTCAGCTGTGGGGATTAGGACTCAGGCCAAGCTGTGCCCTGTGGATAGTGACCACAGCCCCCGCAGGGGGATCACGGGGTCTGCAGCAGGGCTGGCACAGAAGGTGGCCCCGCCTGGCCCCACCGTCCTCATACTCTGGCCTGGCCTCCGAGTGAGCCACGGGGACAAGGACAAGGCCGGTGCTAAGCGGACGCACAGATGCCCTGGGGCCAGGGTGGGCAGGGCTGGGGAAAATCTGCAAGTCTGTCTGCCTCCCCAGGGGGTCCCTGCCCACCCCACCCTCTCCCTGCCAAGATGCACCTCGTGTGGGGGCAGCTGGAGCCTGTAGGGCACAGAGAGCACGAGCCAGGCTAGCCGGGGTCCCTTGGCAGGGCTTTTCCCCAAGATTGGTGTTTGTGAACTTAAATTTTGATTAAGGGAAACTGGGTTAAGTGCTCTTGGGCTGTGGCGTCCTCCTTGGCACTTCCCGCCTGGCCTCTGTCCTTATACCGCAGCTTTGGGTCCCCTGAGCACCCGGCTCACTCACGCACAGTGTTTCTGTAGCATGCCCTCAGAGGCTTTGCGCTGGCAAGAGTCACCCCCAACTTGCAGAGAGACGAAGGCCGAGGGGGCCATGGGGCCAAGTGGTTGGGGTGGCAACTGCACCCCAGAGCGGGGCTGCTCAAGCCCTAGCACTCAGCTCCGGGCGAGTCCATTGTGGGTGGCCCCCCACCTCCAGCAGCCTATGTGCCAGGATGCCCCGAGGCCTGCCCTGTCCCTGGGTGCCCAGACCAGAGTCTGCTGCTGCCCCACACGGAGATGGGGATCTGTGTGCTCCCTGGGGGAGGGGGCTTCAGGGCCGTGGGGAGAACCCTACTTCAGCCAGGTCCCCGTGGCTGGTGGTGGTGCCTGCAGTAAGGACTGCTCTCCTCACACCCTGCCCCTCCTGCTGCTTGGAGGCACCAGCACTCAGGCCCAGATTTGCCGGTGGGGTGCAATGTGCACACTCGGTGGTAATAACATTATGGGCAGAGTCTGAGCTAATAGGGGATTAAGGTCAATTTGCATAAACAAATTACTGCTGAAATGCGTCCTGAGGGGGGAAAGGCCCCACGCCCTTCTGGAGTCATGAAGCTGGCTAGTCTCCATGCCAGGTGCCCTGAGTGGGAGGGCCTAGTCCCCTCGTTTCGGTGGCAGCCTGCCCATGTGACAGCTGGGGGGAGTGGGTCAGCCAGGACAGCTGCAGGCCCACAGTTGGTGCTGGTCTGGGGGCCCACAGCCACTGCCCATTGCAGCCGTGGTGTCTGCAGGGGGATGTCTCTCGAAGTGGGGGCATCTGGGGCCTCCTCCTGACCCACTCTGGTCTGGCCAGGTTAGGGCCCAGGAGCTGGTCGGAGGAGAATTTGGAGGGAGGGAGTGGGCAAGTGGCCACTGGGGCCATCCAGGCCCAGGTCTGCCTTCCCGGCCTGGATCATCCACTCAGCTGACCCCAAAGGCTGTCCCAGGCCTCTTCCAACCCAGGACTTTAAGGCACCTCCAGTCTTTCCCCCACACAGCTTGCCCGGATGGGGGTCTGTGAGGCTGTCCCCTCCCACTCTCCATGCTGGGCTCCCGTGTGGTGAACAGGGAACAGGAGTAGAGCCTGCTGACCCAAAGGCCTGGGTGGTGTGTGCTGGGGCAGCATCTGGGGGAAGATGTTCCCGGGCAGTGGTGATGACCACCAGCCACGGTGTGGACCCTCAGGGGACTTGCCTGTGCAGTGGAGCTCCCTCCAGATGCCCTGCCAGAAGGCCAGGGCCCGGACAGTCTCATCCCAGGGGTGTACATGCTGGAAGGGGGAGGCTTGTCTCCCACCCGTGCCCTTTCAGCCTGGCTAGTGGGGTTGAGGGTCCCCCCTGCCTGCAGGGGTGTGGAGGAGGGGAGGGGACAGACTGTGGGCCCGTGGGGCTGTACACACCGGGGTTTCCCTGTCTCCACAGGTCTCTGGTGCTGAACCGCCTGCGCCCCGCTGCCGGGGGTGGGAAGACCCAGCCCGGCTCTCCTCGGTGGCGGAACAAAGGCTACCGCTGCATTGGAGGCGTCCTGTACAAGGTGTCGGCCAACAAGCTCTCTAAGACCCACGGCCGGCCCGGCGGCGACAGCGGCAGCAGGCCCCTCCTGCGCACAGGTGAGGGTGGGCCCCTAACTCCCCAGCCTGCGTTGTCCGTGGTGGGTGGGGGCAGAGGCTTGCCGGTGACCTGAGGCAGGCAGGCCTGGGGCTCCCGTGGAGCAGATGCGAGTGAGTGCTTCCCAAAGGGGCCCATGCCAGGAGGGGAGTCCGTATTCCTGTTCAGAGCTTACAGAGGCTCCGTGGCTGTCCCTGTCGAAGTTGACGGGCAGCTGGAGCAGGCAGGGCATGGAGGGGGAGGGCTTGCGGCCTCTGTGTCCCCGGGGTAAAGCCCCCCCCCCCCCCCCCGGAGCACACTGCCTCTCGCTTGCCTGAGCAGGCCCTGATTTTCTGTGTTTTGCTCCTGGACAAAGGAGATGAGCCAGGTATGGTAAACACGGCCCTGGCAAGTGAACACCTGGGGCCGCGGCACCCCCTAATCTCATTGGCAATGCCTCCCAACTGTGTCTGGAGGCAGCCGCCGCCACCGCGCGCGCCCCCGCGGCCTGGAGAAACAGGCCGAGGAGAAGGAAATGCTTTGGATTCGCTTATTATACAAATTAACTAGAAAATATTTTGGCTTCGGTCCAATTTTACCCCCATCCTTTTCTGTTAGAAAAAAAGGGTGCGGTTGCAGGCAGTATGGGGACTGCAGAGGCCCAGCTGCTCCCAGGCCCCGCCCCGCCCACCCAAAGGGGCAGGAGGGAGAAGAGGCGGGGTGCTGGGGCCATCTTGTAGGTGGGGGGCCCCTTCCCGGAAGCCCTTGCCCAGCTGTGTCCCCAGGGCCTCTATCCGTGGGACTGTGGGGAGGGAGGCATGGGTGCCTGGCTGCCTCTTTCCAGACGGGGTACACTGGGCTCCCTAGGAGAGGCACTGGGGGCCCAAAGGCCATGGCTGTGCGCTGCCCCTGTGCCTCATGTTCCCCATCCCTTTCTCGAGGGATTAGGCTGTGTGATCCAAGGGCCTTTCTACCTTGGCCTCAGCTGGCTTGCCAGGGTCCAGGGCATTGGCTGGGCCTCCTCACGGGGCCTGCATGAGACTCAGCCCTACCCCCACTCTGAGCCTCTGACCCCCAGGGCTCAGCAGGCCCCTGGCATCGGTGGTCATGGTCCGTGAGGCCCCACACAGGGCTGTTGGTCCTTCGCAGAGCAGTCCCTAGGCAGGCTGGTTGTGGAGTGGTTGGAGCCATAGAGGGCTTCTGGGCAGCCTCTCTGCAAAGTGATGTTTTGCTCGGCCCTGACGGATGAGGCTTCTCTGTGGGTCATACCCACTGGCCCCAGCCTCCCCCTGGGCCTCCTTAGTGAAAGGCCCTGGCTGGCCTTTCCCATCTATCATCCTTTCTGCCCCCAACTGTCACCCTTGACCCCACAGCCGACCCAGCGGGCAGGACCCAGGCTCTGTTCCCTGCTGTCCTCCTTTGGGAGCTGGATGAAGCTTACTGGCGGGGGGGGGGGGGGCGCCCATTCTGCTGACATTTCCTCAGCCAAGCACGTCCCTGGGCCACACCCCCTCGAGCACCCTGCCATTCTGTCAGCCCCAGCCTGCTGTGTGCTGCTTATTCACATCAGGTCTGAGGGACTCCTCCCTGGCCTGGCCAGATGTCATTGGCTGTCCTGGCATTCACACTGTCCACATGCAGGGACCCAGAAGTGGATTATGGTTTGGGGCCACCCTGGCCCTTGCCGGGACCCTGCTGCTCATATGTCCTGGGCTGCACGGGGGCCCCTCCACATGGACCCTGATCTCCAGTGGGCGGGATGGACCTTTGGGGTATACCTACCACCTGGCCCTTTAAATCCATGGTGGGAGGAGAGGCACCGGAGACTGAGAGGGAGAGGCGGGTGCCAACTGCTTGGCAGCTGCTTGAGGGGAAGTTACGAGAGAGGAGAGCGGAGAGCCCGAACTGCTGGGAGAGCCCAGGCTGCCGCTGCCACCTTGGGGCAGTAAAGCAGGTGGAGAAAGGGGCCAGCGGTAGGGGCTGTGGGGCACTCCCTCCCCCCTCCGCAGCACAGGCCTCACCGCACCTGAGCAGGCAGCTGTCCCGCGTCTCACTGGGGAGGACACCTCGCCAAGCCCGCTCCCCTGCAGGTGCTGACCTCCACGCAGTGGCGCCTTCCCCCTTCTATCAAGTGCGGCACTGGCGCCTCCGGCCCCACCTCCCCCAGACTCCTGGCCTCGGGCAGTACAGGGAGGACAGAGGCCTCCAGGGCCAGGCGGGTTCCCAGGAGGCCCCACTCCATCTTGCTGCTAGGGGGCAGTCCTGGGGCTCAGCCCTCCCAGCTTCAGGGCAGGCTGGGGCAGGTAGGTGGGATTGGGAACACGGACCGTTGGGTGGCCTCTCCCAGGTATGAGCCAGAGCCAGAGCCAGAGCCCACCAAGAGACCACCCCCCACCTCCAGCTTCAGCTTCCCAGACCCGCATAAGGGTGGCCTACTTCTCGCTGTGAGGAAGGTGGGGTGTTCCCAGCTGCAGGAGTGCCCACTGACCAGCGGCCTCCTTAGACAAATAATAATTAAAGAAATAAATTTTCTCCTTTGGTGTCAGCAGAACTTTGACTTCAGCAGGAAAGTACAGCCAGACCCTCCTTGGGGGCGGGGGCTCGCCTCCTCTCCTCCTGGCTTTTCCTCCTGGCTGCTCCTGGCTGCTGGGCTTCTCTGGGACAGTGTCAGCCCCTGTGTTGGGGTATCCGAGCCATGGGGAGGTGGGTGGCAGGGAAGGAAGTGCAGAGCCTCGTTCCCACCCTCCTCCCAGCCCTGTGATCAAGGACTTCCCTCTGGGTCCAAGGTCTGCCCAACCAAAGGGCCCGGCCCTGCGACCTCTCCCTGTGTGCACCCAGCTATGGGCTGTGACACATGTTCCACGGGACCAGGCGTCTGTCGCAGTCCCTACGGTGGAGCAGAAGCCCCAAGTCCATCTGCCAGAACCACCTCCCCCAGCCTGGGCTACAGGCCTGGCCCCCAGGCCCCAGAGTGGGGTGGATCTGTGGTCCCTGCTACTCATTGGCCGTGGCACACCCCTCGGCAGGTCATGGGTCCCTGTGCCTTGTCTCCTCGTCTGTGACTTGCTGACCCCACCCTGTGTGCTGGGAAGTCACACGGAACAGCATGAGAGGGTGCAAGAGAGGGCCCCCGAACTGCACACTCAAGGCACCACCCTGCTGCCTTCCTCCCTTCCCGATGCCTCTTCCTGGGGCTCCCTCTGCCCAGGGCCATGATTTCCTGGGAGGGGTGAGTCCCACTGGGGCACCGTGGGGCTGCAGACCTGCCCAGCTGCTCCTTCTGACCCCAGAGCCTCTGACTTGGGCTCTCCGGCCTGGGGAGGGTGAGGCACTCCCTGGCAGGGACTGACGGGCACTGGCGGGACAGGGTGGGGCCGCCCGAGCCAAGCTCACGGTGTCTATTTTGGGAAGATCCCCGGGCAGCACAAGCTCTCTGAAGGCTGGACGCCTCCCGCTCGGTGGCTGCCGAGGGTTTTCAGCTGAGCCCTGTAGCACCCCTCAGCACCTTGCGGCCTCTTTTCCAGCCAGCTACTTTATGTGCATTTTTTAACACTGCACAGCAGCTGAACGCTGCCTCCCACTGCGAGCCCCACACTGGCATTTTTTAAGAGCGAACGGGGAGGGGGGGGTGAGGGGAGTGAACCTGCCCCGCCCCCTCAGAGGCCAGGCCCGGGGCCCGAGTCTGACAGGCAGACACATGTTGACAGCGGGCCCTGGTGGGAGCAGATGGCGCCACAACGGCACCGGCAGCCCAGGTGACAGCCGGGAAGCCGTGCTCACGGGCCGCAATCCAGTGACACTCTGTCAGCCCCGGGCTGGCAGGTGTGTGGCACCACGTGCCACCTGGGCCGGCCTCTGACGTGGACCCCCGGTCAGTGTCCCCAGCTTGGGAGCCAGGACGCCGCTGCCCTGCCCTGCTCCTCCCTGGCCCACCCCCACCCCTGCACCAAATCGAGCCCCATTCGTGTCTCGGCCGCCTGGGCCATGGCCACCGGGCGGGGCGTCTCCTTCCCACTGGGGGCCTCGCTGCTCAGGCCTGGAGCCACCCCTTCTGAGCTTGAGGACACTGAGGCTCAGAGGGGCAGACACTGGCCCGAGGGCGGCGGCCCGGAGAGGGGCTCGGCCGCAGGCTACATGTGAAGAGTGCCTGAAGGCCAGCCTGGGGGGCGTGGGGGGGCTTGGACGTGGACAGGCTGCATAAAGTGCCAGAATGCTTGTGTGACCAGATCTGGAACTCAGGAGAGGGGACCAAGCTGCCTGGGACCTGGCAAAGGTCGTTCTGGGGAGGTCGAGGGAGGGGCCTCCAGGCGGCAGGAGGGCCACCTGCCCGGGCCTCCCATGCAGCTCCGATGGGGGCAGCTCAGGGCCAGGCAGCTTGGGGACATCCCTTTTTAAGCCTGGGATGCTTTGTCATTGCCTCAGGTCCCTAGAATTTCTGAGTGATGTCACTTCTGCCTCTTACCAGCAGATCCATTTCAGCAGCTGCCTGTGAGAAATTGAATCTGGTCTGAGAAGGTTCGTGTGTGTGTGTGTGTGTGTGTGTGTGTGTGTGTGTGTGTGTGAGAGAGAGAGAGAGAGAGAGAGAGAGAGAGAGAGGAACTGTGGGCCTCCATGGCTGTCTGAGCAGCCTCTGGCCCCGACCTACCCAGACCTGCCCACCCTGGCCCTGGGGGACGGTGACCTTGTGCCTAAAAGGGAGGCAGGAGGGTGTACGTTCGTCTGGACTCCCTCCCCTTTCTCACACAGGACAAGCATTGCCCACCTGCCCCTTGTCCCCTGCTGCCCTAGCCCCCCCCCAACCCCAACTGCCCTGGCTGTGGGCATCCTGTCACCTGTTCCCTTCTTGTGACTACTGTCCATTTCATGAACAGATCCCCTTTGGGCCACAGTCAGTGACCTCAGAGAGGACTTGATTGGTCTTTGTGCTTAGGGTTTTGAGGAATGGGTACCTGCCATGGCCAATGAGCCAGACGTGCTCGTCTGGGGCCTGTGGAGGCTGAGGTCGGCACATAGGTCCCTCTAGAGCCTGGGGGCAAGGACTTCAGGCTTTGCAGCTATGTACTCACTATGATGTTTTTGTCGTATGACCCCGTCAATACAGAAAAGTCATTACTGGCTACGACGAAGCCAGGGGGCATTCCTGGATCCCACTCAGGTCCCATATCCCTGGGCCCTGCTCCTGGCAGAGGGAGGTGGCAGGGAGGCCCCCCTCCCACCTGCCGGTCCTGGGACCACCTGTGTTGAGGCGAGGCTGCCAGCCAACTGCCAGATCTGGTCCCTGGACAAGCCGCTGCCCTGCACCGGGTGGGGGTCCGGCAGGGTCCCAGCAGGGTATACAGCCCAGCCCGAAGGGAGGGCAGGGGGTTTCCCTTAGGGGGCAGCAGTGCCTGCGCTGAGAGCGGGAACCCTGACAGGGCTGCGCAGAGCAGCTTGCTGGGCAGTGGGAGTGCCTGGGGCCTGGGGGCCTGGGGGCCTGGGGGCCTGGCGTGACACGGCCTCTCCCCACAGGCCGCGTGGACCCTACCAGCAGCTGCAGCCGCTCCCTGGCCAGGTATGTCCCTCAGGGTTGGGCGTGGGGCTCACAGGTTGGCGGGGCGGGGCGGGGGGGGTCCCTCAGGCTCACGAACCTCTACCCCCGTCCACAGCCGGGCCGTCCAGCGCAGCCTGGCCATTGTCCGGCAGGCAAGGCAGCGGCGGCGGAAGCAGCAGCAGGAGTACTGCATGTACTACAACCGCTTCGGCAGGTGCAACCACGGCCAGCACTGTCCCTACATCCACGACCCCGACAAGGTGGCCGTGTGCACCAGGTGCCCTTTGCCCTGCCGGGCCTCGGGGGGCGGGGGGCGGGGGCTTCAGGGGGCTGTGTGGGCGCCCTGCCCCTGGCGCCTCCGACCCACTTCCCTCCTTTGCACAGGTTTCTCCGGGGCACCTGCAAGAAGACAGACGGAACGTGCCCCTTCTCCCACCACGTGTCTAAGGAGAAGGTGAGCTCCCCTAGGCACCCGGCCTCCCTGCAGGCCCCGCCCCCCAGTTCTCCCCTGGCCAGGGCGTGGGGGGTGGGGGGGGCGGGCTGGCTGTGTGACCACCCCTGCCCGGTGCCCAGGGACAGTGGGGTGAGGCAGGGCGTGCTGGAAGGGCAGCAGAGGACAGGTGGGCGCACCACCGGGCCCCCGTCTCGCAGGCCCCTCCCCTCAGCCACCATGAGCACAGGGGACCCCCTCCCATGGGCGCCCACTGCAGGGGCAGAGCCGGGGCAGCGCTGGGGCCCGGGTACCAGCATGCCGGGAGCCTGGAGGTGAGGGCTCGGGCGGGCTGGGCTGCCTGCCACCCGCCCCCCACTTTGGGGCCGCGGCAAGGTTAGGGGAGGCGGGATCGGGCCGAGGCTGCCGCTACAACAGCTTTTCCCCTTGAGGAACTTGAAAAGAATCAGCATTTTTCTCCCTAATAGAGCTTCGAAACTCTGTTGTGAGCAATTTGGAAATTCACGTCGAGTTTCAGGTTCATTAGCTCTAGCTCCGAAGCTGGTGCACATTCTGAGCTGTCTGGTGTGGACGCCCGCACTCGCGCCCTGAATTAATGTTATTGTTATTTGTGTGGACGTGGTGGGTGCAGACAAGGTTAATTGAAATGAGAATGCAGTCCCCTCTCGATAACGGCCGTGCTGACAGCTAGGAGGAGTTCCGTTTGGTGTAAGAGTTGGCTTTATTATTCCTTTTTATTAGAGGTAATTTGGGCTCTATATCAAAAGCCACATTAAGGGAATCGTTTGCAGCCATACCACTGCCAGCCCCAGACGGGCCAGCCCTTCTCCCCTGCGCGCTGCAGTTAAAAGACAATTAAAAATAAACTCTTGCACATTAAATCACCCTTTGTTTCTTTGCTTTCTCCCTCATTCCTGCCCTGGCCTCCCCTCTGCCCTGCCCTGGAAGCCCCTGCATGGGGCCCCTGGCAGGCCGGCCGGAGCTACGTGTGGAGGTGTGAGGAGCCGAGCCCTGGGGTGCCCGCCAGTGCAGACCCACCCGGGGACCAGGGGCTGCAGTGGGGTGCGTGAAGGGCGGGTCTGACAGGAGAGAGCGGGAGAGGCCAGCTCTCAGAGAAGCTCCTGCAGGGGTAACAGGCCTGGGGAAGGTGGGAAGTCCCCAGGGGGCTGACCAGGGATGGGCGCCAGAGAGGAGTCGCCTGGCAAAATGGCAACTGCCGAGGTCAGGGTGGGCAAGATCAGCGACCCCTCCTCGCTGGCCCTCAGGCCTCGGCTTCCTCCAACGGGAGAAAGTGGGCTGCATTTCTCTCTGTCTCCCAGCCTCAGGGCCAGGGACTGCTGTGCGGCATAGCCCTGCCCAGGCCGCCCGCTCCATGTCCCCCTTCTTCGCCCCCAGGTCTTCCCTGGGTCCACCTGCTGGCGGCCAGGGCACTGGAGCCAGGCCTCCACAGTGCCAGCCTGGGGTCAGTGCAGCTCTGGGCTGCTCCAGGGCATCTCCCTGCCTACCCACGGTCCATCCCTAGGCTTCCCTGGGTAGAATCAGGTCACCAGCCCACGGACACTGCCAGGTGTCCAGGCAGCTGGGAGATCGGCTGAATTTCCGGGCCCTGTAGCCTGTGCCCTACCTAAAGCCCCCATGCTCTGTCTCCCCCTTACCCCCCAGCCCCTGCTCCTCCAGACACCAACCCCTCCTGGCCTGTCCACTGTGGCCCCACTGCCTGGAAACCGGGCAATCTCCAGAGCAGGTGACAGAACATCTGGAGCTCAGCCATCCTGCAGGGATGTCTTCACTTGGGCTGTTTGAGGGCACGTGTGTCCTGCCCAGACAACCTTGCCTTCTGGAGAAACTTGGGGGGGTCTCCCTTTGGGGTGGGCAGCCCTCACCTGGCATGGCCTCAGGTGCTCGTGGCTCCTGATGGCCCCCCTCCTGCTGTCCAGCACGGTGTGTCGTTTCTCCCTTGGGGGGGGTCTCTGTGTGGCTCACGCCTGGCCTTGGAGCCCCAGGCAGGTCCTTTGAGTCCAGGTGTTTTGCCTGTAAAGTGAGGTGCAGGCTCCTGACGGAGGGTTGGAGGAGGCGGGGCTGTACTAGCACCGGACGGACTGGGCCCATGCGCCGAAGGGAGCCATGGGGGTCTGCTGGCCCTCACCCCTGTCCCCTCGCCTCCACAGATGCCCGTGTGCTCCTACTTCCTGAAGGGGATTTGCAGCAACAGCAACTGTCCCTACAGCCATGTCTACGTGTCCCGGAAGGCGGAGGTCTGCACGGACTTTCTCAAAGGCTACTGCCCACTGGGCGCAAAGGTGAGGGGCGCAGTGGGCGGCGGGCAGCACCTAGCCCCCAGTAGGGGGCCAGCCGTACTGCTCAGGGCCTTCCTTGGAGCACGCATCACCCCAGGGTGACGAGGGTGAGGGTGAAGCAGGCCGGTGTGAAGGGGATTGGGGAACTGGGTTGCGAGGGCCACCTGCAAGCTGGTAGCCCGGGCTTGTCACGGGCGTGTCATTGCCTCCTGTCGCCCTCGTCTGACAGCAAGAATGCTGCTGTGCTGGGGACTTCCCGGCAGCTGAGCGCACTGGCTCCTTCCCTTCCTCATTACCGTCCTGCTCATCCCCACGTGGGCCTGCGGTCGACTGGGGAGACCAGAGCTGGGGCTTCCTGGGGACCCCCAGTGGGCGGGGCAGCGGAGCTGGGCCTGAACAAGGGGAGCACGGTCAGTGCAAGGACAGCCCGAGGCCCCTGACAAACACCCTCCTCCCCCATTTCACACCGTGGGGCCCTCCTTCCCCACGTCCTCTGCCTCCAGGGGCTGGGCCCAGCCAGGCTTGGCAGACCTGGGGACCTGACCTGCAGCCAGCGGGTCACCTTGAAGGATGCCCAGAGCCCTGGCGGTGGGGGTGGGAGGGGGGGCGGGGGCGGGACCCCCCACGGAGGCTGTGCGTGATTATTGTAAGATATTCCAATGTAAATGAAAATATCAAAGTGATATTTAAGTTCTGCTTCTATTAGTGGAAGTGCTTACTGCGTCCCTTTCAGCGTGTTGGCGCTGCGTGGCTGCCACATGATGGATAGCGGCTTGTAATTATATATGGGGAAAGCGCTGAGCAGGCCAGATCCAGCGGGGGTGGGGAGGCAGCAGCCTGGGCCGGTGAGGGTTAATTTTATTCTCTAAATAATATAAAAAGTGCTGAGTCGTCGCCTTGTGCCTGATGTACAAGTCCTCAAACGGGCCCCAGAGAGTTTATAATATTCCACTGAATCAAGTGAAATTGTTAACCTTGCTTCATAAAGCCCTGGCTTGTTAAAGAGGCGCACTCCCTTTTCTTGTGAATAATTTAGGCTGGGAGTAAATCTCTGCTCCTTTCCCTCTCCGGGGCCCACATGGCTACTGCGG
The DNA here is from genome assembly GCF_003265705.2 of Callorhinus ursinus. Lineage (NCBI taxonomy): Eukaryota > Metazoa > Chordata > Mammalia > Carnivora > Otariidae > Callorhinus > Callorhinus ursinus. The sequence continues at coordinate 82,294,373 of NW_027397067.1, read as the reverse complement.
GACCTGCCGCTCCGAGGGCAGCCTCTGGCCCCCGGCCCCCCGGCCCCCGGCCCGTCTCCTCCCCTTCCCTCAGGAGCGTCCCCTCTGTCCCTCGGCCGCTCAGGACCTGCGGGCAAGGATGGCTGTCCCGTGGGATGCCTGCCACCTCGGGGGGCCTGGCACCCGGACGCCACCGTCCCAGCAGGGGCCGTGTTCCTCGGGTGTCCGCCGAGGTGCCCATGCTGTTCCCTCTCTGCCTAATGCGTGTTTGAGGGAGACACTTGCAGACTCCGGAGGCCCCCATGCTCACCTGCTAGTTTTCATAGCCCCTGGTGATTCTCGTCTGCCCCCTTCTCTTTCCCGGCACCCATTTCTCCCTGTTGAGGCATGTGTGTGGCTGTGGCCCGGGCTCCTGCCGTGCACTGTCACCATCCCGCTTGGGCACCCCTGTGGCCCTCGATGTGTGCTGCGGGCACTCGGTGCACTCCGGCTCCACCAGATGCTGCCGGCCGCCGGCATCCACAGCTGGGAGATGCCCGTGTGCGCAAGGTATCAGTCCATGGCTGCCCCCTTGTTGAAAGCGGGAGTCTGCCCGCCACACCCGTGGCAACCCAGCGCTCTCTGTGCCGGGGCCCCTGCCAGCCTTCCTGCTGCCCGTCCCCTGCACATCAGTGCGCGGCCTGCACCAGCTGCTCTGCTTGCTGGCGGAGTTCCTGAAGGCCCCTCCACCGCCCTCCTGCCCCTACCTCGTCCTGCCTCTCACAAGCTCTCGTGGCCTCCGGGCATCACCCTTTGGCTTCAAGGTCACAGGCCGAGTTTCCATCACCTGTTGGCATTGCCGGTGGTGTCCTTCCTTCGGCTGAAATCCTTCCTGTGTTTGTGGGGCGGAGTCCATCCATGTTCACCTTGTGCTCCTGTTCCTGGACCTGCCCTGTCCTTGTCAGTGCAGTGGGCCTGAGAGGACGCCCCGGGGCAGGGGCTCGGACCCTAGCCCAGCCCCGTCACCACCGCGTGCAGCCCACCACGCACTCGCTACCTCACCCCTCGGGGCCTCCGCTTTTTGGTTGGTAAAATTAGGCTGATGGGGGCCCCCGCCACAGGGGGATGGTGGCGAGTAAGACTTCCTTTGCCGCCGTTGGAGCAGGCCTTGGGCAAGTGTTAGCTGTTGTTGAGTTGCCTGTGGTGTGAAGTCGGACCCCAGTTAGGTTTCCTCCATAGAGTGGGCCCCATCCCCCAAACTGCATCTGAAACTACCCCTTCTCTCCTCTCTGCTTTGGGGTGCCTGTTTTAAGAAGCCCAGCTTTACGGAGGTGCAGCCCCCGTGTCATCCGGTTCACTGCACAGGCGGGGTTGTGCAGCGGTCCCCACCATCCAGTTCTAGAACACGTCCTTCACCCCAAACACTCCTCTGCTCCCTTTGTGGTCAAGTCCCACCTGTGGTGCCCCCCAGCCAGACAGTGGTGATCTACCCGCCATCCCCGTACACTCGTCTTTTCTGGACATTTCACGCATGGAAGTCCCGCAACACAGCCTTTGCTGTCTGCCTTCTTTCTTCTAACCTGGTTTTGAGGGTCATCGTGTTGCCCTCAAGGTCAGGCCTGCGTTCCTTTTCCTGGCCGAATGGCGCTCCGTTGTGTGCAGAAACCACATTGTGTTCATTCATTCGTCAGTGTCTGGACGTTTGGTTTGTCCCCAGTTTGGGACTATGTGAACGTTTGTGTGCGAATTTTTGGGAGCACAGGCTCTTGTTTCCCTTGCGTGGACACACCTAGGAGTGGAGTCGCTGGGCCACATGGTGGCTGCAGGCCTCACTGCCTGCTTTCCCTTGTGGCCGTGCCGCCAGGAGCGAATGAGGCTTTCCTGAGGTCACGCGCTTGATAGCACTTGTCGGTGTCTGTCCTGTGGACCGCAGCCTCTCTGGTGGTGCGGGGTCTCTCACTGTGGCTTCATTTTGTGTCTCCCTGACAGCTGATGGTGTTGAACACTGTGTTCATTGGCCGTTCCTTTATCTTTGTGTAAACCATTTTATTGAGGGGGCGCCTGGGTGGCGCAGTCAGTTGAGCATCTGACTCTTGATTTTGGCTCAGGTCAGGATCTCAGGGTCGTGGGATGGAGCCCCCGTGTCAGGCTCTCTGCTCAGCAGGGAGTCTGCTTGAGGTTTCTCTCTAACTGCGCCCCTCCCCTGCTCCTTCTCTCTCACTCTCTCTCTCAAATCTTTTTTTTTTTTAATTTTTGAAAATAAATTTTAAAAAATAAAATCTTTAAAAAAAAAAAGTTTTATTGAACTATAATTCCCATAACCTACAATTCACCTGTTTAACCGTACATTAGAATGATTTTTGGTATATTACATTATTAAATTTTTTAATTGTGACAAAATAAGTATAATGTAAAATTTGTCATTTCTTTTTCTTTTTTAAAGATTTTATTTATTTATTTGAGAGAGAGAGAGCACAAGGCAGGGAGCGGCAGAGGCAGAGGGAGAAGCCGGCTCCCTGCTGAGCAGCGCGCCCGACAGGGACCCTGGGATCATGACCTGAGCCAAAGGCAGACACTCAGCCGACTGAGCCCCCCAGGTGCCCGGCATTTGCCCTTTCTGTCTCTACCACACAGTGGTATTAATTGCACTCACGGTGTTGCATGGCTACCACCACTGTCTATTTCCAGAACTTTTTCATCACCCCAAACAGAAGCGTTAAGCATTCGAGGATAATGCCCCACAACCCCTTCTCAACCCTGGGCACCGCTAATCTACATTTTGTGTCCGTGGACTTGCCTCTTGGTAGATATTTAATAGCAGTAGAATCAGACAGTGTCTGCGCCTTTGTGTCTGGCTTCTCTCACCCAGCATGTGGTCGGCTCACCCCCCTGGTAGTTTGTCCCTCGCTCCTTTTAAGGCTGAGTAACATCCCATTTACATCCGGACCACACTCTGGTGGGCGCTTGGGTTGGCCCTCCTGGGTCTGTAGCTCATGCTGCTGTGTGGACGTGGTCGTGTCGGCCTCTCGTGGAGTGTGCCTGCTGTCGCTGCCTCTGGGTGGGTAACCAGGAGTGCCACTGCCGGACTACCTGGTAATTCTAGGCTGAGCTTTTTGAGGAACCGCCAGACTGTTTTCCGTAATGGTTGTGCTGTTTTACGTTGCTACCAATAGCTTATACGGGTTCTGGTCTCTTCACGTCCTCGCTGAGGCTTTGTGACCCTTCCCCCCAGTTCTTTCAGCAGCCGTCCTAGTGAGCATCTAGTTGTTTCAGCTTGCATCTCCCTAAAGACCAGGGATGTGGAGCGCCTTTTCGTGTCTTTGTTGATCATCGGTACATCTTTTTTTTTAAAGATTTTTTTTAAAAGATTTTATTTATTTATTTATTTATTTATTTGACAGAGAGAGACACAGCGAGAGAGGGAACACAAGCAGGGGGAGTGGGAGAGGGAGCAGCAGGCTTCCCGCGGAGCAGGGACCCCGATGCGGGGCTCGATCCCAGGACCCTGGGGCCATGACCTGAGCCGAAGGCAGACGCCTAACAACTGAGCCACCCAGGCGCCCCGGTCATCGGTACATCTTCTTTGCACAAATGTCTGTTCACCTCCTTTGCCCATTTTTGAATGTGGTTGTTTGGGGGCGTTTTGTTGGTGGGTCATAAGACTTTTTTTTTTTTTTTTAAGATTTTATTTATTCATTTGACAGAGAGAGAGAGAGAGAACAAGTAGGCAGAGCGGCAGGCAGAGGGAGAGGGAGGAGCAGACTCCCCACTGAGCAAGGAGCCCAATAGGGACCCTGAGATCATGACCTGAGCTGAAGTCAGACACTTAACCAGCTGAGCCACCCAGGTGCCCCTGAGTCATAAGACTTCTTTTATGTGTCCTGGAAATTAAACCCTTGTCAGGATACGATGTGTGACTCTTTCCTCCCATTCTGTCTTTTCATTCTCTTGACAGTGTACTTTGATGCATGAGAGTTTTTCATTAAGTATAATTTTTCTCTTTTTTTCTATTGCATGTGCTTTGGGTGTTATATCCAAGAAATACTTGTCCAACCCAATGTCAGCGAAGCTTTTCCCTTTGTTTTCTTGTAAGAGTTTAATAGTTTCAGTTCTTAAGTTTAGGTCTTTGGTCCATTTTGAGTCAGTTTTCGTATGTGGTATGAGATGAGGGCCCAGCGCCAGTCTCCTGTATGTGGGCAGACAGTTTGCCCAACACCATTTGCTGAAGGGCTGCGCTTACCCCACTGAATGGTCATGGCTCCTTTCTTGAAAGCCCGTCCACCATACATATGGTGGTTCGTTTCTGGGTGCTGTGTTCTGTTCACTGGTCTCTATGTCTGTCCTTAAGCAAGTATTTTGATTATGATAGCTTTATAAATAAGTTTTTGAAACCAGGAAATGTAAATCCCTCAATTTTGTTCTTCTTTTCCAAGATTATTTTGACTATTCAGGGTCATTTGAGATTCCATATGAATTTTAGGATGGGCTTTTTCTTAAAAAAAAAAAACAAAAAACAAAACCAGGGGTAGGGGCCTTTGGGATTTTGGTAGGGATTGCATTGAATCTGTAGGTCACTCTGGGTGGTATTGTCATCTTGATAATAGGAAGTTTTCCAGTCCATGAACATGGGATGTCTTTCCCTTTATTTAGACCTTTATTGATTTCTTTCAGCAGTGTTTTGTAGTTTTTAGTATGTACGTCTTTTGCCTCCTTGGTTAAATTTATTCCTAAGTATCTTATATTTTCTTACGTTATTGTAAATGTAAATTTAAAAAAATTTTTTTTTTAGATTGTTCTTTGCAAGTGTGTAGTAATAAGTTGATTTTGTGTGTGTGTGTTGATTTTATATTCTGGAATTTTACTGACTGCATATATTAGCTCTAACAATTTATTTGTGGGTTCTTTTAGGGTTTTCTATGTATAAGATTATGTCATCTAACAGAGATAATTTTTTCCTTTTAAACTTAGACTTTATATATTTTTTTTAATATTTATTTAGCCTAATTGCTCTGACTAGAATTTCTAGTACTGTGTTGAATAAAAGTGGCAAAAGGGGGCATCCTTGTCTTGTTCTTCATCTTAGAGGAAAAGCTTTCAGTTTTTCACCATTGAGTGTGATGTTAGCTGTGGGCTTTTCACATATGATTTTTATTTTGTTGAGGATGTTCCTTTCTATTCCTAGTTTATTTGGTGTTTTTATTATGAAAGGTGTTGAATCTTGTCAGATTTTTTTTTGCATTAATTGAGATGATCATGTGGTTTTCTTCTTCCTTCATTCTGTTAAGGTGGCCAGTCATATTGATCACCTTGAATCAGTTATGTTGATGGATTTTTGTATGTTGAATATTCTTGCATTCTAAGAATAAATCCCATTGCTGAATTCAGTTTTCTAGTATTTTGTTGATGATTTTTACATCTATATCTATGACGAATTTTGATCTATAGTTTCTTTTCTTGTAGTATCTTTGTCTGGTTTTGGTATCAGGGTAAGGCTAGCCTCACAGGTTGTTTGGCTATTTGGAATTAGGAAGGACTCCTTATGCTTCAGTTTTTTGGAAGAATTTGGGAAGAATTGGTGTTCATTCTTCTTTACGTGTTTAGTAGAATTCAACAGTGAAGCCCTCTGGTCTTGGGCTTCTCTTTATTGGTAGGTTTCTGATTACTGATTCAGTCTCCTTACTATATAGAGAGCTAGTCAGAGTTTCTTTTTCTTCTTGAGTCAGTTTTGGCAGATTGTGTATTTCTAGGAATTGGCCCATCTCATCTACGTTGTTAAAATTATGTGTGTAGAATTGTTTGAAGTATGCCCTAATTATCCATCTGATGTCTCCAGGGTCTGTAGTGACCTCTGTTTCATTCCTGATACTGGAAATTTGTGACTTTTATCTTTGTTTGTTTTGCTAGAGGTTTGTCAATATTATTGATCTTTTTAAAGGGTCAGCTCTTTGTTTCATTGATTTTTCTCTTATTGTTTTGTTTTGTTTTTTTAATTTCTGCTCATATCATTACTGTTTCTTTCTGTTGCTTTGGGTTTATTTTGCTCTTCCCCCCCCCCCCCCCCCGCCCAGGGTCTTGAGGTGGGAGTTTAGACTATGGATTTGAAATTTTTCCTCTTATGTATGAATTTAGTTAGCTGGGTCCTACAAATTTTGAGATGTATTTTCATTTAGTTCTGGTTGTTTTTTTGTTTGTTGTCTCCCACACCCTCCTTTGAGACTTTCTCTTTGATCCGCAGATTATTGTTTGGTTTCCAAATGTTTGGAGATTTTCCTGTTATCTTTCTGTCACTGATTTCTAGTTTGAGTCTATGATGAAGAATATACTCTGTATGATTTTAATTATTTTAAGTTTCTTGGGCTTTGTTTTATGGCCCAGGATATGCTTGGTATATGTTCTATGGGCACTTGAAAAGAATATATACTCCACTCTTGAGTAAAGTGGAGTGTTTTATAAATGTTGATTAGATTTTGCTGTTTAAAGGCATTTTTGAGTTCTTCTGTATCCTTTCTGATTTTCTGTTTCGTTGGTCAGTCACTTGTTGAGAGAGGGGTGTTTAAGTCACCACCTATAATTTTGGATTTATTTCTTTCTCCATTCATATCTCTCAGTTTTTACTTCATGTATTTCCTAGCTCTTATTTTGTGCATGTAAATTTAGGATTGCTAGGTCTTCTTGATGGATTGATCCTTTTTATCAGTATAAAACGTACCTCTCTGGCTATATTTTTCTTTACTCTGATATCTGCTTTATGTGGTATTAATGTGGCCACTCCTGCTTTCTTTTGATCAGTGTTTGTATGATATAACTTTTTTTTTAAGATCTTATTTATTTATTTGACAGAGACACAGTGAGAGAGAGGGAACACAAGCAGGCTTCCTGCTGAGCAGGGAGCCCGATGTGGGGCTCGATCCCAGGACCCTGGGATCATGACCTGAGCCGAAGGCAGACGCTTAACGACTGAGCCACCCAGGCGCCCTTGTATGATATAACTTCTTTCCATCCTTTGGCTTTCAGCTTACCTATTGCACTATATTCTAAGTACCTTTCTTGTAAACAGCAGATAGTTGGGTCATGTTTTAAAATTTACTTTGTCAATCTCTGTCTTTTAATTGGTATATTTAGACCATTTACACTTAATGTAATTATTGCTATGTTGGGGCTTAAGTCTGCAATTTGACTTCTCTTAGTTTCTGTGTTTTGCTCGTTCTTTCTGTTTTTCATTTCTGTCTTATGCATTATTTGAACAGTTTTAGAATTTTGTTTTGACTTATCTGTTCATGCTTTTGAGTGTGTATCTCTTTCTATAGCTTTCTTAGTGGTCATACTAAGCATTGTGTTGTACACCCATAACTTATCACTGTGTTGTCATTTACCAGTTCAGGTGAAGTGTGGGAACCTCACCTTCCTTTATGTCCCTTTACCCTTCCCTGTCTGTACCTGCTACATCTGCCCTCTACAGACATTTAAAACCACAACAGACACTGGCAGTTTTTGCTTCAATAATCAAACATAATTTAGGAGACTCAAGGAAAGTCTGGTATGTTTACCCATGTTGCGGTCATCTTGGTCTGCCTTCTGTTGTTCCAAGGCTTTGTCTCTTATCGTTTCCTTTCTGTTTAGAGAACTTACTATAGCCATTTTTAGGGCAGGTTTGTTGGTGACAAATTCTCGTGGTTTTCCTTCATCTGAGAATCTCTGGATTTCCCCACATTCTTGAAGGATATTTTTTGCTGAATACGGGCTTCTGAGCTGATAGTTCTTCCCAAAGTACTTGCACATGTTATACCGCCTCCTCTGGTCTCGATGGTGCTTAAGGAGAAATCCATGGTCATTTGAACTTTCCCCCCTGCAGGTAAAGTGTCCTTTCTCTCTGGCTGTTTGGAGGATTGGTCTGTAGCTTTTACAAGTTTGACTGTGATACAGTTTTTGGTGGATTTCTTTGCTTTTTACTGTTTTGGGTTCACTCAACTTCTTGAATCTGTAGGCTTAGGTTTTTTGGCAAGTTTGGGACATTTTCAGCCATTTCTTGTGTTCTTTCTCCTCTCCTTCGACAGCTCTGATTGCGTGAATGTGGTATTCCCACAGGTCCTTGAGGCACTCTCCATGTTAGAAAATCTGTTTTCTCTCTCTGTCAAATCAGATTGGTTAATTTCTGTTATTCTGCCTTCCAGCTCATGGAGTCCTTCCTCAGTACCTCCCTTTTGCTGTTGAGCCCATACACTGAGTTTTTTTTTTTTATTTCAGTTGTACTTTTCAGTTCTAAAATTTCCATTTGGTTCTATCTTATATTTTCTTGGTTGAGACTTTCTATGTTTTCATTGTTTCCAGCATGTTTTTAGTTGCTTGTTGAAACACATTTGTGGGGGCACCTGGCAGGCTCAGTCGGTGGAGTGTAAAACTCCTGATCTTGAGGTTGTGAGTTCGAGCCCCATGTTGGGTGTAGAAATTACTTAAAAATAGAATCTTAAAAATAAAAAATAAAATAAAATAAACACATTTATGGTACTCCTTTAAAATTTTTGTCAGAGAACTCCCACACCTCTGCTGTGTCATGCTGCCAAGCACTGATTGTCTGGAATTCCATTCATTTTGAGGTCTATACCTTTTTCTGGTATGATGAGTCACTTTTTATTGAAACCTGGACATTTTGGCTGTTATGAGGATCTGGATCTTATTTAAACTTTCTGTTTTGGCTGGTGTCCTGTGACACCATGGGTGCAGGAGGAGTGGAGGTGGTGCCTCATCCCTGCCAAGTGGAAATCCAGGCCTCCACTTGGCCTCCACTGACGCCTGAAGAAGGGTTTCCCTTCTCCTCCTGGGTGGGTGGTACTTACTTCCCACCAAGCCTCCACTGGGGCTTCCCTGACTGGGAGGGGAAGGGGCCCCCCATTCCTGCATCTTCAGGGCCTCCTCTGGCACCAGCCCAGTGAGGCAGGAAGGGACGCCAGGGGCCAGGTCTCCCCACCCAGTCTTTGCTGTCCTGGGTGGGGTGGGGCTGCAGTGTTTCGGGGTGTCTGGCTGGACTGTCCCTTATCTGCACCTGCGGACACTTCCAGGTTGCTTCTTCAGCAGAAGGAAGTACGGGGACCCACTGCCACATTGGTCCATATGTCCCTGACAGAACCTTCCTGTGGTTGTCACCTGTGTGGTGCCCAGTGCCCCCTGCTGCCTGCTTTGCTGCCCCCTCTGGGGGCTTATTCACTACGTAGAGCCCAGCACGGGCAGTGCTCGTCATTTATTGTGTTTAATAAACTTGTTGTTTGTAATAATTGTGGATTCACTGAAAAGTTGCAAAGCTAGTGCAGAATCCCCACACACGGCTCCCCCAGCCCCTGCTGTGAACGGCCCCCACCTGCAGCAGGCTAACCATCAAAACCAGAAGAGCAGCATGGGTGCATTCCTGCCAGCCTGACTCCAGGCCCTGTCTGCGCTCTGCCCGGTTTCCCACTAATTTCCGTTTTCTGTTCTGGGGCAGCCCATCGGATTTGGTTACCATTTTGGAGTGAGTGACTGAATGAGGCCTTGGCCCAAATGACCGCAGGAGTGGACAAGGGTAGATGCCTCCGGGGGGGAGGTTACGAGGGAGAGTGGTTGGGCACAGTCAGAGGAGGGGTGGGGCGGGGCCGGGGGATCGGAGACTGTCTCCAAGGTCCGGAAAGGGTAGCTTTGGTGTGGGACGGTGGGAAGGAGCCTGTTGAGTCACTGGGGACAGGGGATGCTGATGAACCACCGTGCTGGTGTTGCCGGCGATAGAAGTGGGACCCGGCCCCAGGAAGGACAGGTGGCAATGGAGGCTGCTGTTTGGCCTGAGGCGAGCCGGCGAGACCCAGGAGGAGTGGGAAGGCCGGGGGCCCCTGCGTGGCACCCACATCGGAGGCTGCTGTAGATGAGCTAGACGGAGGATTTGGGCCTGTTCCTGGCCAAGGAGGAGGAAGCACCGTGGACAGGCAGACAGCCCACCGGAGTCCTGGCACACTGGCTGGCCTGGAGCCAGCAGCCAGTGGAGAAAGGGCCCTGGGAAGGAAGTGGGGACCGTGGGAGCCCCAGTGGCTGTAGGGGCAAGCACAAGTGGGCATCGCAGTTGGTCCTGGCTTCTCGTGGTCTCACCCCTCTGGTTGGTGCTTCATGGAGAGCAGGCTGGCATCTTGGGCTCCACTGACACAGCCTGTGGGGACAGGGCATTAGCACGTGTCTTTAGCAAGGTGCAGGCCACCGGTCTGGGGGGTGACAGTCAGCTGTCGTAGACGCTGGAGGCGGTTTTCAGGTGGCGTATGCCCGTTCACACTTGTGGACCAGTTTTCTTGCCAGCACTTGGTGACATTCGACCTCTTTTTCTCTTTGAACGATTGAAGGACAAAAAGTTAGTTCACTGTATTTTTTTAATTTGCCTTTACTGGACTTATTGAGGCCAAATGCCTTCCCTGTGTTTAAACCTTTTGGGCCTTTCCTTCTGAAAAATACCTGGGGTTTTGTTGGTTTCTTTAGGTGAGAGTGGGGACAGTTTTCCACTAGGTTGGTTTTCTCTTGCTGATTCACAGGGAATTTATAAAGTATAAAATATGAACATAAAGATACATAAACTATTCTGGACATCAGCCTTTTGTCAGTCATATAAGTGGCAAATATCTTCTTTGTGGTTTATTTTTTCCCTTCTTTGTGGTGTTATTTTTGAAGAACAGAAGTTCTTAATTTTAATGGAAATGATTTTATCTATCTTTCTTTACAGCTTGCACCTTTGTGTCTTGTATGAAAAATCCTGCCACTTTCCAAGAGTTGGGAGGGCCTTCCAAAAGCCCCATAGGCTGGCCTTTCACTCGTGGGCCTGTCTCCTTTGATCTAAGTGTCTGATGTTAGATTGGGGTCCAGTTTCATTTTGCCCAAGCACCTCGCGTCGGCAGGGCCACTTCCCGTGGGGCTCACAGACATGGCTCTGTGTCGGGGCTCCCAGCTCTGCTCTGTACATGTCCTTGAGCCGGTTCCATGCTCGCCGGATTCCTTGAGCTTCATGATAATTCCTAATAATAAATTCGTTCACCTTGTTCTTCTTCACAGCGGTTTTTGCACTTTATCCTTCCAGAACTATATTTTAGATCCAATGTAACTTTTTTAAAAAGTTGGAAATTTGATTGAGATTGTCCTGAGTCGTGGTCTCTGTTTGGTGAGAACTGGTCCCTATCTTTCCAGGGAGGCTTTCTGCCTGTGAGTGGGCGTCTGGCTCTGCTTATCCAGGCCACCCCTCGATGCCTTTTACGGAAGTTCTTCTTTGTCTCCGTGAGATTTGTTCCTGTCATTTTTATTATTATTATAAATAACGTGTTTCAAAATTTTATTTTCTCACTGTTCATTGGTGTATAGACATGCAATTCTTTATACTGATTTTGTCTCCAGGAACCTTGCTAAACTGTATTAGTGATTGCTACAGTTTATCCACAGACTCTCCAGTTTGCTACATAAACAGAAATGTATCTTTTACAGATAATGGCCGTTTCCCCTCCTTTGAGCTTAGATGTATTTTCTCTCTCTTTTCTTGCTGCTGCCCCAGCTGTGGCCCCAGCACAGTGCTAAGTAGTGATGGTAGCGGGCTTCCCACCTTTCCCCACTGCGAGGGATGCTTTCTGGAAGGTTAAGAAACCCATTATACTGGGGCACCTGGTGCCTCACTTGGTTGAGTGTCTGACTCTTGATTTCGGCTCAGGTCGTGATCTCAGGTCAGGGTCCTGGGATCGAGGCCCAAGTCTGCTTGTCTCCCTCTGCCTCTGCTTCTTCCCCCCTCCCCCCACTCACACTTTCTCTAAAATAAATAAATAAATCTTTTTTAAAAAAAGAAACCCTTTATATTAAACTAAGGACGTTCCATTCAATCAATAATCTGCTAACCTTTGACTTAATGCTGAATTTATTAAACACTTTTTGTGTCTATTGAGGTGATGGTATGATTCCACCCGTGTAGTCTGTCAGTGTGCTGATTTGTTTGTTGATTTTCTCAGTTAAACCGACCTTGCATTCCTGGGGGAAGGCCAGCCTCGTCCCCGTGCACTTATGTCCCCACGCTCTGTGGGACTCTCACACCTCGTGTAGGCGTGACTGAAAAACGGCCCGAGTGCTCTTCTGTGGTCTCCTCTGTTCAGGTTTTGCTCTCAGGGTTGCTGCAGCCCTGGCACGGAGTTGGGGAGCATCCTCTCTGCCCCCGGCCGTGGACCACTTCCTGCAAGGCCAGCTTACTGGACGTGTACTGGAACCTCCGGAAGACCCTGGGCTGCAGCTTGCTTTCTTTCTGAACTACTGATTCACATGCGTTTATGGTCAGAGGAATATTCACTCGGGTTTTGTCTCTCTTGTTGACAGATGTTTCTAGAATTTGTCAGTTTCTTCTGTGTTTTCAGGTTCCTTGGCGTTAACTTTGTTGGTTATGTTGCCCTGGTGGCTGTTTCTCCACAGCGCCCACGGTCAGGGCACATTCGTCCTTCCTAACGCTTATGTGTCCCTCTTTGTTTCCTGATTTGTCTTACCAGACACGGTGACTAATACCTTCAAAGAACCAACTGTTTGCCCTCTCGGTTTTTGCTGTTCTTTTGTTATTTCATTTGTTTCTGTTCTTACCTTGTATTTCCCTCTGCTGTTTCTCCCACACCTGCTGAGCCAGCCCGCTCCGCTCACAGAGCCTGAGGACTTCTCTCCATTGTTTCTTGTTCGACCTGGCGATTATTTAGTAGTGTCTTTGCTAATTTCCAGGTGTTTGGGGGTTTTCTGGGGCTTCCGTTTGGGGGTTTCACTTTGCTCTTTCCTCAGAGGGCCTGGTCTACGTGAAGATGTGAGGCCCTTGGAATTGGAGATTCAGTTTGTGTCCAGTATGCTTCTGAGAGTAGTTGTCTACCATTGTTGGACCTTCTTGAAAGCTCTTGGATGATTCGAGAACATTCTTTACATCCAACTCTGGATGTGTGGTTGTCCTAGGGAGGAGGGTTATAGCTCAGACCAGCACTGCCCAGTAGGAAGGTCCACTGGAGGGGAGCCACATGTGAGATTTTAAGTGTTCTAGTAGCCACCTTAAAAAAGCAAAAACAGAAGAGGTAAAATGAATTTTAGTTAATCTGCCATACGTTTCCACATGCAATCAGGGAGGAAACGTAACTATGGCCTTTTACGTTCTTCCTTCTTGCTGAGCCCGGCCTCCTCTGATGTGGTGGATGTGTGCTGCCGCCGAGGCTCAGGGTGGCCGCATGGCTTGTGGCTACTGCCCGGGACAGCTCAGGTCCCGGTCCCTCTGGCCGCCTCTTTGTGTGCACTCGGCATCCAGGGAACTAGCTTCTCTTGTCCGGTGCCAGGCCCTCTCCACGGAGACCCTTCCTGTCCCCTCCACCCCCTCCCCCAGTTGTCTTCCCTCCCCAGCAGACCCCACCCTCTGGACTCTCCTGCTCTTAGAGCGGGCCTCATGAGGCTTCAACTCGGTGTGGAGGGCGTGGGGAATGAGCAAGTGAGCAAGCCTTAGCTTTCTCGTGGGGCAGGGGTGGATGCGGCCCCACCACAGGGACAGGCTGACAGAGGGGTGCCATGGGTGTTCAGGGGTCCTGCAGGCTGCCCAGATGGCTCTGCCAGTTCCAGTCTGCTCCCATCTGCACGCCAGCCCCCAAGCACTGGTGTGAGGGGCTTCCCCCTGCTGGGGGGCAGGTGTGAGGCCAAGATGGGGCTGGTGCCCAGATTCTGCTCCAGGGTTGGGCACACACTCTGTGGGGTCCTCAGCCAGGCTCTTCATGCTGGGTGCTGGGAGCAGGGCCGAGACTGGGGCTCTGGGGACCGGCTCCCAGGAGGGAGGTTTCGGGCTTGGCAGGTAGTGGCTTCGAGGCTGTAGCCACATATTTCCAAGCAGTTCGGCCAGTGCAGGGCCCCCCGTGCCGGCTGTGAGCGCTGCAGCCCAGGCTGGTTTTCAGCTCAGTTCTGGGTGGGATTGGCAGGGACTCTGCAGAGCTACTTGTCCGGGACTGTGTCTCTCATGTTGCCTGGTCAACATGAGGGGCAGTTGCTACATTCCGACTCTCCCAGGTCATGCCCACTAAGCCAGCTGCAGGGGCGGGTGGAGATCAGAACACCCCTCCCCTGGAAGGGCCTCAGGCAGGCCTGGAGAGTTGGTCCCAATCACTCCCGATGGCTCCCGCCCCTGGAAGCGGGTGGGCCAAGGAAAGGCAGGCCGTGGTCAGAGCTTCATGGTTCCCTGTGGGCCTGGTGGGCAGAGCTGAGGCCTCGTGTTGCCCCGAGCACCTGCTGGACGGCGCGCCCCAAACTGGGTATAATTAGCCACCATGACAGGTGTGGTGGATCGGGTGTGCACTGGCCTCGGCCGACCTGGGCACCCCTGGGCTTGAAGCCTAAACCCCATGCAGTAAGGCCCCCCAGGCATTGAGCCTCCCCCCACATCCCCATCTTCTGCAGTCAGGAGGGGGGATTAGTGCCCCAGGAATCCCCAACCCAGCCGAGCAAGACCCCCCAGGCCAGCCCCGGTCCCTGCCTTCCGTCCAGGCCCAGGGCCCAGCTGGGCAGTGCTGGCCCTCATGCTTCTGATTGCTCAGGGGCTTGGATGGGTGGCAGTGCAGGCCGCTCTGGCCTGGGGACCTGAGCCCCGGGGGGGACAGAGCAGGCAGGGCCCGCCCACATGGGACAGGGGCCTTGACGGGCTCCCCCAGCTGCACCTCTTCTCCCCCCAGTGCAAGAAGAAGCACACACTGCTGTGCCCTGACTTCTCGCGCAGGGGCCTCTGCCCCCGCGGCGCCCAGTGTCAGCTGCTGCACCGAGGCCAGAGGCGCCTCGGCCGGCGGGCAGCCCCCGCCCCGGAGCCCGGCAGCGCGCCCCCCAGGAGCAGGGCCTCCTCCAGCCACGGACCCAGGTGACGGGGACAGTGGGGGCTGCGAGTGTAAGCTCTGGGGGTGGGCCAGAGGCCGTCCCTCGGGACCCTGCGGGGGAGCCTCTAGGGCACTTCCCAGCTCTTAAGGCTTCAGACCCAAAAAGAAACCTCAGTTCAAAGTTGAGGATCGGGTGACCTCCAAAGGCACCCTACCCCACATCCCCAGGCTGGACAGAGCTGAGGACATCCCTGGCCCAGAGCGGCCTCTGTGGGACTGCCCAGTCCCTGCCCCACGGAGGAAGGTGGGGGCTTCTCAGCTGCCCCACTCCCAGGAAAGGGAGGATCCTGGGTGGTGCTCATGGCTGGGGCCCCCCTTTGTGCTCACCTGTCCTGTGAGTGGGCTCACTGGCAGGTGAGGACAGGGTCAGTGTGGAGCTGGGGCTCGCGGGCCAGGCTCACCCCCGCTGCCTCAGGCCAGAGGCCCCATGTCATCATCAGCCTGTCTTTGGGACCAAGGGCTGGCCTCAGACCTGGATGGCGATGCCCCGTGGCTGCTGGGACAGGTGCTGCACAGCTGGTCGGCTAGCGCCCTCTGGACCCCAGCCCTGCCGAGCAGCCGCCCACCCTCACACTTCTGCTCCCCTTCCTTTCCCGCAGGAAGTCCTCGGCCGCCCAGCGCCCCACCAGACAGACGCCCAGCTCCCCTACCTCCGTGGCTGCTGGCTCGGCCTCCCTTCCCTCCTCCCCACGGGGGTTAGCCGCAGCCTCGGGCTCTCCCCTGTCATCCAAGCTGCCCTCCTCCCCCCTCTCCTCCTCCTCCCCCCTCCCCTCGCCCTCCTCCCCCTCGCCCTCCTCCCCCTCGCTCTCCTCCCCCTCCCTGTCCTTGGACCAGGAGGAGCTGTCTCTCCAGGAGGAGGCTGCCTCGGCGGCGACGGGCTCCAGCAGCCTCTCCAAGCTGCCTTCCTTCATCTCCCTGCAGTCCTCGCCGAGCCCAGGAGGCCAGCCCAGGGCCCGGACCCCCAGGAGCCCCCCAACCAAGGACTCAGGTAGGCAGCTTGGCCCCAGTGCCCACTTCAGACCCACCGAGTCAGAATTCCCAGGTGGGGCCTGGATGGTTGACAAGCGCCCAGCATGGGCCGGGTGCTGCTGGGCCACGTCCCCCACTGGCAGGTGCGCACCCCCCGCCCACCGGGGCCGAGGCGTGAGCGCAGCCGCGCCGCTGCGCAGACCACCCCAGCCGAGGGCTGATTTAATTAGGAAGCACCCATTTCTGTTAATTTGTTCTGGAAGATCACCGCGCGCTCCTGGAGAGAACAGATGTTTCCTCTCCCCCGATGAACATTTGGGGCTTGGTAAATGGCTCCACTCAGCCTTGTTTAGGAGAGAAAAGAGGATTTTATGGCTGCAAACGACCCTTTCTGTAAACATTTTACAGCTCCCCGCGCGTTTGAGTGACGATAAACCCCACGCAGCTCGGCGGGCTGCAAATTTGCGACCATACGGCTATCATTTTATTGTCATATTTCACGGTCGTAACGTTAATGGAAGATGCTTGCCGCAGCCTTCTCTAACGGCTCCGCTGAGCACGCTCAGACGCCTGCCTCCGAGGGGCTGGGACGACGGTGCCTGTGTGTAGCCCCCACTTCAGGGCGCAAAGCTGCGGCCAGGCCCTCTACCTGCCCGCCCGGGACCAGGACACCAGCTGCTTCCATCCAGGCGGGCCTCAGCGGGGTGGGGAGGGTGGGAGGGTGGGAGGGGGGCCCTGAGGCTGCCAACCCCAGGGTCACTGGAGGCTGGCAGGGTGGGCAAGGCCCAGGGGAGGCTGCAGAGACCTCTGCTGGCCTTGGGGCCCCCATCCGCCTTCATTTCCTGCTCGGCCCTCCCCCAACCTGGGCCAGGATGGGGAGCTGGAGGGGCAGGAGGAGGTGGGCCTGGGAGGGCTCCGGGGCCTACCCAAGCAGCCAGCCAGGAGGGGCCACGGCCCGCAGGCAGAGGCCCGTGAAGTCTGCGGGCCTGGAGCCTTGGCTGAGCAGGTGACTGGAGTCCTCAGTCCTGATGTGGGGGACCCAGGAGGAGAGGCAGGCTCGTGGGGACGCGGAGATGGTGCCGTGCCTCCGGGCAGCCACGTGGAGGCACCTGTGGTCAGCGGGGGTGCCAGCCTGAGAGGCGGCCTGGAGCGTTCAGGAGAGGAGAGGCATTGAGGCAGGAACCCCCCGTTGGACGGGACTTTCTGTCCTCGGGCCCTCTGCTGTGGGAAGCCCTCCCTGCCACCAGACCCTCTTGCCCCTAGGCCCTGTCCCTCTGCACAGGGACCCAGGTCCCTCCACCCCTCCCCAGCCAGCTGCTCGCTCCGGCTCAGCAGCCGGAAGGCATGGTGAGCCTCCATGTGTGCGTCTGGCAGCCTGGCTCCAGGTGGGAGCGTGGGCTGCGTCGTCGGGCTTGCGTGCAGGCGGCATGCACCTGGTATTTATAGCCCCGCCAGCACATTGCTGTGACTCCCTGGACCCCAGTGCAGGCAGGGGGCTGGAAGGAGTCTTCCCCATCCTGACTCGGAAGCTTCGGCAGTAGGGGCGCTCCTCCCTGGCTGGGGGGGGGTTCCTGGCACCTGACCTTTGCCCCTCTCGGAACAGGGAAAACGCTGCACATCAAACCCCGTCTGTGAGGGCCCAGGGGGCCAGCCCGCGCCTACCTCAGCCCCTCGTTCCTGGAGAGGAAGAAGGCCCATGCCCCAGAGGAGAGGCCACCTGCCACCGAGTCCCCCCCGGGAGCCCCGGGGCTGTGGCTCTGCCCACCTGGCCCTCAGCCTTCCGTGACCAGTGTGTGCCCAGGGCTCTGCCCAGCCAGCCCCTCTGCACACCCACCTTCCTCCCATCCCCCCCAGCCCAGAGGGGTGCTGGGCAGGGCTCCCCGCCAGACCTGTGCCCACTGTGGGTGTGAGCAGCTATGCTATGCACCCCCCACCTCCCCCCAGGACTCTTGCCAGGCTCCCTGGTGGGTGTTTTATGTTCAGCAATAAAGGTTCTGTCCTGTGTCTGCTTGGCTCTTCTGCCTGCCGTCACACCGTGGCCCAGCCCTGCCTGCACCAGCTTGGAGGGACACGTGCTGCCCCCAGACCCCGAGGCACCCCCTCCAAGGGATGCCCCGCGGAAGAAGAAGGGCTGGCCCCAGATCCTTGGTGGCTACAGGGTCTCTGGGCAAGAATGTCGGCCCCGAAATGGCTCAGAGGGCTGGAGGCGACCTCTTCCCTGAGGCCAAGCCCGCGTGGTTGGTGGGGAGGGGCCCGGGAGGGGACCCTGGGGACGTGTTGGGTGCGACAGGCTGGAGCCAGGGGCCCCAAGCTGGGGTTCCATGCCCAGCCCCTCCTCTGGGTGTCTCGGGACAGTGGCTGGGCCAGGGAAGGGGACGGAGGACAGCCGGAGGCGTCTGCGCTGCTGGACGGCCCTGGGGAGGCCTGGCAGAGGGCTGTAGCCTCTGCTCAGGGGCCCGGGACAGGGTCTGTGCTGACAGGGACCCTGGCAGGCCAGGGCCAAGGGTTGGAAGGGGCACAGGGCCATATCCTGGGGATCTCCCCTCACCCCCCCACCCCGGCCCAGGTCACTCCACACGTGAGCGTGTCCCCAGCTCTGCGTCTCAGCCTGGAGTCGGGTCTGCTGCCTCACTGTCTCTCTTCTGCCTGTCCCTTGTGGGCCCGGCTTGCAAGGGCCAGCGCTGGCCAGCGCATGAGGGCCGCCTGTGGGGACAGCGCAGGCCTCAGCCCACGCCACGCCCTTGAGGGGCCCACTGGCCGGAGCAGATCCCCCCTCGGCCCAGCCCACACTCAGACGGGCAGACACTCCAGCCCCACGAGGCCATGATGGGGAGTGGGCAGTGGGGAGGGGTCCCGCTCCCCGCCAGTCCATGACTGAGGGGCGGCATTCCTGTCCAGCCGCAGACACGGTGAGGACGGGGCTGGTTCACGGCGAGGGGCCTGGCCCGCGCCCGTGTCAGCAGCTGGCCAGTGAAGCAGAACGGGAGTTCGCGGTCGTGATGACCGCGGCTGCCCCCCCATCCGGGACCCCACGCTGGTGTCTCCGGGGCCTGAAACGCGTGCTCGCGGCCCCTGCTGCCGCTGACTTGGCCGCATGGTGGGTTCTGGAGTCAGGCCTGGCTGGAAAGAAAGGGACTCCCCATAGTAAACAGTGGGGTCCCCACTGTGGGCCAGCCCTCCCCCCCCCAGAGGAGCAGGGCCGATGGCGCGGGGCGGGAGGGCTGAGTCTGGGCGCAGCGCTAGCGGGGTGGGGCTGCACAGCTGGGGGCTGCAAGCCGCATGGCAGGCGGTCCCTGGGGCTGGAGCTCAGGCCGCCAGCCGCTGCCCTGTCTCCTGCCCCCTCCTCCCTGGGGGCTCCCTCTCGGCCCCCACCGCGACCCCCCCCACAAAGGTTGAACCTTTGATGAGGGAAGGGGCCAGGGGATAAATTCCCTCCTCTGCCTGGACAGCCGGCTGGAGACACAGTTGTTGGTCCAGCCTGATCTCAGGCCCTCACCTCCGGCCTCCCTGCGCCTCCCTTCCCAGTAGACAAGGGGACAGACACCCCGCGCTGCGGACGGGGCAGCGGTAGGCACTGTGGCTGGGCCCCCCGCAGTCCGCTGGGCAGCTGGGCCACTGCGTGCGGGACGGCCACCGGGGGGCGGCCCCTCCCGGCGCAGCCCTCGCTCTAGCTCAGCCAGGGTCTCCTGACTGCTCTGGAGCCACGCGGCCCACGCAGCCCCACGCAGCCCCACATGAAGCCCACCGCCCAGAAGCAGCTGGTCTGACCGCGTGGGCCAGTGGGGAAGGCTCGGGAAGGGCTGGCACTCCAGGAAGCACAAGATGCTGGGCCAGTGCCTGCCCTGTTCTGGGCCCGGGCCCAGCTCCCCCACACTCCTGTTGACCCCTCTGGGGACCTTGTCGGCCCGGGGTTCTGCCTGGTCAGAGCCTGGGCTCCTGGGCAGGCCGGGGGTGGGGGGGGGCAGTTCCTCTGAGCGGAGTGTGCCCACTGGTCACTCTGGGCTTCTCGTGCCAGGAGCAGGCCAGCAGAGACCCTCGGGGATGAAGGTGCTGGTCACTTCCGCACCAACCCAGACTAATCAAGGTGCTGGCTGAGGACATGCATTCCAGGCAGAGAGTCTCTGGCCTTTGCGGAGAGCACAGCATGGGCTCCTCCAGACCGGGAAAGGGCTGCCCCATCTCCTGGAGCCTACCGTCTCTGGCCCCAGGCCCATGTCCTTCCATGGACTGCCCTGGCATGGCAGGTTATGGGGACTCCCAGAGATTGGCCGCACAGGATGGGGAGCCCCCTGAGGGCAGCAGGCCGGCCCTGGGCCCCTCGCGCTGGTTCTCCTGCCGCCTGCTGTGGCCAGGGCGCGGATGTCTGTCCAGGTGAGGCCTGGGTTCATGTGGCCAGCAGAGTGGCAGGGCTGGTGGCCCGGCTCAGACCCTGCAGCAGGGAGGAGACACTTCACTGACCCTCTGAGCTGGAGGTGAGGGGCTGGGCCCCGGACGGGTGGGCTTTGGAGACCTCGGAGCCGTGGTCCCCGTTGAAGCTCTAAGCTGGGGTTCCTTAGTCTCAGGGTGAGGTGAGGTGCCAGATGTCGGAGCAGGAGGGGGAGGCGAGGACTGGGGCGGGTTGGGCCTGGCCTCACCCGGGCGCTGGGGGAGCAGACTGGGAGAGAGCCGCTGGTGGGATGGGCTTCCCAGCCTGAAGCCCTTCCCCAAGGAGGTGCCTGCCCCACCCCCCAGCTGTGTGCACCCCCCCAGAGTGTGCCTGGTACACAGCAGCCTCCTCATTTTAACTGCAGATAAGCCCCCTAAGTGGGGAGGGCACCGGGCCCTGCGGTCACTGAGCCCAGGAAGGGGGTGGGGGGACCCTGTCGGGGGGCTGAGCAGTGGGGACTGGACAAAAATACCCGTCCAGACCCTGTGCAGCACCACACTTTCTGCTGAAGCGTCCGTTAACATCGAGTGCCTGGAGCTCCGGGCAGTGCGCGCGGCCTAGGACAAGTGCGGGCGGGCTGGCGTCTTCCTGCCGGCTGGTGCTTGTCTGGCGGCAGGCCGGCGTGGCAGGCGCCCCTCACAGCCAGCAGCAAGCTCCGGCAGCCCCTCCCGACACCCCCCGCAGGCCTCTCACCTGCTCCCGGGGCTCCCTCTGAAAGGGCGGGACCTGGGACCTGCTTCCAGGCACAGAACCCAGCTGACTTTGTCCCCTGCTGATGTAAGCCTCCAAAGGCTTTCCTGCGGCCCAGTGGGGGCAGCCACAGGGTCGGGGGAGCCCAGGGCATCCACCAGCCCCCAGGCAGCCGGGGCCTGGGCTCCTCAGGCTCTGGGAAACGGCCCTGCCAAGCAACCAGCTGAGCTTGCAGGCATCCTTCCCCGAGGAACCTGCCCAGGAGACCCTGAGCAGGACGGGGGTGGGGGCTGGCGGTCAAGGCCTGCAGGACTTCAGACCTCGGGCAGCGGGCGGGACGTAGTAAACGTGGGTTAAGTCGCTAGACTCAGGGTAGTCTGTTCTGACCGGGGACACTGACACACTGCGGGGTTTACTGGTGGGTCATTGCATATGGCTTATTTCTGCCTCAAGCCACCTGCACCCTGGCAGACCCGCAGAGATGCCGTAACTGTGTAGTGTTCTTCCTCTACCTGGTCTACAGCGGGTGGGCAGACCGCTGCCACACCTCGGCTAACGGGGCACTCACAAAAATGCCAGGCGCCCACCCCTCGCCCTGCTCTCTTGGACCCTCCCCCTGGGAACCAGCCTCCATGCTGCGAGGAAGCCCGACCAGCCCACGGGGGCGACTGCGTGCCCGCACTGCCTGGATCCAGCCAGGCCTGGGCCCGAAGACACTACCAGTGGCTCCAGCCATCAGCCGTCCCGTCGCCCCTGCCTCCACGTCCTCCCAGCTGTGGGGCTCAGAGACGAGCCATCCCAAGCCCGGGACAAACCCCCCCAACACAGAGCCCAAGCGCCTAATGAAAAGCTGCATTATGTCCTCAAGCTCCCGCTGGCTCATTTCCCACCAGAGATCTCTGGGCCACCTTCCTGATGGAAGACGCCCCCAGGGCAATGCTATAGCTACTCAGTAAAGATTTGTGGGGTGCATCTAAGAGGAGCCACGGGGTGGGCCCTGTGGAATCCCGTTGGTTCAAGCACTGACTGGCATGCAGGGGTTGCACGGGAAGAGCATGTGCCTTCTCTGGGGCAGCGCGGAATCAGGGTGCTCCTCCTCTGGCTGCACATGGGCAGCCCAGAGGACGGCGTTTCTCTGGCTGAGGGCACACGGCAAGCCTGTCTGCTTTCTCTGGGTCCTCACGGATGCCACTCCCCAGCCCCGGCTGAGGAGGAAGGAGCGGGCTTGGAGCCTGCCACCTGAGCCCAGAAAGGCCAGTACCTTCCCTGGGCTCAAGAAGCCCACCACACCCACTCTGCATAGCGCCGCAGGGGTGACCCCTCCCGAGCCTGCGGACAGTGGCATTGGCCTGATGGCCCCTGACTGGCGAGAGCTCTGCAGAGGCCCCTCAGGCTTCAGGGAGCAGACAGAGAAGGCAGCAAGAGGGGCAAACCTCTTGGGTTCCCTCTCTCTTTGGGAGCTTTGTACCCTCACTCAGTAAACCTTGCTTTGCTGCCCCCCCATACAAGCAGCAAGAGGCTGAGGGTCATGGGCCTCCCCGGGGTCTCCTGCGCCTGAGGCTCCCGAGCAGCCAAGAGCTGAGGGCAGGCCTGCTGGCTAGTCCGACCCCAAGGCCAGTGCCTGAGCCTGTCAGGGACATGGGGGCCCTGCTTGGCCCCAGGCCACCTCCTCCCCAGGGCAGTGAATGAATGAGTGGGTGCGGAAATGAAGAGCTGTGTGCCAGATGAATCAATCTGTGTGTGATCGAAGGCAGGGCCCAGCATCCTTGAATATCACACTTGGGGGCTGGATGTAGGGGGGCCTGTCCGCACTTAGCTAGACTTGGTGGCTGAGTTGTGGCCTCCCTCTGAGCGCGGGGTGGGGGGCCTTAAAGGGCCCCAAACCCTGCAATGCGACTGGCAACCCATGTAGCCTGGAGCCCAGGCGCCAGCTGGGGGCCTTGCTTCTGCCACCGGCTGAGCCATCCCTGCAGGGGCAGGAGGGTTCTCGTGGTGGACCTGACCCTGCCTGCCCAGCAGAGCCCAGCCGGGAGGGTTGTGGGGGCAGGAGGAAGGGGTGAGTGGTGCCCTCCTGGCAGAGCGGGGCTGGGACACCCCGCGACATCTTAGGAAATGGGGTTTCCCTCTCACCTTGTATGAATTTTTGCGATTATAAGATAATAGGCATTTATGCCTGGAATAAGATAAAAACAAGCTGCCCCAGTGACTTCCTGCCCAGGTCCTTCCAGAATTTTCTTTCGATGCACAGCCGGTTATATTTAAGATTGAATTTGTTAATTGTAAAAGTCCTATAACAGCAATATAGAAATTGGGGGGGCACCAAGCACTCAGGGTGACGCTGAAGCAAGCGGCCCCTCCCAGCTCCGTCCACCCTGGAGGCGTCGTGTCAGGGCCCCCTGCTCCGGGAGCGCGCCCCTGCACAGGCGTGCGCGCCCGACGCCCCTTGGCCGGGGCCGGTCTCTCCTACCCGCGCGCCCCTCGGCCCCCCGCCTCGGCTCCCCGGCGCCCCGCCTCCGCCGGCCCGCGCGCTTCGCCCTCCCCACCTGCGCCCCGCGGTGGAGCCGCTGAACGGAGGTGCCAACAACTTTGTTGACTAAATTCCTGAACCCGCCCGAACCGCGGGGCTAAAAATAACCGGCACTCCCCTCGCCGCGCCCGGCCGCGCCGCGCCGTGGCCCCGGTGTCTGCAGGCCGGAAGCTCCCGGCGCCGCCGCGCTAGCGAGGCTGCGGGGTCAGGGCCCGCCGGGTGGCGGGGACACCGAGGCACCGAGGGGCCCCGTCAGCTCCGCGAGACTCTGCGGCCTCCCCGTCGCGGACGCGGGGCCCTGGAGGCCGCAGGCCGGGCTCCGTGACCCCCGCGCTGCGCGTTCTCCGCACCCCTCTGCCCCGCGCCCTCCGCGCGTGCAGTCCTCCGCGGCGGCCACCAGAGGGCCCTGCCCCCTCCTCTCGCAGGCTGCCGGTCATCTCCCCTTCCCACAGCTGTTCCCCGCAGGAGATTGACAGCTGGGCTCCGGGTTGCCATGGGGATAGGCAAATGAGGGCGGCGGGTCTGGGGCTCCGATTGGCCTGGGGGCCCGCGCCCCTCCCAGGGAGGCGGGCCCGAGCGCCCTGCTCTATAAAGGGGAGCGTGCGGCGCGGCGCTCGGCCGTGGAGGCGGGGCCGGTTGGACGCGGGTGGAGCGCGGGGAGCCCGAGCAGCCCGAGCAGCCCGAGGCGGCGGCCTCACTGCCACCCG
Organism: Callorhinus ursinus; assembly: GCF_003265705.2. Classification (NCBI taxonomy): domain Eukaryota; kingdom Metazoa; phylum Chordata; class Mammalia; order Carnivora; family Otariidae; genus Callorhinus; species Callorhinus ursinus. Next base: position 82,270,202 of record NW_027397067.1, on the reverse strand, counting down.
CCCGGTCACCCGCCCGGCCGCCGACGAGGGGACAGGGAGCGCGGCCGGCCTGCGCCCCCTGGGGTGCGGCCGGGGCCACCCGAGAGCCCTGACCCGCGGCCTCCCCCGCGGCCGCCCCTAAGTTGGCCGCGCGAAACTTTTCCCGGCGCGTCTGGGCGCCGCCCCCTCGCCGAGACCCGCAGCCGGTGGGGAGTGAAGGGGGGGGAGAGGCCCGCGGCTCCCCCCCCCCCCCCCCCCCCCCCCCCGGGGGCGGGCCGGGGCGGGGGGGGGGGGGGGGGCCCCGGCCCCCCCCCCCCCCCGCCGCCTCCCGTCGGGGCGCAGCCGGGCGCGGCGGCGGGGCCGGGGCCCCGGGCGATGGCCGCGGAGCTGGCGATGGGCGCCGAGCTGCCCAGCAGCCCGCTAGCCATCGAATACGTCAACGACTTCGACCTGATGAAGTTCGAGGTGAAGAAGGAACCGCCCGAGGCCGAGCGCTTCTGCCACCGCCTGCCGCCCGGCTCGCTGTCCTCGACGCCGCTCAGCACGCCCTGCTCTTCTGTTCCCTCCTCGCCCAGCTTCTGCGCGCCCAGCCCGGGCACCGGCGGCGGCGGCGCGGGGGGCGGCGGCGGCGGCGGCGCGGCGCAGGCCGGGGCCACCCCGGGGCCGACGAGCGGGGGCCCGGGCGCCGTCGGGGGCGCCTCGGGGAAGCCGGCGCTGGAGGATCTGTACTGGATGAGCGGCTACCAGCACCACCTCAACCCCGAGGCGCTCAACCTGACGCCCGAGGACGCGGTGGAGGCGCTCATCGGCAGCGGCCACCACGCCGGGCACCACGGCGCGCACCACCCGGCGGCCGCGGCGGCGTACGAAGCTTTCCGGAGCCAGGGCTTCGGGGGCGGCGGCGGCGCGGACGACATGGGCGCCGGCCACCATCACGGCGCGCACCACGCTGCCCACCACCACCACGCCGCCCACCACCACCACCACCACCACCACCACCACGCCGGCGCGGCCCACCACGCCGGCGCGGGCCACGGCGGCGGCGGCGCGGGCCACCACGTGCGCCTGGAGGAGCGCTTCTCCGACGACCAGCTGGTGTCCATGTCGGTGCGCGAGCTGAACCGGCAGCTCCGCGGCTTCAGTAAGGAGGAGGTCATCCGGCTGAAGCAGAAGCGGCGCACGCTCAAAAACCGCGGCTACGCGCAGTCGTGCCGCTTCAAGCGGGTGCAGCAGCGGCACATTCTGGAAAGCGAGAAGTGCCAGCTCCAGAGCCAGGTGGAGCAGCTGAAGCTGGAGGTGGGGCGCCTGGCCAAGGAGCGGGACCTGTACAAGGAGAAATACGAGAAGCTGGCGGGCCGGGGTGGCCCCGGGGGCGCGGGCGGGGCCGGCTTCCCGCGGGAGTCCTCGCCGCCGCAGGCCGGGCCCGGCGGGGCCAAGGGCGCACCCGACTTCTTCCTGTGAGCGCCCGCCCCGAGCGTGCGCCGCCGCCGGGCAGACGCTCGGACTCCGCGGGCGGGCGGGCCCCGCGCGCCCCGCCGCAAGGTCCGCAGGCGCGGGACTGGAGGCCCCTGCCCACCGCGCGGCCGGCCGCGGCGCCCCGCGCCTTCCTGGCTCGCCGTCCGGACGTGGCCGCGACCCCTCTGCGCACGGAGCGCGGGGGTTCCCGGGAAAGTTGAGCCGGAGCGAACTTCCTCCCCGGAGTCTGCCTGTACATATGCCCAGCGGGGTCCTCCGCTCCGACGCCGCCCGCCCGCCTCTCCCCGGTCCGTCGTCCTTCTCGCGGCTTCCCCTTCCTTGCCCGTTTTTACTACTCCTTTTTAAAGCGACCTTATTTTCGAAGTATTTCTATTTATTTTGCTCGGTGATTAGGAAAGAAAACCCCGGAGGAAGCTCCCTCGTTCCCGGCCGGGGTCCACCCTCGGACGTCCGCGTGTCCCAGCATGTGTCGCTCGCTCAGAGGGGTCCGGTCCCTGCCTGCCCTCCTGCCCGCCTGCCCCCCACCCTGCCACCGGCGTCCCCTAGAGATTGAAGCCAAGGAATATTATCTATGCTGTGTTCGGTCCTGCTGCCCTACTATACTCACGGGGGGAGGGGGGTTGGGGGGGTCGCCGCGCTCTGCGGGTGGGGGCTGACCCGGACTCCCCTGCTGCTATTTCTCTATGCACCAGATCGTATTTATGACTCCCGGGGAAATATATCTTATTTTAATCTTCAAGAGAAGTGGAAGAAAAAAAAAAGTAATGCACAGTATTTCTAGCAAAAAAAAAATTTTTTTTTTTTTAAGAGGAGGTTTCAATCTGAACCTCCTGGCATGGGGGCGAGTGAAGAAAGTGTTTTTATTTTCATTTAAATTGTTTCGTTTTGTTTGTGGATTTTTTTTTTTTTTTTTTAAGCCCAGTGGCTTTTTGGACTAGCCAGTGGGGAGAAGGTAGCGCAGCCCCTGGCCAGCCGATCCCTGCAGGACGGCCAGGCCCCTGGCCTCCAGTGGGTCCTGTGCTCTTTCCAGGCCTGCTCCTGCCCGGCCCTCTGAGCAGGAGATGCTCTAAGTCGTTGAAAGTTTTCTTGTGTTGTTGGGTTTTGTTGGATAATTTTTTCATTTGCTATGAAGCCGGAAAAAAGGGGGGAAAAAAACACAAAATAAATCCGTTTAGATCCAAAGTCACTGGAGCTTGGTTGGTTTTTCTGTGGCTTTCATTTTTGCCGTTTCTCCCCGAATAGGAAGAAAAGGAGGTGCGTGCCCAGGGCCCTGCCTTAGCTGTGGGTGACCCACCTGGGCCACCGGAGAGGCCCTGATCAGAGTTGTAAACAAGGCTGCGGTCAGCTGGTGGGATCTGCAGGCACCTTCCCTGGCTGCCTGGTGGGGAGGAAGGCCTCAAGGTGGTGGCCCCAGGCTCCCTCTAAGGCGGGATGGTGGTGATGCCATGTGCAAGGCCCATGTGTGCTGGTGGCCGGTACTTGTCCCCAGTTCTTCGTGGTCTGCCCCCCCAAAGGGGTGGCCCGGCCTCTGTCTTCTAAAGGGTCCAAGACCAGGTTGCGGGGGCACCAGGGAGGAGCAGGACCTCTGGAAATCTCACACCCTAAAGGGTCCCAGGGCAGTTGCAGGACTTAGGGGACCATGGGACCAAGGCTGATGAAGGTCCACGGTGTGCATATTTAGAGGGATGAGCTTTGCGGGCCGGCCAGCTATGCGCTGCTTTTCAGTCTGGAGACAGCAAAGGCTCGTCCTCGGGGTTGGGACGGCTGCCGTTCTCTGAGTGCGTGGCCTGAACTTGTCTTACCGCCTCAGTCTGACCCAGAGAAAAGGTGGGGGCTGCCACCTCCCCTTTTGCTTTAGAACAAAACTGGTAACAAGATGGTTGGGTCTCTGTGGGGGTTTGAGCAAAATCCCCAAACCCAGGGGCTGAGATCTCGAGCCCTCAGGAGGGGAGCAAGAGGCTGTACATCTGGGGGGCAAAAACCCTGGTGCAGAGAGAAGTAGAAATGGGGGGGTGCAGGGATGAGCTCAAGGACCAGGTGGGGAGGCTGCAGCACGACTAGGGGCAGCCAGCCTCGGTAAGGGCCTCCCCGGCCACCCGCCCTGAGGACTCAAGAGGATCACCAGACGCGGCGGGTGTCCTTTGGGGTATGGGCGGGGTCTGCTGGCTGGTTTTTGACAAGGACACCTTAGTTTTCACTGTTGCCACCGGAAGAGACACCTAGGAGTCTTGTCCCGGCAGAGAAAGCCGGCTGGAGGACCGGGCGGCCGGGCCCATCGAGGACAGCACGGGGCCGCGGGGCCCGGAGGCTGTCTCTTTGAGGAGGCAGTGGTAGGCTGCGGGCTGCGCTCGCCCCCTCTCTCCAGCCCGCCAGGCCTCCTGGAGCCCAGCCCGCAAGAACCTGGATTGGGCCCCACCACGGCCACCCCCGGCTGCCGCCCTCGGGGGTTTCTCCGCCGAGCTGGGCTTGGCGTTGCTGCCCGTTCTACCTTGTTTCCCTCCTTCTCTCTCTTTCCTTCCTTCCTCCCCCACCCTGCCCCTTTCCTTCTTTTGCCCCGGAGAGAATGAGCCTGGACACCGAGAATTCATTGTGGGAGGGAGGAAGGGAGGAAGGAGGAGCGCTACTTTTTGTGTTTAGAGGCAGATCTTTTCCTGGGGGAAAAGCCCATTTGGGGAAAGCACGTCCGGCTCCCGACTCGCTGTCAGCGGGCTCTGCTCGGCCCTCCCCTGGCGGGCGCAGGGGATCCAGACCTCCCCCAGAGGGGCTGAGCCGTCAGGCTGGGGCTGGGGAGAGAGGGTCGTCTGGGTGTCTGCGGGACTGTGAGTGCGCAGGACGTGCAGGTGCGTGGGAGCTGCGGTAGCTTGGAGCCGCCTGGGCAGGAGGGCTGAGAGGAAGCTGGCAGGGCAGCCCCGGGCACGGGCCGGGGGTGGGGGTAACCACAGTGCCCAGGCTTCAGCCCCTGAGCCCCGCACCCCCTGAGAGGGGTGACCCACACCCTCGGCCTGGATGTTCAAGGGGGGCCGTGGTGGCGCCCTCGCCTCAGCCGCTCGGCTCCCACGGCCCATGCTCTGCCCTCCCTGCAGAGGTCCCAGGAGACATCTTTCTGATGGAATCGTACATCCTTGGAGCCTCCACCCACCCCGCCCCCCTTCGCAGCCCAACCCCCACCCCACAGGCATTCATTCCTTGGTTACTTCATTCAGCCTGAGAGTCCCTTCTCTGTGCCCGGCCGACAGGGACCCCAGCAGGGACCACAGTGACCGCCCTGGCCCAGAGCCCAGAGGGAGCTACAGCAAGCTCAGCAGTACGGGAGCTGGTCCACTTCTGAGTGCCAGAGGAAGGGAGGAGGTGGGGGTTGGGTTTGCGTACTGCAGGGGTGGGCTGGGACATCGAGGCAGGTGCAGGCAGCCTAGAGGGTGTCAGGAGGACCAGAGGGAGACTCGTGAAGGGGCTGCGCTGGGAGGGACAGGGCCTCACCCACATGCTTCACGTGCACACCCTCATCACGAACACAGACATGCACACGCTCCATGCACGCGGAACCTGTGTGCACTGGACATACCCCCCCGCACTGGTCCCCTGCGTGGCCGCCCCACCACAGCAGCTGTCCCTGGCCGGAGGCCACTCTCCCACGCCCTCACCGGCAGCAGCAGTACTCCGCGCTCGTGGCGACTCCCAGGGCTGGGCAGAAGCCACCCCAGCTCCTGGCCGAGGCCTGGGAGATCCCTCCCAGCACCGTACCCCAGCCCACCCTTGCTGTACCTCTGCCCCAGCAGCCTCTGGGGGCAGCGCCATTCCAGGCCCCCAGCCCCCACACAGAGCACCCAGTTGAGTTTTGTCCTCTGTGCCTGCAAGGGTCCCTATACCCCGAACATGCACACACACCACACAGCTGCCCCCTTGCCCTGCAGCTGGTTAAGGGTCTCAGGAATCCACCTCCCAGCCGCTGGCCCTAGGTGGGCCCCAGGGCTACTCTGTATTGGGGGCACCCCACTTCCGTCTGCAGTCTGCAGCCCCCAGCCTCTCCTAGCCCTGTCTTCTGCAGCCCGTGACTGTCTGAAAGCGCCCCCCGCCCAGTTTCCTATTTATAGCTGGCTCCTAGGGTGGCCTAGTGCATCCCGTGAGGATGCACACACGCAGGCAGGCAAGCAAAGGTCTGGGTGACAGGAACAGACACGTGTGTGCGTGTAGACATGGCCACGTGCGTAGGCTGAGACATGCAAATGCACAGACCTCGACCCCCCCCCACACATGCACACACGTGTGGGAGCACACAGACGCACACACAAAGGACAGTGCACACACGTGGCCTGTACCCCGGGACCCCGTGGGTTTTGTGTCCCGGTCCCTGCACCTCCTGTCCTGGCCATGTGGTCTCATGGGCTCTGACACTGGCCGCCCCAGGGAAGTGTCGCCCTCAGCCACCATCTGCTTGTTTTTGCCTGACCCCAAGACCCCACAGCCCACACCACCTGCCCTGGACTCTGCCACCTCTGTCGCAGCCTGGTTCCTCGGTGCCGCCAGTGAGGGCCCAGAGGCCTTGCTCCTTGCCACGTGGCACTGAGAGCGGAGGCCTTCCCTAGCCCTACCCAACCCCTGGGGACGGATGTGACACAAAGCCCAGCCTCTGCCTCAGTTGGGCCCTTTACCAATGGTGCTGGGTTGCAGGCTCCGTGCCCAGGGCTCATTCACTCAGTGGGTCCTGGGTGCAGCCTGGGGGGGCCTATGTGGTGGCCTGGAAGGGCTCAGCGGGCCTGCCTGCAGACAGGGGCACGGGGCTCTGTGACCCGACTACTAGGCAGGGCCTGGAGCCTGGGACTGATGGCCCCTTCTGGGTCCCAAGGAATGTCAAACCACCCCTTGTCTGTGGCCACACATGGGACTGTCTGGCCCAGGGTCTGGGGACTTGGGGCAGTGTGAGCCGCGGGAAGAAACCAGCCTGTACCCAGACCCCAGTGGAGCCTGGGACTCCTCCTCTCTAGCTGCTCTGGGAAGCAAGCAAGTGGGAGCTTTGAGCCAGCCCCAGAGGTGACAAGCTGGGTTGTCCCTCGCATTTGAGGGGAGGGTCGAGGGACAGGGAAGGGCCCCCAGCCCTCTGGCTGCAAGACCAGCTCTGTCACTTCCTGGGCCCAGCTGCATACTCAGCAGTTCCTGAGCCCTGGAGTCCAGCCACGGACCAGGGACGCCCTATGGGGGTGCAGGGAGGGAGGCCTGGGGGCCCCTCCTCTCTCAGATTTAAGCCCAGCCCCCAATGGCCCCCACAGGGACCCCCACCCCCACCCCCACCCTGCTGCCCCCCCCCCCCCCCCCCCCCGCCCCCCCCCCCCCCCGTTCCAGGACAGTTGGCCATGACAGTGGGAGGGGGCTCTTTCATTCACTCAAAACTATTGATTAAGCACCTACTGTGTGCCCATTCCAGGAGGCAGGGACAGAACAGGAGTTTGACAAACAGGGCCATTCTGGTGGGCTGCAGCCCGCGCAGCCCAGGGGTGGAGGCCTGCAGAGTGGGGGCTGGGGGGGCGCAGAGACCCAGGCCTGGTGCCTAGAGGAGGTGAGACCGGGGAAGAACAGGTGGAGGGACCCGGCAAGGGCGGTGGGAAGCAGGGGCGGAGTGGGCTGGAGCGGACTACGCCCGGGAGCGCTTCTGAGCAGGGAAGGGGCAGGTGGGACTGCGGGCTGTAGGGAGCAGGCTTGGCTGGGCCCACACTGCAGGGTCGTCAGGTGGGGGAGCAGGGCAGCGACCCTCCCACCAGCTAGAGAGGGTGCTTCGAGCCCTGGCTGCAAGACCCGCTGGACGCACAGGGGAAGAGGGGTCGTGCACGGACGCCCACCCTCCGCGCACACGCGCGCGCGGCCCGGCACCAGCGGAGCAGTGACGAGTAATTTGTTGTTGGCGGGCTCAGCGCCGGCCCGATGCGCGGTGACACCGCTCAGCTGCCGTCACAGCCAATGAGCCCGCGGCGGTGGAGGGCGGCCTGGGGCCGGGGGCGGGGCGACCTGTCGGCGGGGGGGCGGGGGGGGGCGGCCGGCCTGGTGTCCCCGCAGCTCCGCCAGTGCCCACTCCCCCAGGACCGCTGCTCGCTTGTCCTCCTCCCCTCCTCCCCTCCCCCTCCCTGCTCTCTCCCCTCCTCCCCTCCTCCCTTCCCTCTATCCTCCACCCCCTCAGCCTCCACCTGCCGCTCCCCCTCCGAACCCCTCCCCTTCCCTCCTCTCCGCGTTGGTCCTTTCCCTTCTGCACCCCCTCCTCCAGGAAGCCTCCAGGCTCGGTGGCCCGGCACCGTCACCCCGAGAGTTGGCTCAGGGTGGAGGGATGTTCTCAGGGCGTGTGCCCTGCTGCCGAATCCTGCTAAAATGCAGATTCCCTGGGCCTCAGGGTGGGCCGAGAACCTGAATTTCTCGGGCACTCAGATCCAGGCCACGGGGCAGGGGGTAGAGGCCACAGCTAGACAGTTTTCTTTTGGGGGGATGGGATGGCAGGAGGAGACAGGTTTCTTGGCGGCGGGGGGAGCGGGGGTGTCGGCTTTCACACTCGGAGCCCCGGCCTCTCTGCTGGCCCAGCGGCGGGACGCCCCCCGCCCCTGGCGCGCCCCGGGAGGCCGGAGGGCTGGGCGGGAGGGGCGGGCCGTGGGTGCGGCGGCGCGGCGGGGGGCGGGGGGTAGGGGAGGGGGCGGGACATTCCGGCCACGCGCCGCAGGCCTACTGCTGTCCCTGGGGGTCCTGGCGCTCCCCGAGCCTTGTCACCTCCTCCACACTGGCCTCCCTGACTCTGGAGCCCTTTCCTGCCAACGCCCCGGTTAGGTGTCCTGAGGCCAGCTAGGTCAGCCATTCTAGTCTGGAAGGCAACTGCCCGCGGTCCCTGGGCCGGTGCCTTCCCAGACACACCTCCGCTGCCCTGGGACTTGCCTCCGCAGCCGGGCCCATCCTCCCGCTGCTCCCTTGGCCGTCCCCACCGGGGCAGGCTCCTCCAGCTCTTCCCCGGGGCGCCCCACCTCCCTCGCCCTTGCCTCCCCCTCGGGTCACTTCAGCCTGGTCCTAGCTCCCAGGGGCCTGGCCTCTCCTTCCCTCCAGCTGGTCGTCCCCTTACTGCCCTCCCGCCCACCCTGTCCTCAGAGAAGCACCAGGAAGCACGCGCCAGATGCCGGGTCTACGGACCTGGTGGCCTCCTGGGAGTAGCCCTGGGGGCGGCGATGACCCCTTATACAGATGGGGGCTGGGGTGCAGAGAAGCCCAGGATTTGCCTGAGGTCACTCACTGGGGCCCCGCTGGACTCCAGAGACCACGATTGGCCCCCTCTGCAGGGCACTTCCTGCCCAGGGAGCAGAGGATGCCTGGGGGCCAGGTGGGGGGGTAGCCTAAACACACCGCCCCCGGCCCACCCGGACTCGCTCTCTAGTGTCTCCTCCGGACAGACGGCCAGAAGCCTCAGGTCTCTCCTTCCCACCTCCAGGCAGGGGCCCCTGTGGCTCCTGAGGGCCCTCAAGCCCCAAATCTGGAGGGGTCAGCCCCCGGCCCTGTGGCCTCAGCACTCTCTACTCCCTGTCCCAGCCAGGTCCTTCCTTCCTTCCTGACTCCACCTCCCACCCTGAACGCCCAAGGTCAGCCCTTCCCGCCCCCGCGTCTCCCGCTCCTCTAGGGAGCGCGGGCTCCAGCAGCGAGCCCTGCAGACCCCTCCCGTTCCGCCCCAGCTCCAGCCCCACCGCCCGGGGCCACACCAGCACGGAAACCTCCCTATCCTCGGGGGACCCCACAGTTTGGGGACCAGGGGTGGTGGGCTGGGCCGCCGCGGGGAGCCGGGAGCCGCCCCCCGCCGACTGAGGGTTTCTAGGTGTGCGGCAGTCGGGGTGGGGGCTCGGCCTTGCGCGGCGGGACACGTGACTGCTGTTGGCGGAGGGTGCTAGCGGAGGCGCTTCCAGATGTGCGTGTCGGAGTGTGAGACGTTCGGGGGCCTGTTACTGGGGGGCGGGGCGCGCGGGAGCTCAGCGCCCCTGCGGGGAGAGCCGGTCAGCACATTAAAGAAGGAAATGATAGAGTAAATCAGAGACGGTCCCACGCACTGGCGAGAGAGTGAGGCCGGGCGCGGAGGAGGGAGCAGGGAGGCAGGAGGGACGGGGAGAGGGCGCCGGGAGCGCAGGGGCGGGGGGCGGGGGGAGGCAGAGGCCCCGGGGAGGCCATGGGGTCGAGTGGAGGGTGTGAACAGTGTAGGGGCCCCCACTTCTGTACGGACAGGCTGTTGGGGAGAGAGCCAGGGCCATGGCCACCGTGCAGGGAGGGGGCTGGCCTGGCCGCGAGGCTGCCTCGCCTGCCCAGGGGCTGAGACAAGGCCGAGCCCTGGGTCTGCACGGCTGTAGCAGGGACTGAGGGTCACAGGACCTGCTCCCCAGGCTTGCTCAGGGATAGAGTAGCTGGTGGCAGGCCGGGGGTGGGGACTGGCCCTTCACGCTCTTGTTCCTGCTGAGGGCAGGTGCTCACTAGGGTTCTGGGGGTGCCCCTCCTGGGCTGCCTGGGGTAGGAGCTGGGCCAAGGGTTGCCCCATTCTGGCCTCAGCCTCCTCATTTGTGGCCTGGGGGTGACAAAAAACCTGCCCCTGTGGGGTGTCATGACGTTCAACTTGGCCCCAGAGCCTCCCTCCTCACCCCTGCCTAGATGCCTAGCACCCATGCCTCCATCCTACCAGCCTCCGAGGCTGGAGGAGAGCAGAGGCAGACCCTCAGGCCCTTCTGTGGAGGCGTGGGGGACACCCCACCAGCCCCATGATACCCGAGGGCGCAGGAATGGTGTGGAGGGTGCCACACGGGGCAGTCAGCCAGGAAAGGACTCAGTGTCCCTGCTCTGGAGCCCAGTCGGGGCCGCCTGTGCCTTGGAGGTAGGTCATGGCAGTGTGGAGTGGGCAGAGGCCAGGGCCTGGGGGCCTGGTCAGGTTGGAGGACACCTCCCCCAGCTCCCTGCGCTCCTCCACTCAGTCGCCACCCCATCCACACCAAGGCAGGGGGCAGACAGGGCAGCTCATGCGGCAGGAGTCCGGCAGGACTCCACTCCCACTTTGCCCCTCACCAGCTGGAGGTGGGGAGTACATTTCTCTGGGCTGAGTCCTGTCTCCTGTGAAAAAGACAATGCGCTCCCCCTGCCCAATCCCACGTCCACACGGGGTCCTTGTGGGGGACAAATGAAAAAAGGCAAGTCCTTTGTCAGTTTGGGAAGACTTCCTGGAAGAGGAGGCTCTGCATGGAGGGGAGGTCATGGAGCAGCCCGCGGCTCTGCAGGTGCACTGGGGCAGAGTTTGTGGAGGGCGGTTGCCCCCTCATCCACAGCCAGAGACATCTTGGCCACATTTGTGGAGGCCACCACCTTGCAGGAGCTTAACCTTGGGCTCCTGGTCCTGGCGGGAGGGGGCAAGGAAGGAGGAGGCACAGAAGGGGGCACTCAGAGCTGTCCAGGCCTCTGCTCCTCCAGGCACCTCCAGTCTGGGTCTGTCCCCGCACTGCCCCTGCACAGACCTGAGCACCAGGGGTCACTCTCAGGGAACAGGGCTGCTCCCACCCCTCAACACTTCCTGCTGAGTTTGGGGAGCTGAATTCAGCTGAGTTCAGAAACCCTGTGGGGTGGACAAGGCGCCGCTTAAGCCATATCCAAATTATGCCCCAGGAAAGCACGACCTTTAGCCCCGGTCCACAGTTCATGCCCAGGGGCCTCCCCATTACAGCTGAGACCACTGTTCGGGGCAGCAGCTGAAACCCAGGGTCCGGGCTGGCCACCTGGGGTGAGCAGAGGACAATAAATACGAGCTGGCTGACTGGCTGGACAGACAGAAACCAGGCTGGCTGAATGGGCAGGGTGGGGGGTGACGACGCGCGGTGGGTGGCTTGTGAAGGCTGGGCGATGGGCAGTGAACATGTGGGTGGGAGCTGTAGGAAGCCAAGGGGCAACCCCCGCAGGTGGGGTCTGCACACCCCCTCTTACTCCTCTCCCCTTCCTGCCTCCCTTCAGAGCTCTCTCCAAGTCCTGCACCCCTGGTTTTAAGAAACCTCTGTCACCATAGGGGACACCTACTGCTCTGCTCTCTTCTCCCCTGCTCGCAGAATGCCGGCCCCAGGAGGGCAGGGTCTGTGCATCTTTCCCCGCTGCTGCCTCGAGCCTCCGACAGTGCCTGGCACAGCCTGACGGGCACCCCGGAAATAGCCCTTGGGAGGGGGGTGCGGAGGCGGACTGGCCTCCGCCCTTGGCCCTCCTGCCTGCGGCGACCTTTCCCACCCAGTGGCCACTGGCTCTGGCCCCACTCCCTCCGGGTCGCCGGGCGGCTCTCAGGGTGGGGGAGGGTGGGGGGGTGGGGGGTGGTCCTGACACCCTCGCGCTCCCCCCCTGCTGCTCGCCTGCCCCCTGGAGGGCCACCCGAGCCACTGTCCCTCCGAGGCCCACGCCTCTGGCCACCTCTTCCCCAGGATGACGATGACGTCTGTGTCCCACCTGCCGCCACCAGAGGCCTCCGGGCCTGGGCCTGGCCTGGGGGGCGGGCCAGCGGCAGGGGTGAGAGGGGTGAGCCCCTCTCCACTCCAGGCCCGCGCAGGGGCCCTCCCTCCAGCAGGCCCCACAGGTCCCTCAGCCACCGTGGTCTCTCCGTTCCCAAGACGGCCATGCTGACCGCTGCGTGTGCTTTCCTCTCTGTCCCGCACACTGCACCTCTCTCTGTCCCTTCTCTGTCACTTTGGTGGCGGTGCCCCCACTGCCATGTCCAGCAGAAGTCCATGCTCCTAGGATTTGAAGGGGCTTGGGGGTCTCTCCAGGAGCCAGCACAGGCAAAGCCCAGATGCTGTCCTGGTCCAGCACTTTCCCAGGGCAACCCCGGGGGCCAGGGGTGAGGGTGGGAGGGTGGGAGCAAGGCCACCAGAGCCTCCCCCAGCTGGGCAGGGACGAGGCCCAATCCCAATCCCAGGCTGTGGCCACAGGGCCTGCAGGCAGGGGGGAGGGGGGAGGCCAATGCACAGGAGTGCCCCTGCCTCCCCATCGCCTGTCCCCATTAAGGGAACAATGGGAGAATAAGCACTTTCCCTTCTTCATTTCCCCTGCTGTCTGCTGATATCATATTGATGATAATTTCTCTTTAATGGGCTATTTGCGGTAATTATGATACACTGAGTGAGTAATTGTATCTGACTCCCAGCGCCCACCACCGGGGGTGGGTGGGGGTTCACAGCCTTCAGCCCTCTCAGCCCAGGTAGCTCTGCCCTCGCCCGTGACCAGCCCCCAGCCCATGACCCTCTGGCGCAGGCGTCCTCCTTGGCTGCCCACGTGGGCAATGCAGGCCTCTGAGCCCAAGACTCCAGTCTCTTAGCTTCCCAGAGCTTGTGGGGCCTCCTTCCCCCTGTGACCCCTCAAAGGGCCTGTTGTGGCGTGAGGGCCTCTCTGTCTTCTGGGACATGAACCCCACCAGCAGGAACTCCCCGGCCCTGCTCTGGCTGCATCTGGGCATAGGGACAGAGCGGGTGGTCTCGGGCAGACATCTGGGCGCTGCTGCCCCAGCCTCCTGTGTCTCAGACCCCCCTGGGAGGCCCTCTGGTCCCCACCAGAGCTCCCACCTCTTTCCGACTCCCACTCCCCAGGAGAGCTGCTCTCTCTGTACTCTCCCCACACTGTCCCCCCAGGTCCCTGTCATCTACCAGGCCCAGGCCCAGCCCCAGCAGGACAGAGGACAGTGGGGTCCCCAACAGTGGCAGGACCCTCCTGTGTGCCTGGGACATGCAGGTCAGAGGTCAGACTGAGCTCTGCCCTAAGTTTCCCTAAGCAGACGGTGAGGCCAGGCCCAGGTTTCAGGAGACACAAGAGCCCCAGAACCTCACTGAGTCTCCGACAAGGACCCCCAGTCCCCACCAAGCATCCTCCCTGGCCCAGGAGCCTGCACCCTGCACTGCCCTCCCCAGACAAGGAGGTCTTCCTTCAGGCTTGCTGAGCGGTGTTCCCGACATATGCCACTCAAGCCTGTGAGGAGCGTCCCCACGCAGGGCCCTTTGCCCCCCCATCACCACCACCTCCACCATCACCATCAGCACCACCATCACCTCCATCACCTCCACATCACCTCCATCATCACTATCACCTCCACCACCTCCATCATCACCATCACCTCCACCACCACCATCATTACCACCGTCACCATCATCACTTCCACCATCACCTCCATCACCTCCATCACCTCCATCATCACCATCACCTCCATCCCCATCACCACCATCACCACCACCATCACCTCCACCATCACCTCCATTATCACCTCCATCATCACCTCCATCACTACCATCACCTCCATTACCACCATCACCTCCACCACCATCATCACCAGCGCCCTGATCACCACAGCATAATTCATCAGTGCTTACTGTGGATGCAGGGTCTTGTTAGATTCATGATCATCTAGTTGGGAGATAAGACATGACCTCCTGAATTTCTGAGGAAAATTAAGTACCAAACTGACTATTTTTGCCCACAGCACAGTGAACAGGGAGGTATCTACGGGGCTGGGATTGTCCAGGAGAGCCTTGTGCCCGGCCGCCATGGGTGGCGGTCAGGAAGAGCACTTAATGAGTTGTCGGGCGCGGCCAGACAGGTCAGAGGGTGCACAGGAGGAGAGCAGCCCGGCACAGCTGTTGGCCCGGGACGGAGGCTAGAGGGGGGAGCAGACTCACACACACTTGCTCCAGAACCCAAGAGAAAAGGGGTAAAGGTGCGGCCTCCACTTGGGGGGAATCCAGGCCATGTGCCCAACCTGCCTGGGACAACTTCAGGTAACTCAGTCTGTGGACAAGGCAGGTGCAGGTAGGGACTTGAAGCCTGGAGTGTGGGGTGACGAGGACTCAACCGTGGAGACCTGGGGGGGCTGGGCCGAGAATGCGGGAGCACCCCCCCCCACACACACACAGGGCTGAGGGTCTCTAGCCTGTCTCCCTCACCCCTCTACTCACCCCACCCTACCCCACTGCCGATGGCCGGGGTCTTTTCATGTCTTTTCTGGTCAATAAACCTCGGCTCCTGGGGGGCCTAGGGGTGGGGGCTGAGGGCACCGCCCCGCCCCCACCAATGCACTCTGTCATAATTAGGCATGTGCAGTCTAATTAATTGAGTGGTCAGGATGCTAATTAGCAGCTTGATTGAGACTGGAGGAGGGTGAAGGGCAACCTTGGCAGTGAGCACACTCCCCTGGTAGGGTCTGTTCTCTGGGCCCCCAGCCCTCAGACCATCTCCCGCTTCCCCTTCCTCCTCCCCAGCGCACTCTGATCCTTCCTGATCCTTCCGTGTCTGCGTTGTCCTCCCTGAATCACCTTGCTGGCTTTCTCTTCCTCCCCCAGCCCGGCCCCCACCTCGAGGCCCTCGCCCTCAAGCCAGCCCTGCCCCTTGCCCCCTGTATTCATGGCTCTGCTCCCTGGCCGTGGACCGATGCCTCTCTTGTCCCTCTCTGCCCCCTCAGACAGGTCTTTGGCCACTCTAACTCCCGCTCAGCATCCCTCCCTAAAGGATAGCCAGTGTGACTTGGGCTGGTCCGGGAACAGAGAGCCCACTTCTCACGCAGCCTTCTCAGGGAAGACCGTGTCCTGGAGCCTCTGGCCACCAGCCCTGACTGGCCACGACTCCCAGCCGTAAGGGCAGAGTGCTCGCCCCTATCCAGGGTCCTGGCCTGTGGCCACCCTCTGGACTCTGGCTCTCCCTCCCCAACTGCATGTAGTGGAGCTGTCCACGGGGGACCTGGACACAGCGGCCTGACAGGAAGGTGACTGTGGTCAGGCCCCCACTCCATCTGAGCCCATCTCCTTTGAGTGGCCCTTCCCCCACAGGCTCATGGGGTAAGTAGAACCACTGGAGAGGGGGAAGGCTGAGGCTAGGTGGGAGGTGCGGGGCTGGAGTCTGTCCCAGAGACCTCAGCCATCCTTGTCCAGCCCACAATCCCGGGCCCCCATCCCAGCCAGGTGGGAGGGTCTACTCTTCCTCTCTCTGAAGGGGCCAATGGGCAGGAGAGGAGGGGGAGCCCTGCCATAGGACAGCACTTTCCTCACCTGGGAAGCGGGTGGTGGTGACAAGCTTTGCAGGGGTTGAGAGTAGAACCGGCATGGGGTCATGCCCCTTAGGGTTCTGCCGAAGGCGTGGTTTTATGGTGAGGACGGCGCGGGGTGGGGATGGGGGCACGGGGAGCCCTCCCCGCGGCCCGGGCAGGGCTCTCCCAGAGTGAACACTGGAAGGTAAGCCCCTCAGGGCTCAGCTGCTTTGCCTGAGGTGGGGCCGTGGGCGTGGGGAGGGGCAGTGGGGGGTCTCCAGAGGCCAGGGGTTGCGAACTGGAGGTGAAAGGTCCTTAGGGACCAAACTGAGGAGTCTGGTAGCACGGAGGAGGGTGGGGGACGGGGCCAGCCCAGACGCAGGGGCACCGGTGGGGGACAGACTGGTGCTTGAGCCGGGCTCAGAAGGCCCAGAGCAGACACTTCTGGGGAGCAGGAACCAGGTGGCTCTTCTTCTCGGGCTCCACGCGGAGGTCAGGGTCCCGCCGCTCTCCGCACCCTCCCCTGCCCCGGCTTCTCCCCCGGCCCGGATCCTGGCCCGGGGCCGTCACGCAGCACCAAGAGGGGCTTCGCCGGCTCGCCCAGTGCTGGGCACGGCGGACTTGGGGAGCGGCTGGGGACGCTCCCGGGTCCTGGCCCTCTGGCCTGGCGCGGCTCCACGGCCGACAGATGGCGCGGGCGGGGTGGCGCTGCAGAGGTGGGAGGGGGCGTCAGATGGCGCCGCCCCGGGCGGATCCCCGCCCGCCGCCGAGGAAGCGCGCTGGGGCCCTAGGCTCTGCGCATCTGGAGGGGCCGCGTGCCCGCTGCGCCGCGCGGGTGGCACGGGAGGTGACACGCCGAGCTGCCACCGCCGGTGCCCGGGGCTGTCCCGACGTGCGCGGGCGGGGCGAGGTGGGAACGGCGCGGGCGGGCGCAGCTGTCTCCCGGCATCGGCGCGGCGGCGGCCCGGAGGTCGGTGCGCATGCGCGGCGAGCCGCCCCAGGAGGGGCGGGGCGGCCGGGCCGCGAGGCCGAGCGCTGCCGTTGGCCTCACGGGCCCGCTGTGCCCCTTTGCCCCCAGCCACCGGCCTGGTCGCCCGCTGGGCGCCCCCCCCCCCACACACCCGCCGGCCTTCCTGGCCCTGGCATTCCCCGCCCCACCGGCTGCACCGGCTGCTTGCTGCGCCACCTGCCTGGCCACCCCCCAGCCGGGCCTGCAGCAAGGACCGGGTGGGGCTGGTATAAGGGTTTGAGACAAAGTACAGGAAACCCAAAGCATAAGATGATGGAGATCCTTAGAGATAAAAACATAAAACGTAGGCACAAAAGGGGCCGGAGGTCAAGGTGTTCGTGAGAGAGTTGGGGAGCATGCTTGCCCTGCTCCACGAGGACCCCTCTCTCTGGCTCCGAGCTTCCTGTGGCCCAGCTGAACTCTCACCCTATCACCCTTGTCTCCTCGGCAGAAAGTGGAAAACGCACCCGTCTTGCTGGGGGCTTGTTCCCACCCAGACTCCCACCATAGGGTCTGTTCTCTGGGCCCCCAGCCCGCAGACAGACCATCTCCCCCTTCCTCTTGGAAGCGTGTGAGAGCTGAGAGCTGCAGAAGGGGGCACCTGGGAAGGGCTCTGGAGTGAGGCCTTTTTAAAAAGCCACTTGCACCAATACATTTTTATTAAAACAAATAGAATTTAATTCCAACCCGCATTCAGCTCTATAGGTTTTCCCAACCAAATCCATTTGACCACAGTGGAATATATTTATCACAGATAACACATTTTGGTGAGGAGGGGCAAACGGGGGCTCCAAAGCTGAGAGAGGCTGCGGGAGGGAGGGAGGGGGGCCAAGGCTGCAGCCAGGTCTTCTGGCTATAGGTTCCGGCCCTTCCGGACAGTCTCGCTCCACAGGGCCTCTGGATCCACGGGGTGGCTGGGGGGTCCTGTGCCAGGCTTCCTCAGAGGCTCCCCACTGTATGTCCAGCCCACCCCAGGAGCAGTCCAGTGTGCCCTCAGCGGCAGGCCCAGAGATCCTACCACCTATCTGCTGGGGACACCTGGCATTGGGCCAGGCATGCCGGAGGCCTCGGGGTGGAGGTGGGAAGGGGCGGTCCAGATTGGGAAAGGGGTGATGATCTTGCTGGGGGTGGGCATCCATGGATGAGGGGGCATTCCCAAGTCCAGCGGCTGGGGATCTGCCCAGAATTTGCCCTTGGGGTTGTGGAGAGGGATGCACAGACACCAGGCTGGCCACATGGCTCAATCACAAGGGCCTGGGAAGGTGGAGGGACAGCGGCCAAAAAGGAAGCCTTCCAGGGGAGGCGGCATCCGAAATGACCTCACAGGTGACCCACAGCCAGGGCAGAGAAGCCAGAGGCCAGAAACCTCCCCTGGATGGAGAAGGCAGAGCCCTGGCTGGGTGACCGCAGGGCAGCACCCCTCCCCCACCCCATGGGTTCTGACCTCGCCTCTGCCTGCCTCGCCTTTTCCCTCCCTGCAGAGGGAACTGGAGCTTCAGGGTTGGGTTTCAGGCCACTCTGCTGGCCCTGAGTAATGCAGCTGGCTGGGATTGGAAGGTGACTTCAGCCCAGGGTTGGGGGGCACCCCTGGAGCCTCCTTCCTGCCTTAGCCTTCCTGCTGCTAACCCAGACACTCGGGTTCCCAGCCCCAGCCCGGCCTGGGGATCCAGCTGATTGCCCATGTATGCCCTGGCCTCCCTCAGCCACCAAGCCAGGTGCCCCCCGGCTGTATGTGGCCAGGACCACTGCCGCTGAGGCTGCAGGGTGAGCACAGGGAGGGCAGCTTGGGGGTGGGGGCATCCTGCTTTGCATGGAAAGGTGGAAGCCTCCCCGGTGGGCCCACAGCTGGGGCTGTGGCCCGCCAGGCTCTGCTGAGGCCACACATCAGCAGGAAACTTGCCAGCCTGAGGACTAAGAGAAGATCCTAAAACCTTGGAGTGGGGGCAGGCCACATACCAGGAAGGGAATGAGAAAGGGAGGCACCAGAGGACAGCAGAGTGGCCCTTCACGGCCAATTTGCAACCAGAAAGCAGGCAAATTCCCCAAAGGTCTGCCTTCCTTGTGTCTTCTGAGGAAGTGGGTGGACAGGAAAGGTGACCGAAAGCCAGGAAGGAGAAAGACATGGCTTCCAGGAAAAGGGACTCTTGTGCAGGACAGAGGCCCGGGGAAGCAGCCACAGGACAGTGATGGGGTCATCCCAGGACAGGGGACAGATTGCAGATAGTAAGGCTGGGGAAAGCCCACGGGCGCTGCAGGCACCAAGTGTGGGGTGAGCCACTTCCAGCAAGGACCGAGAAGAGTAAGTGCACATCAGGGGTCGGGAGCGGGGCCAGGGTGAGGGGTGGACTTGAGGCCCGGGACCGCGAAGCTGCAGGTGCCGTCGTCCCCGTGATGGCCCACCGGAGATGGTGCTCTGACCACGGATGGAGGGTTAGGGGCTGAGACCCCTATTCTGTGGGAAGAAGGCGACTGGGAATGACCACACCTGGAAAATCAAGAAAGAGCCACAATCACAGACTATTCAGAAATATGGAGAAGACGCCCATGGCGCCAGAGGCTGCCGAGGGCGCCGAGCGGCAGGGATGATAGGGTTACCGAGCGACAGGGGCAACAGGGGCGCTCACCCGTGGCTGGTGGGTGTGCAGAACGGCGCAGGCACTTTGGAGGACAGTTTGGCAGTTTCTCACAAAACTAAACGCGCTCTTCCCATAAGATCTAGGAATCATGCCCCCTGGCATTTACCCAAATTGCACCCACACAAAAACCTGCCCACAGGTGTTTATAGCAGCTCTATGCACAGTCGCCTGAACCTGGAAGCAACCGAGATGTCCCTCAGGAGGTGGACAGATACACGACCCGTGGTGCATCCGGACCGCGCGCAGACCAAATGAGCTCTCGTGAGGGGAAAAGACGTGGAGGAGACCTAGTGCGTGTCACTAAGTGAACGAAGCCAATCTGTGTAAAGGGGGTCTCTGAGGGGCTGGGATCCGCTTTCCCCAGAGGGACCCAACACGCCTTCTAGTCCACAAGCCACAGGTGGGGAAACGGGCAGGGGTAAGCCGGGCGGGGCTGGCGCCCCCCTCCCTCTTCTCGCTCCCCCTCCTGGTCTGTTCTGTCTCTCCACCTCTCCCCACCTGGGCTCCCCTGACCGGCAGGGCAGCTGCTTATTCCTGACTGCAGGAGGTACTAACTCAGGTGCAGGGTCTCATTCAGCAAGGCCGCCAGGCCCACAAACGAGCCCACTGACTGGCCCCCTCTCCCCCAGGTCCAAGGCCTGGCCTGCCGTCTGGTAGCCTCTGAGCAGCTGAGAGAAGGGCCTGGGAAGGACCCAGAAAGGGCTCGAGGGGGTACAGCCCAGGGGAACCCCTCCAGCAGGAGCAGCCCCCCATCCACCCCCTCAGTGCATGTGGGGCCAGCTCCTTGTCTTTGAGGCGCTCGGACCACCACCGCCCCTCCAGCCACCGGACCCCCCTCTCGTACACCCACTTGATCTTCCTTCAAAAGTCGATGGAATTCGCCTTCCCACCCTCGCCGTGCCCCATGAGGGTGCACGCCTCCAGAGCCCAGGCCACGTGCAGGGGGGCAGCCTCCTCCCAGGCCCTGCTTGCATCTGCCCCTGGCCCTTGTTCACCCCTAGCAGTAGCAGGGGCACAGAGCTGGGCCCCGAACACGCTCACGCTGCCCGAGCCTGGCCTGCCTTAGGACTTGCAGCTTCCCTGCCTGGAACGCACTTCGCACCCTGTCTGCAACCCTGGAGGAATTTCCACAGACGCAAGGAGGACAGCTGACCACCCTGACGCCCTGGGCTCGGACAAGCCCGGGCTGTGGGGCTGGCCCGGAGGCTCAGGGGTCCCGGAGGCCCGCACGCTCCCCAGCCGGGCTCCACAGGACCTCGGCACACCTCCTTACTGGGGCTGACACAGGCCTTTCCACCCGCTGTCTCCACAGCCCAGTGTTGGAGGTGGGCAGCCTGGTCCTGGGCTTCCTTTGCCCCCTCCCTGCCCCAGGTGGTGGGGGTGCGGCAGTGTCTCTGCAGGGCCTGAGGCCCCCCTCAACCCTCCTTCCCCTGCACACTAACTGCACTGGGTCCCGGGGAGGTATGCTGCCTCCTCCCCCCAACACTGAGTGGCTCCCAGTGAGCTCATGGTCCGACATCTCCCAGGGCCCCCATCTTCTTGAACCTCTGACCTCCTCTGCCTGAGTCAGACCCCCGGCCTGTGGGCAATGCCACCCCCCAGCTGTGAGCGAGGGTACGGCTGCTTGGCGGGGGCACCGTGATGGTGGGGTGCAGGGGTGAAACCCAGCTGCTCCCTCTCCTCTCCTGTTCCCACAGCCTCTCCTGGAAGACCCCAGCCCCCAACAGCCTGGCAGGCCCAAGGTCAGCGGTCTCCGCATTGACAGCTTCCCTCTACCCCAGGGCTGGTGTAACGGGGAGGGACGGATTCGGCTCAATAAGGCCCATCTTGTGAGACAATAAATTTGGCCATTGACTCAGCAAGCAGACATCGATAAATGAATGGTTAATATAAACATTGTCCTTCTCAGATTAATCTGGGGCCGCAGGGGCGGGGCACAGGGCACGTGGAAGGTGGAAACATGAGGAGGAAGCCGGACAGGTATGTCCACAGAGTTGGGGCTGCTCCTCCATCGCTCCCCAGCAGGGTCCCGGCAGGTGCTGGCCCGGTGCTCTGAGGGCCTCCAGATCTTGCAGATAAAAACCCAAGAGGCCCAGTTACCTTTAGATTTCAGGCCAAAAAAAAACTTTATTGTAAATATTTCCCGTGCGCCATGTGGAGAATACGTATACTAACAATTACTCATTGCCCCGGGTGACGTGTGCTTTAGCTGGAGACCCCGACATGAAGGGAGTCTGGCAACTGCAGAGGCTGACAGGGTCCGGGCCGCCCCCGCACCACCCCCTGCCCTACTCGTCCCCAGCACCCTCCCAAAGCGATGGCCAGCAGTCCACCGAGCGCTGGGAGCCAGACCAGGGCATGGGTTCCCAAGAAACGAGGGCCTGGAGGGTCACGTCATCATGCTGGAGCCGCACGGCTGTGACCCGACTCCCCTCCACGGTCCTCATCTGTGTGCCCCTGCTTCCCTGCCCAGACGGAGGAGGGGACGCACTGGGGACCTCTTCCCGGGCTGGTGCTGGACGCTGGCCACCTCTGTGGGGCCCTGAGTATCTCAGGGGCTCGGCACCCACCCCCCTCGCCTCCCTGGCCTGGAGTTCCTAGTCCGAGTCTGGGCACCACCCAGCAAGAGCCCTATAAATAAGTAAACTGTGTCGTATAAATAAACTGCAGCCTGCTGGGCCGCCCGAGCTGGGGGCAGCTGCTGTGCCTGGCCAGACCATCTTTTGTGCCCGCGGCTTGCCCGCAGCCTCCGGCAAGAGGGAACGAGCTGCCAGACACTCTCCCCGGCCCCTTCTCTCTGGCCAGCGCCCCACAGCCAGCGGTGCTGGAGCCCAGGGAGGCCGGGGGCTGGACCCTGTCCCAGGCCTCCTGTGCACCCTCTAGCCCAGCTAATGGGCAAACTGAGGCCCAGAGCCCCAGCAGGGTCAGCCTCAGGCCCCCTCCACTGGGTGGGCCCCGAGGGCTGAGGTTGCCAAGCGGCCTGACCCTGGCTCCCCATGGCCCAGGCACCTGCTCCGGCCACCGGCCAGGCCGGACTAGCTGTGCTGCTGGGGGATGGCCCTGCTGCCGCCCCTCCTGGCATGTTCCCTGAGTCCTAAATGACGTCCTGCCCAAACAAACAGTCCTCTTGGGGGCCCTTGGGGGGGCTGCCCTCAGAGGCCCCCAGTCCAGACCAAGGTGGAGGAGCCTGCAGACCTCAGGGTCCGTGATTGATGGAGACCTGGGGCGGGGGGCGCAGCCTGCCCTAAGCTGGGCAGATGGAGAAGCAGCTGTCAGCACCTAATGGGCCCTTGACAAATAGGATGGGGGGTGCTGAGGGAGCTTCCGATCTGTCCCTGCCCCCCCGCCCTGGCAGGGCCCCAAGGGCAGGGTAGTTCCAGCCTGGCAAGAAGGGGTCATCACGGGGTCTGCACGGGGCGGGACACAGGACAGGGCCCTGCACCCCTCTTCCCAGTTCTTTGACGGGCTCTAGTGGCCCCGGGGGGAGGCGGGGGCTGGAAGAAGGGGGCAGAGGGGGCCCCCCCCCAGCCTCACAGGGGGATGCTGAGCTCAGCGCTGGCTGACCTAGGGCTTTAGGGACCATTAAAAACGCTCTGGGCTGCTGGCCTCCCAGAGACATCAATTTGCTGCTGCTGCCGCTGCATGTAGTTACGGCTGCCAGCCCCTCCCCCGCGCCTCCTCCCGCAAAGCCCCCCTCCTGGGCTCTCCCTCCCCACCTGGCCTGCGCCAGACACCTGCCCCTTCTCAAAGCCTCATGGGTGTGGCCTGGAGGACAGCCCGCTGGGTGGAAGGTGCCAGCCACAGGTCAGATGCTCTTGGGGGCCCCAGCAGCCGAGCCCTGAGAGATGGGGTGGGGGGCGGGGGGGTGCAGGGGCTCCAAAACAAATGTGCTTAGTGCCGCGGAGCTGTGCACTTAAAAAAGGTTAAGATGGAGAATTTTCTGTCACATCTATTTTACACAAGAAAAATTTGTTAAAAATCGAGCTGTCCTGCATCCCACAGCCTGGAGGCCCTCTGCCCGAGGGAGAGGCCCCATGCCCTGTGCCTCCCACCTCTGCTCTGCCCTCCCAGCCTGGCCTCCTCCCACGGCTCTCCTGGGCGGGCGGTGGCGGTGCCAGAGGCGTCCTGGGGGCCACGGGGAGGGGGGACGCTCTGGGCCAGGCTGGGACTGGGACTTCCGAAGGCAGCCTTCCTCAGCCCGAGCTCAGGAGGGCGCTCGGGCCCGTCCCAGGACCCGTCAGGCTGGGGGACCCGCGCAGGAGCCCAGGGAAGCAGGGCACTGGGGGTCCAGCAGGAGGGTCTTGCAGACGCTGCTCAGAACTGGGGGGGGGGGGGTTGGGCACAGTGACTTTAGCTGGTTTATTGGAGCTTTCAGCTCTGCACTCAACGCACCCTCTTGCTGCCTCCGTGGGGGTGGATGGCTCCCCCGACCCAGCCCTCGGTGGGTCCCCAGACAGGCCAGGGCTGACCCCATGGAGGGCTCCTCACCTGCCTCGCATGCGCCCACCAGCTTGGGGCTGCAGGGAAGTCGGGGGTCCTCAGGCCTGGGGAGGGGACCTCGGGCGGGGACTTGAGACTGAGCAGGAGGACACACTCCATCCGGGGCTAGCCACTCTGAAGGGTCACAGCTCTCCGTCCTGACAGCTGACCGAGGGCCCACAGACGCTGTAGACGCGCCCTCGGCCACCACCCCACGCTCTTCTAGCCTGTATGAAACTGCTTGTTCTGTTCTCCCAGTTCCAACAACGGCCACTTCTGGGGGAATTCATTGATTTTCCTCTTTAGGAATGTTCACAAACACCAGTTCCAAGAACAGGTAAATCCCAGTCCCCACACCGCGTCAGTCATGTGGGGACAGGTGGACGCAGCCCCCACTCAGCCTCCTCCCCGCACAGGGGCGCCATCCGGCCTCTCCTCTCAAGCCCACTGTGCATGTGGGAGTCACCCACGCAGGGGACGTGGAGGCAGAGGCTGAGCCTGCCCTGGGGGGCGGGGGGGGGGTTCCAGCTAAACCCCAACAAATTACCCTAAAATGGCCCAGAGGGGAGTGTCTAAGTCTACCAAGCCCTGCGCAAATGCTGTGGGACCCTGGACAAGTCTCTGAACCTCTCTGGGCCCTCAAGCAGAAACCAAAGTCCAGCACCACAGACCCAAGAGGCCATGTCAAGGCCCCGGGACACCTCCCAGCTGCCCCTCCAACCCACGACCCACACAGTGGCCAAGTGACCTGACGGCAGCTCTGGCCTTACCAGGCCCTCCTCCGTGGCCCCTGTGAACTGGCCCGCTCCCCACACCAGGCTGATTCCAGCCTCTTCATTCAGCCGGGAGAATTTTTTTTTTTTTTTTTTTTTTTTACTAGGCTCCGCGCCCAACACAGAGCCTAACATGGGGCTTGAACCCATGACTCTGAGATCGAGTCCTGGGCTGAGAACAAGACTCGGAGACTCAACCAACTGAGCCACCCTGGCGCCCGGCCTAGAGAAGTCCCGTTCATTCTTCTGAACTCTTCGTCGTCGCCAGGCCGAGTGGGGCCTCCCGTCTGGGTGAGTCCATCCTCCTGCCCCAGCCCAGTCCGGCCCTGCCCCTGCGAGCAGGGAGCTTGCTGAGCCGACGGCCGGAAGCCTGGGCTCTCCCGCGGCGGCCCGTAAACCCACCCGCAAGTGTTTAGTTGTTGGCTCGTTTACTGCGTATTAAGTTGGACAGAAGGATAGATCCCGTGCGTGAAAAGCAGGCCCAGACACTGCACGAGGCGAGCGGGCACGTGTGAGCCCAGCTCTCCTGCCTCGTCCCCACGCTTCCACTTTGGGGTGGCCAGCATGGCCCCCGGGGAGAACTGGAAGGTCAGCTGTGCTCCAGTCTTGGGGCAGACATGTGGGCTTCCCCATCTGGGATGCCTTGCTCCAGATCCTGGGAAGTACCTGAGATGCCCCCTGGGAAGTGAGGTCAGGCAGGGGGAGGGGGAGGGAGGGGGCTCCTGGATTCTGTTCCCCCACCCCCCAGAGCCTGGACTTTTGACCCATTGCATGAGAAACCATGGCGGGGCAATGGGGGCTGTTGAGGGCAGAAAGGGCTGAGGGCCAGAGAGAGGGAACAGGAAGCAGGGGTGGGGATCTTGGTGGGGGGGCCTGCCTACCCCCTACACACCCCTGATTGCCCCACTGCCCTGGCCGTGACTCCATTCCTCACTGACTGTCGGCCCCCCAGTGGGCCTGTGGGAAGGCCTGAGGCTGCAGAGTTCTGGCCACAGCACCCCCACCTCACCAGGGCAGCGCCTGGCCCAGCTGCCTGGACCCCGGTGGCGGTCGGGCTGGCCAGTCTCTTCTCAGGGTGCCCCCTGTGATGTGGGCAGGAAGCCCCACCTGCCCGGCCAGGACTGTCACAGGAAGTTGGGGAGGTCGTGGGCATGCTGTGTGCGGAGGTCTGTCCCCGTTTCTTGGGGCCTCTGGGCACCAGCCCCTCGGACCAGGCAGGGCCCTGGCCGTCTGCTATCAGGGCCATTTGGCCTCTTTGTGGACAGCCCCGTCCACAGGGGCACTCACCCCTCCATGCACCCACATTACCTGGGGCGGCCCTGCCGGTTAGAAAGGTCTCAAACTGCGAGTGATCTGGCCTCGGAACCCCCCCCGGGGCCTAGTCGGATGCTGAGGTCTTGCCCGTCCCTCCCACCCCACAGGTGATGCCTCCGAGGTTGGCGGTCAGCTGTCCCAAAGGGAAGGCCGGAGTCCTGGGAGTGAGGCCTGTCAGAGGCTCCCAGGCAGCCTTGGGGGTGCCCACCCTGCCGGGCCCTGAAGGCCGCATGCGAGACCGGTGGGGTTGGGAGGCTGGGGAGCCTCCAGCTGACCGCCAGCTTTGCTCTCAGGGTCCTGCCCCCCTGGTGGCTGCAGGGCCCAGCCATTGTCCTGCCGCGGCTCCCCAGGGGGCTGAGAACAGCACGCCGGATGATCCGCTATTGATGAGGCAGGGACAGGATGGGGCAGGCCGGCCCGCCTGGGTCAGCAGATCCGCCCCGGGCTCAGGATGTGCCTGATCATTGATCGGATGGACGCTGGCCTGGCTGGGACCTGAGGGAGGTGGGGGGCCGCCATGCAGCATTATCGGGGGTGGGGGGGTTACAGGTGTGGAGATGAATGCCCCTCCCTGCCCCCACTGTGTTCCGCTGGGTCCACCCTCGGGGTCCCTGATGCTTCCCTGGCAGGGTCCCAGTGGGGAGAGCCGAGGCCTGCCCAGCACCGGGAGGCTGGCATTCCTCTGGCTCCAGCGGCCCAGCTCCCAGGCCTGGTGGGCGCCCCAGGATGCCCCTGGAGCACTGTCTCTGCTGGGCAGAGGGACCCTCACCCCAGCAAGGAATGGACCTGTGACCCCCCCCCATGCCCAGTGGGCACGCAGCTGGCCTCTCCTCTGGGGCTCCCTGACCTGGAAGGCCTGACTCCCTCCTGCACTGACAGCCTTGGGCCCCTGAGACCTTCTTAGGTAGGAGGAAGTGCACACGCCTCCCCCACCCTCCGCGGAAGCTGCGAGGGAAGGGGACCCAGCTGCGGGGGTGGCGAACATGTGCACCATGAGACAAAGCTACAGGCCAGGACAGGCAGAATCAGGGAGCAGAGAACCCGTGGAGAGACCCAGAAACAGAGTGGGGAGCAGCAGAGGTGCCAGGACAGAGAAAGTGGGGCTTGTGACCTGGGCCCCCACAGCTCCTGGGTGCCCCTCAGAGGCAGGACCAGGCTCAGGTCACCTTGCGCCAGCCTCCACGCCGGCCACCTCTTGGCCTGCCCTCCGCCAGCCCAAGTGACTCATGGTTGGCGCGAGTTGTCCTCCAGATTGATTATTGGAGGCAGGTTCATTTGGGGGGGTCTGGGAGCCTCTGGAGCCAGGCGGCCAGGCCACCCGGAAAACCGCAGACAGGGCCTCGGCCCCCTTGCCCACACCACCCTCCTGCCCCAACCTATGCCACTAATGAATTGGGATTTGGTCCACAAAACCACAGCCCGCCGCGACCAGACCGTCTGGCTCCAGCAGGACTGGGTGAGCGGTGGGTGCGCAGCGGGGGCCGTGCTGCAGAGCCCCCTGAGTGGGCGGCCCCACCGGCCAGGCCCTGCAGGGCTGGGGAGCAGTGCTACCCCTGTCCCGTGTGCTCATGGCTCAGGGCCAAGTCACAGCCATCCACTGGGAGGACCCCTGAGTGGGCCCCCCTCCTAGCAGCAGGGTTCTGTGCACGTGGCTCTCCTACAGCAAGACCCAGGCTGGCAGGTGGAGTGGGGGGCCTGTGGGGTTCTTCCCGCTGTCTCAGTCTCTCTGGGCTCTACTCTGCCCCAGGACCTGGGGCCTCAAAACTCCCTTCCACCCACATCCCCAGGCCCTATGCCCAGCCTACCACCCCACCTGCTCCAAACCCACCCCCCAGCTGTGGCCCCACTCTGCCTCTCCCGGGCCCCGGACTCCTGCCCTGCCCACAAGGGCCCTGCCTCTTCCTTGCCAGGCCCCAGCAGCCCACCCACTCCTAGGGGGCAGGGGCCGGGACTGAGCCCCATCTGGGCAGCTGGCAGCCAGCAGGGCAGGCCCAGGACGGGAGACGGGACGAAGGGGTGAATGGATGAGGTGAGAACAGACCCACACGGCAGTGGAGGGCAGCACCCCAGGAGTCTCAGGGAAGAGGACCTCCTTGTAGATTGCAGAGCAGGCTGGGAGCCCGGCAGGTAGACCAGAGGCCACGTGGCTGGGACTGGAGCAAGCTTGGCCAGGGGCCCCGATGAGAGGGACCCAGCTGGGGGGGGGGCCAGCCGCCCCTCCCTGCCCTGCTGGGCCCTGGGCTTCCCCGGGGGTCACTGCCTGCCTGAGACCCGACCCAAGGGAGTGGGTGATGGGGGACAGGAGGGGAGCTAGCCTCGCCTCACTGGGGGTGCTCCGGGGCGCCGGCCACTGACCGATGCCTCTGCGGGCTCCAGGCAGGATTCCAGGAGAAAAAGAGAGAGAGATGCCAGGGGAACGTCCATCCAGCCTCGGGCCGGTACAGACCCCACACCAGGCACAGAGTGTCTCAGCAGCTCAGTCCTGGGCCTGGCCCCTTCCTCTTAGTGGGGAAGGGCCCGCTCCAAGTGCTGAGTTCCAGGGTCAGCCAGAATCTGCGTGCTGCCCCAGCCCCCGGTCCCTGTGGCCTCCAGCCCGCCCCGCACGAGGCTGTGTGTGAGGTCAGAGCCCAGGGCCTCCAGCCCAGTTGCCCACCTGGGTGGTGGGAGGAACATGCCCGCCTCCTGCTCTTGTAGGGAGCCTGCCCCTCCTCGCAGACCACCCGCAGCTCAGCGCTACCCGCCACAACCGCGGGCCCTGTGACCACAGCCTGTATCCATGGCCAGCAGCACCGTCACCAGCAACACGGACTCTTGGGGCCACAGACTCCAGGCCACGCACCATCACCGCGGACCCCCTCGCCATCACGCAGCCAGGCCAGCCCCTGCGCCCACGCGGCCAGTCCGGACGCCACCCTCACCAGCGCATCACCACTCAGCATCCCCCATGCCGTCTACACCGCCTTCACCACCCAATCTTTGGGGGCCCTGGGTCTGGGTGTTGGGGGAACCCACGCCCGACTCAGCTGGACCGTGTCCAGGGCTGGGGTCTCCGAGGGGCTCTGGGGTCAGGAGCCCCAGACCAGCCAAGATGCAGTGCCTGGGGCTGGAGCGGCAGGTGTCACTCTCAGAAGTAAGCACCGTGGGGTAACGAATGGCCGGTGGGAGGGGGCGCCGCGGCATTTAACAGCGGCCATCGGACTGTGCGGCTCAGCCTGTAACCGGCACATTATGAAGCCTAATGGATTTTTGAGGCCAGATTGATTTTTCATTAATTTGGTAAAAATCTTTTTCCTCTCCCCTATAATTCTGTCTTAAAACGCTCCTCCTGACAGCTCGATAAGTCACTCTCGCCTTAATGCACGTCTGGCTCGTCGTCGGGCGGGGAGGGTAGGGGTGGGGGAGGCGGGGGAGCTGAGGAGGCTGGGGGGGCTGCCAATCATCTCCAGGTAAATACTGCATTATGTATGGCCCCTGGAGCTGTGGCCACCCCGGAGGGCTCTCTCCCAGGGTGGGCCTGGGCATCAGAGCCGCCGCCGCGGGCTGCTGACAACGAAGCCCACCTGGGGCAGAGCATGTGGGGGACCCCGCTCCCAGAAGGGGTGTCCTGCTGAGGCTCGCCTCCCTGACCCCGGAGGGGCTGATGGCTAGTGGGACCTGCCCAGGACTTTGGTCCGGCCTCCTTCCACCAGCCTGGCCTGGGCACCTCCGTCCTCCAGAGAGGGCCTGCTGGCTGGCCCAGGGGGCAGAGCTGACCACGTCCTACCCCCCCGCTCCTCCTCCTCCTCCCCTCAGCCGCACCTGTCTCTGCTCTGGTACATCGCCCCCTGCTCCCCTCCTCCCCCCAGGTCTCCAGACCGTCCCTGACCCCCCAGCCCATCCACTGTCCCCCGTCTCCCAGAGCTTCAGGTAACCCTCCCGCCCCAGGCCATGCCCCACAGCCAGTGTCCAGGACTAGCGGGTCCTGGCTTGAGCTGACTCCATGTCAAATCTGTGTGACCTCCTGGAATCACGGTCCAACCATACCTGGCCCGGGAGCCCCACGGCCTCAGCCATGCTCCTGGGGCTGACTCTCGAGGTGTGGGAGGGGAGGGTAAGGCAGTGGGGCAGGTGCTCCTCTAAAGGATCCAGTCTGCCGGCCCCGCCACGGCCCACACGGCTGGGGGAGGACCCGGTGAGTGGCAATGGTCCCTCCTGCCTCCCTGCAGCGGACCTGGTCCTCCGCGGCTGCATGTGTCCTGCCTGTGTGCACACACGTGCGTGGGCCGGAGCCTGACGCAGGGTCTATGGGGCCGTGATGGGTGGGCTGACCTCCTGAGACACGGGGAGGAACTCAGTCGTGAGCTTGTCTCCTCAGGAGGGATTCAGGACTCTCGGGCGACACGGTCCTCCTCCTGTAGAGCTCCTGACAGCCTCTTGTCACAGTCTGAGATCAGGCAGGGAAACTGAGGTCCAGAGACATGTTCCCAGCTGCTTTCTCTGCAGTCTGGGAAAGGGTGCCCTCTGTGTGCCTGGGGTCAGCCCCTCCCAAGCAGAACCCTAGGCTCCAGATGGGTGGCTCTGCCCCATCCCTCCCTGCCCCACTCCACTCAGGGCAGGTGAGGAGGATGCCCCCGCCCTCAAGCTCACACTCCTCAGGCAGGGAGGGTCCAGGCTCCCTGGAGGAGAGGTAGGGAAGGAGGAGGGGATGGGATGGGGGAGGAAGCGGGGTTCCCAGCAGTAGGAGTAGCCCATGGAGGGGAGAGGGCTTGGGCCCCTGAACTGGCCCAGCTCGTGGTGGGAGTAGGGAACAGCCTCAGGAGGGGCAGGGCTGGGGCTGGGGGCCCCATCATCACTAGAGTGCATGCTGTGGGTCAGAAGCACAGAACTGATGGCCCCCGGCACCTGCCTGGAAGGCATGTGCTCCCTGGGGGGCAGGTAGGAGCACCCCCAGAGGTAAAAGATCTTCCCCAACTGGTCAGAGTGCTGGGTGTGCTTTGGTCAGTGAGAACTCGGGCACGTCACTGTCCTCTCTGCCCTGCCCCCTCCAAGGCACCCTGTGTCCCCAGGTGACTCTCGGCGCCCAGGGCTGGCCGGGTCTGCCCTGCTCCCTCCAAGCAGAGGTGCTTCTATGGAGGCAGATGCAGGTAGGGGCGGGAGGCCTTCTGGGCTGTCCCCAGGGGACTGTGGCTTGCTGGTGGCCCTGATGGTGTGTCTAAAGGCAGTGCCCTGGAGCTCCCTCTCCTCTCCCTCACACCAGGAGGCAGCTGGCCACAGAGAGCCCAGTCTGGGCTGGAGGTCACTCAGGGAAGCTGGAGTCAGCCCTTCACCCTGTCCCCTCCTCGGCCTGGGAAACGGAGGCGCCCAGTGGACAGTAGGGGCAAAACCCAACGCTCTCTGGCCCACGCACGTTCTGCCCTGACCAGGCCCACCCTCACCCTGCTGGGACGACGGCACTGAGCCGGCGCCTCCCCGGGGGGCCCAAGCCCCTCCTGACGCATCCGCATCCTTCACCCTCCAGCTAGTGGCCACATGGACCAGCGAAAATTCCTATCTGCCCCGGGAAGCCTCTGTACCACCTCCCCCCTGTATCAGAGCACTCAGACCTCGACCTGGGCCACGTGCCCCATTAGCACCGTTAGCACCTCTGCTCCCCTTCCTTAGACGCTCCCAAATGGGTCTGTCTGCCCACATGGGAGTTTGGTGAGGTCGACTCACCTGCATGCCAGGTGAATGCACGGACCCCTGGCCATGGAGCAAGAAAGTGAAGCTTGAGAGGATGTGGCCACGGGGCTCTGTGCGCGGCAGGGGCACTGGGCTGAACCCGGGCGGCCCCCCAGGCCCCATACCCCTAACACACACAGCCAGGGGGTTGGCCGGGCTGTCCTGAGGCGCTGACGTGGCTTCACACAGGCCCCAAGTGACCACACAGTCCTGGGCCATGGCCTCAGCAGCCACGGGAGCACCACGCTAAAGACCCGGCTTCTCCCTTGCTCCCCCGCACCGTGCCTGTTCCTCGTACCCGCAGCCACCCGGCCCAGGCCCCTCTGTGCCAGCATCGATCCCCTGACAGGCAGGGTTGGCCCGGGAGCCTCCAGCGGGGCCTGGATCAATGCCTCACCCCAGCCAGAAGGAAGCCCGAGAAGCAGTGACCGCTCCCACCCTCTGCCCTCTGAGGACACAGGAAGCGGCACTGCAGGGACCAGGCGGTCTGCAAGGTGGTGAGACAGGCTGAAGCCCCACCGCCTCCCGGGGGCCAGCCACGGAAGGCTGTGGGCCACGTGCTCTGAGGGTGAGGGAGGTGGGCAGTAGGGCAGGGCGGGTCCATGGCTGCCTCCTTCCCTCCGTTCCCACCCGGACAGCCCCAAATGCAGGTGTTCGGGCCATTGTGCCTCAGCACCCTGGGGCGGGTGGGCATTCCAGGTGTGGGGTGTGTTTCTCCTGGGCAGAGCCCAGCACCCAACGTGGGTCATGTCCTAGCCTACAGAAGGACACACTGAGGCCCGGAAGTGCGAGGACGTGTGTGAGGTTGCTGTCCCAGCTTCCTGTGGCCGATCTAATAAACGACCATAACCTGGAGGCTTTACAACAGCAGAAACATGTTCCCCCGCAGTCCTGGAGCCAGAAGTCTGAAGTCAGGGTCTGCGGGCCCCATGGCCCGGTCCCTTCCGGCTTCTGGTGGCCACAGCCTCTGCCCCCAACTCCACAAGGTTCCCCCTTCTGCCTCCTATGGACACAGGCCCCGGGGCTTAGGGCCTGTCTGCGTCATCGGGATGAACTCATCCGCAAATCCTTTACTCAATGACACCGCAAAGACTTTTTCCAAACAAGTTCGCAGGTTCCGGGTGGACGTTTCTCTTGGGGGTCACTCTTGAGTCACTGCGGTCAGGGAGCAAGTTCGGCTGAGGGCAGCTTCTCCAGCAAAGGCCCTGCCTGGGGCAGCACAGCGGCCGTGCGCTCGCTGGGCTCAGGCCTCTAAGGAAGGATGAGCTGACTGTGGCCCGGCCTCCTGGCCTTGGGGCCACCTGCACCACAGACCTCTAACCCAGCCTCCGGGGCAGGGCTGCGTGAGCCTGGCTCTCCTGCTGCTTCTCG
The DNA here is from genome assembly GCF_003265705.2 of Callorhinus ursinus. Lineage (NCBI taxonomy): Eukaryota > Metazoa > Chordata > Mammalia > Carnivora > Otariidae > Callorhinus > Callorhinus ursinus. The sequence continues at coordinate 82,237,451 of NW_027397067.1, read as the reverse complement.
CACTTGCTGGTCCCCGGGTAGCTTTCAGGGCATCTCACCACCTTAAGAACCGATGGTGGGCGCCCCAAGTGCCGCCTCCCGTGACCTCAGCCCAGGGGCCAGGCTCCAAAGGGGCGAGGGTGGGGTGTGGCATTGATCCAGGCCCAGCTTTGGAGGCTGCCGGGCCAACCCCACCTCTGAGGGGATGGGGGGCCCACTGAGGCTGCCACGGAGGCGCCTAAGCTGAGGCGGTGGGGGTGGGGCGAGCTGGGTCGTGGAGGAGGGTGGGGGTGGGGCGAGCTGGGTCGTGGAGGAGGGTGAGTGGGGAGGGGACGGGGGAGCGGAGGGAAGGGGTCCCCCACCCTGCGGCCCTCGCCCTCCGCCCCCAGCTCTCTGGTGTGGACGGCGGGGCCCCGCCCCCGCCCCGTGCCAGCCCGCCTGCCCCTCCCACGCAGCCAGGGCTCCCTGCCGCCGTCCCTTTCCTCACATTAATCTCTGTGCGGCTCACTGCTGACCCAAGCGAAACGCAGTTTGCCTTTCCCCCTCTTGGCAGTTTTCTGTTGGCAAAGCAAAAAGGATCACAGCGCGCACTCACCCCCGACCTCCCTGCCCAGGGGGGACCACTCTGGGAAATGAGATGTCCCTGCGTGGGCACACGGGGCCATCCGCGCCCACATGCCCTGCTCTGGGTGCCCGGGAGAGAGGCAGGGTGCTGATACCCGCCCCCCCCAGGGCACACACGTGGGACACTCCCACCAGGTCCCTGAATCTTCCCAGGTATTCATGGAACTTGTAGAAGAGGTGGCGTGGTCCCTGCCTGTGGCCCGTCTGTGACACAGACATGGATGACGTGGTTGAACCAGAAAGCGGGGCTAGAGCCCGCACCATGAGGTGTGGCCACGGCTGAGGAAGGCCTAGAAGGTTCCAGCAGGACCGAGAAGGCCAGAGAGCACAGGCAGGGGCCTGCGTGGGGCAGGTGGGCTCCCCACACACCTCGGAGCAGAGCGGATGGGCAGGGCAGGCACACCCATGGGCGTGTGGACAGCCGCTCCGTCTGAGAAAGGCCTTGGTTAAGGAGGGCTCTCCTGCGCGTGACCCCGCCACCAGCAGGCGCCAGACAGCCCCAGGGCCTCGTGTGTCGCTGCTGAGCTGCCACGTGCTCAGGCTTGTGGAGCGCTCACTCTCCATGTCCCTGCCAAGGCCACCCGGGTGGGGTGTGGGCCAGGACTGACCACCGGGGCAGAGCTGTGGGTTCTGCTGGGTCCTTGACCTCATTCCCAAGGGTTCCACTTGCTTCCAGCTCAGCTGCCTGGGTGGCCTGGGGAAACGCTGGAGCGGGGTGGGGGGACAGGGTGGTTGGTTCCTGCCTGCCGAGGTGGACGCAGGGTGACACCCCCTCTCAGAGCCCAGAAAGACAGTGGCAGGCCTCTCAAGTGGCCGGGACATGCGGGCTGGGCCTCCCAGCTGGCCCTGCGTCGCTCACCGCATACCTCCCTCTCTGGAAAAGGGGTTTGTCGCAGCCGGGCCGGGGCCGGGGCCGGGAGAGGTGAGACTCCACTGGATGTCCGTCCCTGCCCGGCCTGGGGTGAAGGGTGGGCCCAGCACTGCCTCCTGCAGCCCAGAACTCGACCCTAGGAGCACCCAACCCAGGGGGTAGCGCCTTGGCAGCGGGGCCTCGGAGACCCCCCTGGGGAGCTCTAAGCGCCGGCTGCCCTGACCCCTCTTCAGGAGGGGGAGCCTGGTCCCAGCCGCAGCGGCCCCAGCTGTGAGGAGCCCCAGGCACAGGGGCTGGAGGCCGAGGGCGGGCACCATGCACTGTGGCCCCCGGGGGGGGGGGGGGCGCGTGGTCTCAGCCAAGGGCCCCCTCCCCACCAGCCAGGTGCAAGAGAGGGGCGGCAGCTTCTGACCCCAGCCTACGTGCCCCTCTTGGGTCCAGACTGGCCGCCAGAGGTACGGGAGTCGAGGCTCCCTCCTGGACGAGACCTGCCAGCCCCGTCATCCCTGATTAGCGGGTAATGGCCTCCGTGACGCACAGTTTAATTAATCGAGTTAGTAAGAGCTGAGGTGACCTTGGCTGGTTCTGCTGCGAGGGGCGTTCTCCCAGGAGGGGCAGGCGGGTCGGAAGGGACGCACCTGGCCGCCCTCGGCCCAGGCTCGGGCAGGCGGGGGGCCCTGCCCTCCTCCAGAAGGCTGCCCTCCCCGGCGTCCGGGGCCCCGCGCCACCCCCACTCAGCCCACCCTGCCGTGAACACCGCGGCGGGACGGCGGGGACCAGCACAGCACTGCTCCCGCAGGGGGGGGGGGGGACGGGTGGGCGAGGACCCCCCCCCCCCCCCGGCTCGCAGGTGGGCTTCGGCGCTCTCCCGCGCCGGCGGCCGTCCCTCCCCCGCCCCCCATGCTGCCTCCAGCCGCTGCTGGCGCGGGCAGCGGCCGCCCCCTGGTGGCCACGCGGACTCCCGGCAAACCCGGCCCCCAGACCCGCCCGCCGCTCCCCGGGGCTTCTCCCCTGCCCAGCCCCGCGCCCCCACCCCTCTGCAGACCCAGGGCCCCGCCAGGGCGGACTGAGGGGGGCGCGGGGGGCCAGGCCTGGCGGGAAGCACAGAGGAGGCCTGGACAGCAGCCGCGGGGCTGGGAGTCAGGCAGGATGGGGGCCCCGCAAGAACTGAAGCAGAGGTGACAGCAAAAGGCGTGGCGGGGTGGGCCTAGCTGGGACACTGCCCAGAGGGCAGGCGATGCGGGTGGGGTAGGCACCCCAGAGCCCCGTCTGGCCCCTGGGTGCCGGGTGGGCTGGGCCAGTGGAGGGCTAGTGGAGGGCCCAGCGAGGCTTGCTTGGGGCCAACCCAGCCCTGAGGGAGGGTGTGGCCAGGGTGTGGTCTGTTCAGGGGCAGGGGGAGGGGGGTGTGAGGAGGATGTGGGCTCCAGGGGCCCACTGCCAACGTACTACCCGACCCTGCCCCTTCAGCTGGGGGGCTGCCCTCCCCAGGTGGGCACATGTGAGGAACAGGCAGCCCCGAGGCAGCATCTGGCATCTGGGACTCCGTGCCCAGAGCAGCTGTGACTGTGGGTACAGCGCCCGGCCGCAGCACTGGGCTCACACACACCTCATGTGACATGGTCTTTAATGGGCAGCTCTAGGCACTGGGTGGGGCAGCCAACTGGCCTGAAAGCGCCTCAGGACGGAGGAGGACATATGGGGGGTGTGGGGGCGCTGGGCTCCCAGAGGGGGAGGGTGGCACACAGCTCAGGGCTGTGGGGACAGCCTCCCTGTGGGCTTGGCCTTGCGGCTCCAGCCAAGGAAGCACCTGGGGCTGGCTCGTGCAGGAGCTGGTGTCCCCCACCCACACTCCTTCTGGATCCTCAGAAGCCCTCCCAGGGCTGGCCGGTGGTGCCCCTGCAGCCAGGATAGAAAGGGGTCAGTCAGCACCTCTTGCCCAGCCCGGGGAGTGACCAGGGAGGTGGTGGCTGGCCTGTCAGGGGCGAGCTGGGGGTCCCGTAAGGACTGGGTGCCACGCCGGGGTGGGTGAAGGCCACGAAACAGCTCTTACAGCAGCGCCTCGAGCCCAAGCGTCCAGGGGCGTGGGCACACAGAGGCCCGCAGAGGGCAGGGGCCGCTGCCGCCCAGGAAGCCACCCCTGCAGGGGTCGCCCACGTGCATGCAGCCTCGGGCATCTGGGGATGTTGGGGCCCCGTGGGCTCACCGTGCCAGGGGGCTCCGCCCTGGGCAGCAGCGTGACCACCTGCAGGCTCACACCCTCGTCACCCACGCCCTTCAGCCGCGCCACCACCTCGGCGTGCCTCCACCACTTGCAGGGCTGCCCATTCAGGGACACAATGTAGTCGCCCTCCTGCAGGCCGGCTGCCTGCAGGGAGACAGGGGAGGTCTGGGAGTCCCGCGCAGGCACCCACCACCTCTGCCCAGGGGCCCCCGCTGCCCCCTTTATACCAGCTGCCTGGGGGTGGGGCAGGGGCCTTACCGCGGCCGGGCCCCCGGGCATGACAGCGGCAACGAGGACAGGCGCGTCTCCGCGCAGCGTGAGCCCAAAGCCGGCCTCTCCGCGGGTCACGCGCACAGGCCCGGCCAGCCGCCAGTGGTTCTTGGCCGAAAACACTGACAGGGGTCCCTGGGGGGGGGGGGGCAAAGGGGGGTCAGCTGCTGCTGGGCGGCCACAGCACCTCCCCCCTGGGTCAGAAACCAGGTGCCGCAAAGGGACTGAGCAGGGCTGGGCCACCTGCCTCAGCCCGCCTGTGCTGAGGTGGGGAGGGTGACCTGGGCAGGGGCTGCTCACCAGCCGCTGGAAGATATCGGTCACCTTCACCCTGGAGAAGCTGGGCGCCCTGATCTCTGGCTTCTGCTGTGTTTTAGCTGAAAGGAGAAAGGTAAAGGGAGGACAGAGCTGAGTCTGGACAGAGCTGAGTCTGAGGTTCACAGATGCTCAGGCCCCCGGACGCAGGCAGGACCTGGGTCACAGCCAGAGCAGAGGGCGTAGCCCAAGGAACAGCCTGCTCGATGCATACCGGCCCCCTGCAGCCCTCTGGGGCCTGGGTGCGCCCCCACCCCGGGGGGCCCCCCCTCTCCAGCCGCTCCTGCAAAGCAGGGGATGCCGGGTGGCTGGCCTGTGGAAATCTGCCTCCCAGGCCACGGCTGGCAGCCTCCCGGGGCGGGAACCGGCCTCAGGGATGGCGAGACGAGGGACAGCAAGGGAGCAGGCCCACTGGGCTCCTCCCAGGGGCTCGGCTCCTTCAAGGCCCACGGCTCCGTGGGCTTTAAGGGCAGCGACAGGGCCTCAGCCCACGGATGCCTGCAGGCTGGACACACCCGTCCCGAGGGGCCGGGCAGCTCACGCTGGATGTCAGGAGCCTCGGCGGTCTCCAAGAAGTCGTCCTCGCGGTCAAGCTCCGAGTACTTGGCCAGCGAGCGCTGCAGCGCCTGGGCCAGCACAGCCTGTAGCAGGTCCACCCTGCGCAGGGCCCGGCACACGGCGTGCAGCCGCAGCGCCTCCTCCTGGCCCAGGATGCTGCGCTTCAGGTGGGCCTTGCCTGCGTGGGATGGAGCGGGGACATGGCGCCCTGTGCTTCGTGGGGCGCAGGGCCCTAAGCCCACCTGGCCCGGACCAAACCCCAGTTTCCCCCACCCCTGGACAGGTGAGGGCTTCCGGGTCCACCCTGAGGGCCCGCTGGCCACGCTACGAGGAGCGGCCACGTGTGGAAGCCCGGGCCAGGGAGGGCTGTGTCCCGTGAGCGTCCGCACGCGCCCAGGCTACCGCCTTGCGAAGGATGGGGCGCTCCGTCCCCAGGAGGCCACCTCACCCAGATTCCTGCGCTCCTCCTGCTCCTGAGGAAACACAGCGCCCCACGGCTCCGACGTGGCCGGGGGCCCAAGGAAGGCCTGCGGCAGCACTGGGAAGTCCTCCTCGGCTGCTGCTGGGGATCAGAGAGGACTGTGAGCCCCTCCACGCCGGGGCCTGTGCCAGCACGCAGACGGGTGGGCCAGGGCACTCACGGGGGCTGTCGCAGAGGGCCACGGCTGCATGGTAGTGGGCCAGGGCGCAGAAGTACTCCGCCTTGACGTGCACCAGGGTGGTCCAGGGGAAGGGCACATAGTCTCGGACAGGTGGCTGGGTCATGGTCTGGTGCACCTGCCTGTACTCAGCTGCCACCTGCCGGTGCACGTGGTGGGACACTGAGGTCTCCAGGATGAGCCCGGGAGCCTCAGCCCCTGCCCTTCCCCATCCTGGGGCCTGGTCTCTACCTGCCCTGACCCAAGGCCCAGGCATCCCGCCCCACACCCTGCGCTGAGCCAAGCTCAGGGCTCTGGGCCCCAGTTTCTGCTCTGATTGGTGCTGCCCCAGTGGCAAGGACTCAGGACCAGCCCCAGAGACCAGGACAACAGCTGGCTTTGGGAACTACCAGGAGACCCAGCCACTGCACCCCACCCCTCCCTGCATGGACCTCTGACCCAGGCCCTCCTGCTCATCCAGCCACCACGGCTTGGCCAGGTCTCCCGTGGGACAAGGGCTCCCTTTCCTCACCTGGGCTGCCTCCTGAGCCAGGCGTAGCTGGGCCAGGCAATCCTGGGGGGCTTCAGGAGACGGCAGCAAGAGACCCTCAAAGATGCACTCTTGGGCCTGGGCAGTCATGAGTCCCTCCAGCATGGAGAGCGAGGCTGGGCTCATGTCAGGGCTGGGTGCTCCAGAAAAGTTCTCCCTCAGGAGGCTGAAGGCCCCTGCGGAGGGGCGCTCACAGCAGGTGGGCAGGCCGGCCCGGCTGCACCCCCACAGCCCCGCATCCCCCAGGAAGGGAGATCCCCTCACACTGGGAGCCATCCCACCACCCCCGCCCCAGCTCTGGCCCCAGACATGCAGATACATGCACCCTAACTGCGGCTGTGGGGTCTGGGCGGCCCTCACCAGCAGCCTTCTGAAAGGCCTCGACAGCGCGCCTGGTGCCCTCGGGGCAGGAGCGGTCCTGGCGAGCCCCGATCTGGGTGTGGAGGGCCCCAATGTTGAAAAGCACACTGCCCTTCTCGAAGGCCAGGGCCCGCTGCTGGGCCGGGACGCCCGTGAGCGAGTCGTACCTGTGGGTTGGGTTAGGCTGGGTGGCGCTCCCACAGCAAGCAGCCGGGAGTCTCAGGGCTCTGGGGAGCTGTCGGTGCGAACCACGGACACCCACCCACCACAGCCCTACCAGTGGAAGAGTAGCCCGAGGTTCCCGGGAGGGGCGACGAAGCGCGCGTCCAGGAAGCAGAGCTGGTTGTAGTAGGCCATGAGCAGCTCCAGGCCCACCTCACTCCGGTTGGGGGTCCGAATGGCCTGCAGGGTAGGCACCAGCTGGGCCCCAGCACCCCAGGCCCAGCCCATGGCATGCACAAGCCCCCCTCGGGGAACCCCCTCGGACGTCAGAGCCCCATGAGAGCGCGCCAGGGTCGGGGGGGGGGGGGACAAGGTCACGCTGACGCACATCAGCCCTCTCTGGGGCTGTTGTGGGCCCCATCCTGGGCATGGAGCCTGTGAAGAGCACAGGGAGAGGCCCAGGCACGGCCCCTGGGAAGGGATCGGCACACAGCAGCCATTCCCAAAGGGCCCGCAGAAGGTGGTGAGGACAGAGCTTCCCTAGTGTGCACAGAACCATCGCGTGCCCTGCGTGTGTGCCCGTCTCTCCACTGTCCCCAGAGCTGCCCCAGGTGGGGCCTCCAGCCCTGTGAAGGCCTGCGCTCGGCTCCTTTTTTCTGTTCCTGACTGAGCCTCGGTTGCCCTTATTTGTGAACTGGGAGTGGCTGGTCTCCCAGGTCTGGCAGGGCGGGGAGGGGAGGGGAGGGGAGGGGAGGGGAGGGGAGCCCACCCACCTGCCGCAGGTCTCCCAGCTCCTTGATTTCGGCCTCGTAGGAGGCACTGTCCTCTCCAAAGTGCCCAGAGATCAGCTCCTGGTTGGGGGAGGGGCAGGTGCCGGCCTTCTCTGGTCACCCAGCCCCGCGCGGGCAAAAGACAGGTACCAGAAAGGAAGCCCCGGGCCCCTGGAGAAGGGCTAAAGACTGGTGTGGGGGGTGGGGGGAGTCCCTGCCCCGCAGACACGGGGTTCAGAGGTGCAGAAGCCCTCGCTAGCCCCTGTAAAGCAGGGGCTCTCTGCCACCTGACAGGCGAGGTGCCTGCTGGGCAGTGGCCAGCCATCCCCAGGCAGCCTAGCTCACGAAACCCGAGGAGATCTCCGCAGCAGAGGCTCTGCCTGGAGGGGCCCCCAGCCGGTGGGGTTCTCAGAGCGAGGGTCAGGGAACCCTGTCGCCATCTCAGGCTTCCACAGGATGACCAGCTCTGCCGTGCCTACCCCATGGTGGGGGGTCTTCTCCAAAGTCCACCCAACCAGAAGCTCCTACAGCCCGGGCAGGCTCTTCCTCCCTCTGGACCTCTTTCCCCATCTGTTCAATGAAATGGCTGGACCGGAAAGCCTCCAAGATCCCTGCAGACCCCAGGGCAGGGTGTGACCCCAGGGCCACAGGTCAGCGCTTACCTTCAGCGGGGTGGACCAGTCCAGCTCCCTGGTCTCCTTCAGCCCCAGGGGGATCAGAGGCACAGTGATTCCTTCACTGGAACCAGAGCCATGGAGCCCAGACTCTGAGGTTGGACCCTGCTGTCCCCAGGGGCCACTCCCTACTTCCCCAGCTACACGTAACCCCTCTCCTCTGACTCTGATTCGCGTGTTGCACACACAGCCCACAGCACACAGACGCTGCTCTGGATGGTGTCCTCACATGTGTGCACCCACTCAGCCTCTGACCTGGATTCCATGGTCCCCCACACACACACGTGCAAGCGCGCACGCACCCCTCAGGCCGGCCGTGTCCTTGCACGCGCACACACGCACCTCTCAGGCCGGTCAGCCTCCACGCTGCTGTTGAGCTCCTCCAGTTCCTCCTTCAGCAACTGCAGGCTGGAGTTGACGTAGCTCAGCTCCAGGGCCACTGTCTCCCTGACCCAGGCATTGCTGGTGGCTCTGGGGGAGGCCAAGGTGAGCTGAAGCCCCAGCTCTGCAGGCGGACTGCACGCACCTAGGCCTCGCCACAGCCCTTGCCCTGGCCTGGGCTCCAGAGGCCCCTCCCAGCATGCTGTGCTCACAGGCCCAGCCCCACCCTATGACCTCCCTCTTCTCCCGAGTCCCCCTACAGTTGGTGTCGATTCCTGTCCACGCATACAGACAGTGCCTCTGGCCCAGGGCACATCAACCCAGATCCAGACCTTCCAGGCCACAGGCTCTCGCCTCCCACCACCACTCTCCCTGGACGCAGGCCTCCACAGCAACACAAAACCAGCCTTCCTGGAAAGGTGGGGGTCAGACCCTCTCTGTGCCTACATCTGGGCACCTGACAGAGGGGCGATGGGTCCCCAGGAAGGCCAGGCTGAGAGCAGGGATGGGCTTGGACAGGGATGCAGGATGACCAAGGAAACGGAGGAGCCCCTTGGGCCCAGCAGACCCCCATCCCAGGACCCTGCGGCTGGCTCTGCACACAGTGGCTGGGGCTCTGACAGGTCGGACCATCTTCCTGGGCCATCACCCACAGAGTGGGCTCATGCAGACATGGGTGAAGGTCTGAGCAGATGTGCGGCTCACTGTTCTAACGGAGAGGCACCCCTTCAGCCCGGAGGACACTTTCCCGGGTCCCCAATCTTGGGACACCTGTCACAGCTCGGCCTAAACGGTGCCTGCAGGTCACCACATACAAATCAGAGGCTCCCACACCGCACACCAGCTCCCTCCAGCCCCACATGGCCCTTGGCTGACCCGGAGCTGACCCCTACCAGTGAGGTCCACCAAGGTAGGAGCCCAGGTGGTCTGTGAGGGTTTCAGATGAACGCTGCCCCGAGCCGAGCCCGGTGAGAGGCCCAGCCCTTCCTCCTGGGAGTCTGCAATGGCCACTGTCACCCGCTCACACGTCCCTCTCCCAAACCAGACCGTAAGAACGGGCACCAACCCGGGTCACAGCATGGGCCGGGCTTGCAGAGGGCCTCAGGGGACAGTGGCACCGCTCTCTTAACGGATGGGGGCAGTCGCCGGCACTCACCTATAGAGGTTCTCGGCACCCGTTCGCATCCGCAGCTCCTTGGTGATCTGCTGGTGGACCCGGGCCCTGCGGCTCTGAGGGCGGCCACGTGGTATCTGGGCCAGGGGGTCAGAGCCCTGTGGAAAAGCTGCAGGTCACAGGGCCCAGGCCTGGCCTCTGCCAACAGCTCCCAAGTGCCAGGAGACTCTCATGGGTGGGAAAGGCGCAGTCCCCACAGTGGAACCTGAGCTCCACAGAGCTGCGGGGCGGCTCAGGCCTGGCTGGGTGCGTGAGGACAGGGGGGGTATGGTCAGGAAGAACACAGCAGGTGGGAGACGTGGCGGGGACTGTGGCCCCCGTTCTGTGGGGCCGGCACCAGTGCAACGGGGCTCTGGGAGCCCCGGGCAGGAGGTGGCCAACGGTTCACCACACAACCTTCTGCACCTTTTTTTTTTTTTTAAGATTTATTTATTGGGATGCCTGGGTGGCTCAGTTGGTGAAGCGTCTGCTTTCGGCTCAGGTCACGATCCCAGGGTCCTGGGATCAAGCCCCATGTCGGGCTCCCGGCTCCGTGGAGAACCTGTTTCTCCCTCTGACTCTGCTGCTCCCCCGGCTTGTGCACATGCTCTCCCTCTCAAATAAAATCTTTTAAAATATTTATTTGAGAGAGAGAGAAAGAGAGCGCTTGCACGCACGCACGGTGGGGGGGAAGGGGCAGACAGAGGGAGAGAGAATCTCAAGCACACTGCCTGCTGAGTGTAGAGCCTGAAGCAGGACTTGATCTCACAACCCTGAGATCATGACCTGAGCTGAAATCAAGAGTCGGACGCTTAAGCAACTGAGTCACCCAGATGCTCCCCTTCTGCACTTTTGAATTTCATTCCATAACCCCCATAATCCACTCAACCCACACAATTCTATCATGAGCTTAGGCATGGCCATGCGGGGATGACCTAGCCCAGCTTTTGCCAAGGTGCTAACGGAAAGGGGCCTGCCTACAGGGTGCCGGAGGCTGGCTTTCCAGCCCACCTGCTCTCTGGGGTGCTCGGCCCATGCTGACCCTGGGATGGGCTCCAGCCCAGCTAGCTATTTACTTGTGGGGTCCCTTTGGGCAAATGCTCAAACCATAGGCCCAGGGCCGCTCAGCTCATAGGCAGCAGGTCAGGCCCTCTGGCTGCCCACTGCCCACCTCAGCCATGGTTCCTCATTATATGGGGCAATCCTGCTAGCTGCCCACATCTCGGGGCCCCGGGCTAGGAGAACTATGTGGCAGTGAAAGCAGAGATGTGAGGGCCCCTAGCCACAGTGATGCTGCAGACGGGTGACTGGAGGCTCCAGCCAGGGGAGGTGAGGGGCTTCCATAGGAGCAGGGCCTGGGAGCTGGAGCAGCTCTCGGGCCCCAGGCCACCACGCCTCCTCCTGGCCACTTAGGGACCTTCTGTTTGGGACAGTCACCAGCCCTGGAGCCAGGAAGAACTTCTCAGAATGCACCTTCCCTGGGCAACATCCCCAAAGATGGTCACACGGCCCCTGAGCACAGTGGGGATGAGGCCAGTGCCTCCCTGTCCTGATGAAGGGACAGAAAGTTGTCCTCACGCAGTGCTGAGGCCAGCCTCCTGCAGTGTCCACCATCTTCCACATATTGGAGGAAATGTGGCCTATCTTCCTTGGCGTGCCCCCCCACCACTCTCAGGCACAGGGAAGTTTCAGACCCTTTGGGGGCTAGATCTTGTCCCAGTTCCTCGAAGAGGGCACCTTAAAGAAGGCCTCACACCCTCCCACAATGAAGGCTCCTGGTGCATGGCCACCTTCGATTATGACTCAACATCTCCCCCACACTCCAGCGTTCTCAAGAGAGATCAGTCAGGGAAGACCTCCCTGGGCAGCGTCCCCTCCAGGAGGCCTGAGAACCTGGGGAGGGAGGAGCAGGCCACAGCCAAAGCTACGTCCCTCCCTTCCGGAGGTCCAACTGCAAAGCTCCAGCAGGCTCTGGGCCAGCAGCCATGTCCATCTGCCTGGGGAGGGGGTGGTCCATGTGCTGGGCAGAGAAGATCAGCTGAGCAGGGCTGTCCTCGTCAACACCGTTCATCTGGTCTCCGATGTCTGGTGCTCCTGGAGAGATGTGCTGGAACGGGGAGGCCGGGCAGCCTCCGAGCCAGAAGCTACTCTGAACCCTGTAGCACCCCTCGTGGGCCTGGTATGAACACGGGGTTGGCCTCTTGGTGACTCCCAGGGAACGCCTAAGCTCCAGGCTGCAGAGAGGGGCAGCCCCCTCCTTCCCAGCACAGACTCCCCAGGTCTCCACCTCCACCCGCCCTATGCAGAGCCTCCCCAGTACTCCTGGAAATGGTCCACAGTCCTAGTCAGCGCCCCAGGGTTAGGGACCTCAGAGGGGGAGGAGGTGCGTGGGGAGCGAGAAAAGGACAAACTGCCCAGCTGTGAAGTCCTGCAGCCACTTCCTGTTCCCGGGAGGCTCGGCTGCCTGCCTGGGGCGGAAAGTTTCATCAATTACAGAGCCAGGTGCCCAGGGCAAAACTGAGCAGCTCTGGGGAGAGGGGGGAAAAGCTGGGAAAGGTGGAATGACGGGCTCCAGGAACTAGCACGAGGGCCACGGGCTGTCACACACCAGAGCCCAACACCTGCCCTAGAACGGGGCCCCGGAGCGCCCCCCGGAGCGGCGGGGAAAACGGAGCTATACTTGCGCTCCCACCCATTCCTGGGCGGCACAAGATGAGCCCCAAACCCGCAAAAGAGAAGCCCAGCACAGGCACGCAACTCGGGGTCGGGCTCTGCACCGAGCCTCAGTTTCCCCAGAGATAAGCCCGGCTTGCCTCTAGGGGCGAGCGAAGCAGGGAGCTGCCACAAGTCTTGCCGCGCGCTTAGACCTGAGAAGCCAGCGCCGACTCCGCAGCCCCGCGCCCGCCGGCGGCAGGTGGCGGGCAAAAGCGGGCTGGGGGTCCCGGACCCCTCCTCCGGAAGACCCCCGCCCCCGCGGACGTGCCCACCTTGCGAACGCTGCCTGCCTCCTCCAGCCTCGCGCTCTCCTCGCCGGCGCCCGGGCCGTCCGGCCTCTCCTCGGGGATCATCGCCGCCCGCCGCTCGGGCCGTGCCCGCCTGGAAGCCGAGGCCGACGCAGGTCCCTCCCGGGCGCCGCGCCGGGTCCCCCGCTGTTCTCTCCTCGCGGGTGGCGGCCGCGGGCCGGCTGAAGGGGCGTAGCGCCGAGCCGAGCGTGCGAAACTTGTCTTTGCCCAATCGGCGGCCGCGACGGCTCCAACGAACAGCAGTCACAACCAACCAGAGCGCGAGGAAGGCGGGCTTGGGTCGGCCAGGCCCCGCCCACGCGACCGCGGAGTCCCAGGGGAATGCGGTCGTCCCTGGCAACCGCCCGGCCCGACGCCGCGCGGCCGGGCGGGGTGCAGACTGCGCATGCGCCCCGGCATCTGCTGTGCGTGCTGAAAAGTTAAGAGAAAAAGGAAAGTTAGAGAAAAAGGAAAAAAGCAACTCCCAAACGCAGCCAGCCCGACCTTCCCGGCGCTTGCGTGCTCGGCTCCGTGAGCCGACTCCACGAGCTTGCACCGCGCCGTTGGGTCCCACCCACCCAGTCAACAGGGCCCTCCCGGGAGCTTGTCCAAAGAAATGTTCGCAACGGGGTTTTTAACGGGTGTGTTAGAGCGAGCGCTGGTGCGAGTCCTTCGTCAATGCCCGCTCTCTTCGCTCGCAGACGCAGGCTCGGCCCTGACCCAGCCCGGGTGTCGTCTGCGCGGTCCACTGTCACGCCGGCAGAACTCGCTTCCAGAATCTTGCTTCGAAACCCTCCCTAGAACCCGACCCGGCAATCTGCTTGCAGAATCGTCTTCCACAAACAACTTGTAGAACCAACTTGGCCTCCAGGACCAGCCTGGCCAGAGGAACTGGCCTGCTTCCAGAATCGGACTCTGTCCAGAGCCTGCACTCCCTGAAGGGCTGTCCCAGCAATGGACCTCCACGCGGGTCCCTCCATAACTTCCCTGGCTCCCGGGTAGCTCCAGCACACACTCAGATTTCCTGTGGGGTTCGCCTCACCAACGACACACCTCTTGTAGGGGCAGAAACACCAGTGCCTAAGCAGTAACCAGGCCAGTGTTCATCAGGTTCGTCTGAAGTTCCAGCCTTCCCATCCTAACCACCGGCCTGGGTCCCTGCGGTGTCACGGTGCTGAGCCACGGCCTCGCTCGCCCGCCACATGCACGCGGAGGCCTGCAGCCCAGGGAGCTAAACCCTGTAAGCTAAGCTTCCTGGCCCGCCCTGGACACAACATCTGACACAGCAGTAGTAACAAAACAAGACAGGGAAAATAAAAAGTAATCACAGAATATTACCTGACTCAGCTGTGCATTCCTTTTCATAGCCGTAATAATGTAATCAGATGTCCTCCTGGCATCTTGACCTCAGGTCAATTATCACTTGATTCTATTAGGAGGAGGGGAGAGGTGAAGGTGGAGGGAGACAGGGCAAGTGGAGGGGACAGATGCTGACATTTCATCCTCCTGAGGCTGTCAGTGAGTGACCCCGAAATTAGGAAACTGCAGAAGCATGTTGTTCAGAACTGTGGGATTCAATACCACAACTCACCAACTCCAGGGGTCACAAGGGGCTGCCCCTGGGGAGGGGCAGCCGGGCTGGGGGAGGTTGCTGCTTTGCTAAGCAGTTCTTGCAGAACTATGTGGTTGGTGAACCTGGGCACCTTCAGTAATAAAGCCATCCCAAAGCTTGCTTTTTAGAGAGTGAATGTTTAGAAATTGGCAACGGAAAATATAACCATTTGGAAGCGAGGAGATATTTCTAGAATAAGGAAAGTTAAAATACAAACTATACCTAAAACATAACTAGGAAGTAAATAACATTATATAAAACGTATGGAATAAACCAAAGGCAATTCTGTAAACTTAGGTGAGTTTATTGCCTATACGTAGGTGTGTGTATACATGTATTTCTATATATGACATAAATTCACCAAATCAAAAAAAAGTGCAAAGAGGAAATTACTAAAGATTAAAAGTTGGCATCAGTCATATAGCAAAAAAGCTGAGTGGGAAAAAACAAAGTTGATAAATCCTTGAGTGGACCCATCAGTGAAAAAAGAGAGTGTAATCAACTAGGACTGGCCTCTGACTGCCTGAGATCCGGACACAGTTGTTTAGCCACGGGGAGTGAGACGTTTATTCTTTGTCCCCAGGCCACCATCCCAAAGTGCCCACTCCCAGGCCCCTGTCCCACCTCGTAATAGAGACCGGTCCCTTCTCCTCAGTGTTCCAGGGAGGAACAAGAGAAAAGAAGTGTCAAAGAGGAAAGCACCGCATTCCCGATTCCTTCCTGTCAGCTGGGAAGACAAGAATGTGTTTGGGGTGACCGAGGGTAGTGGCTGTCTCAGAGAGAAGATACAAATACACCATGCTAAGGCAAAAGAGGATTAAGCAAGCCACGGGGAGATTCTGCAGACTCAGAAAGCATTATGAATGTAACCTGGAATATCTAAAGAAAATGGCTGATCCTGTATCAAGACTTAAATGATCCAAGTTGACCCAAGAGAGTGGAGAAGATAGGAGCAGACCAGTAGCCATGGACTGAACGGCTGAAAGCGGCTCCGGACTCTCACAGGCACGCGGCGGGTTTCTCCAGCTGGCTGGGAACACGTGCTTTCCCCGCTAGTCAAACAGGCCAAGTTACCAAAGGGGTGCTGGTCCCCGACCCAGCTCACCAGGCTAACTTGCCAGGTCTGAGGAAGAGAGGGCCCAAGACGCCGTGGATCGCTCCCATCAACAAACATAAGCTGCAGACTTTGTGGGTGGCCTGGCCCCATCTACTTGCCCCACCCCTATCAGTAGAGTCTCGTTTGGCTCCTGGGACCACTTCCTTTGCGAAGCCACATCCTCCAGGGAAGGATGGCCAGGCTCCGCCCCAGAAGGTGTAGACTGCTGCTGTATAACCAGAGGGGGTTGGGGCCATGGGGAGGGGGTGCTGTCAGAGGCCGGGGCCGTTAAGTGGCCTCAATGCCTGGGCACAACACACAGACTCACTGCCCGGACGCCTGTAGGACACGGTGATCTACAGAGGTCCCCGCAGGCCTTCTGCCAGTGACTGATCTGCACCCGGAGGCTGAGGATGTAGTGGGTCAAGAGAGGAGTCTTCAGGGGCGCCTGGGTGGCTCAGTTGGTTAAGCGACTGCCTTCGGCTCAGGTCATGATCCTGGAGTCCCGGGATCGAGTCCCGCATCGGGCTCCCTGCTCGGCGGGGAGTCTGCTTCTCCCTCTGACCCTCTTCCCTCTCGTGCTCTCTCTCTCTCAAATAAATAAATAAAATCTTTAAAAAAAAAAAGAGAGGAGTCTTCAGGGTACACTTGGGAGAGCCCCATGGGAGGAGACCATGCCCCCCACCTCTGGATGCTGTCATTACTGGGCGCATCACCAAGAACTGTGTGGTCATCTTGCGACGAGGGGGAAAGCACAGACATACTGAAGGTGGCAAGGAATCCTGGCCCTTCTCCTCCTCTGGTTTCTGGCTTGCTGATATAACCAGTCTCCTCTCCATCCCGGTCACTCCAAGTTGGGCTTTCTGATGCTTGAGCCAAAAGTGTCCCAACACAACACAGGTACACCACTGGAATATAAATAACAGCAAATCAGATCCAGCAGTGTGCTAAATGCATAATTTGCCTGACCAAGTAGGTCTCACATCAGGAACCCACCAGCCAAGGTGATCTCAGATTTACAGAGGGGAAGCCGTGCGGGAATCTCCATAGGCCCCCAGCACATCTGAACAATTCAGCCACTATTCTGTAACAGATTCTAAGTACAACAGAAATGGAAGGGAACTCCTCAGTTTGATAAAGACAATGTATCAAATGCAGACAATGAGTATATTACATATTGAAATCTTAAAACCATCCACATTTAAATCAGGAACAAGATATGAACGCCTGCTACTACCACTATTCTTCTGCGTGGTTTTGTAGTTCTCAGTTAAGGAAATAATAATAATAATGCAGGAAAACAAAATCTTAGGGAAAGGAGACAAAATTTTCTTTATACTCAGGTGACATGATTGCATAATTTGAAATCCCAAGAATATCAGCCAAAAGAACTATCAGAACTGATTAGAGAATTTGGTGAGGTAGCTAGTTTTACGCTGTTAGGGATGGAACTGTGCCCCCCCTTCAAATGTTGAGGCCCTGCCCCCACTGTGACAGTGTTTGGAAGGAAGGTTGGGGGGATGGCTAGGCTTAGGTGAGGCTGGGGGGTGGGGCCCCACAGCAGGATCAGAGCCCTTGCAAGAAGAGAACGCCAGAGCTTGCAGCCCCCAGCAGGCAGGCCCATGGCGGGAAGGCAGGCCCTGCAAACCAGGGGGAGGGCCCTCGCCGGGCCTGAGGCAGCAGGCATCTTGATCTTGGACTTAGCCTCCAGAACTGTGAGCAAATAAATTTCTGTTGTTCTAAGCTGCCCAGCCTGTGGTACCGTGTTATAGCAGCCTGAACAGATTAAGACACTATATAGAGACCAATTACTTAACACACACACACACACACGACTAGAAATAGAAAAATAGAAGTTGGGAATATTTTCAGTCACAAATGTGACCAGACCATCTGATGTCTAGGAAGAAACTTGACATGGAATGTACATGATCTATGAGATGTATACAACTTTACTCAGCAATTTAAAAGCAGACTTGAACCATGGTTGGACATACCATACACCTTGATGAAATATGTACTTACCATAAAAATGTCAACTCTCCCTAGAGGGGCTTAAAGATTTCCATGTAAACAAGCAACCTGCCAACCGTGTGAGAAGAAAAAGGAGACAATTCGAATAACCTCAGGATTGGAGGAACATTTTACATCTTGAAACAGAAAATCCAGACACCATAGAAGAAAAGACTGTAAAATATCAAGATTTAATGTTTCTATCTAACAAAAGACATCAGGAAAAAGTCAAAAGAAGAAGAGAGAGGAAAAAATTGCAACACATGTGATAAAGGAGTGAGCGCCCCAAATAACAGAGCCCCTAAAACTGGTTCCAAAATAGTCAAAGGTAACCACAGACAAAATGAGGAAAGGTTAGGTGTCAGTCTGCGTCCAGCCAGGAGAGTGGACAGCACCCCGGGACTTCCAGAGGAGACGGAACACGGCACCAGTGTGAGGGAATGGGACAGTGTGGAGGAGCGGAGGCGGCAGGTGGGGGCCCACAAAGTCCAGGACCGACGCTGCCAACGCTGTTGCTGCAGGAGGCCACAGCCTCCCTTCCCCACCCGGAGTCTCACCGGACCCGCGGGCGGGCGGCAAAGGCAGACTCCAACTTCGGCCTCCGTGCAGTAGGGGTGGGTGGAGGATGGCCGGTGTCAGGCTGGGGACCAATAGGTGACATCCCACCCAGGATACAAACACGAAATCCACATGAAAATGCGCTCTCCTGCACTGGGGGTCAGGGCAAGGCAAAGCCGGGAACAGTGGGACTCTTGGCTTTTGGAAGCTCGCCAAACACTGGAGAGGGGGTGGTCACGAGCCCAAGGGTGCAGGCCGGCCCACGTGTGAAGAGGCAGCGCCTTCTAGTTCAGTCATCTGGACAGAGCTATTAAAATCTAAAATATGCATGCTCTGCTTCCGTGAACCTGCTTTTAGAAGTCACACCTTCTGAAGTAAAAATGTCAGAATTAATACAAAAATAAAACGGAGCAAAAACATGACTGCAACCCCAATGCTCCCTACCAGAGGTCCGGCCAAATCTAGAATGGCACGTCCATGCTGCAGGATATGATGAAATTGTTTTAAAAGGAGAGCTATATTGGGGGCTCCGGGGTGGCTCAGTCGTTAAGTGTCTGCCTTCGGCTCAGGTCATGGTCCCAGGGTCCTGGGATTGAGCCCCGCATCGGGCTCCCTGCTCCGCGGGAAGCCTGCCTCTCCCTCTGTCCCTCCCCCTGCTTATACTCGCTCGCTCTCTCTGACAAATAAATAAATAAAATCCCTTTTAAAAAAATAAAATAAGAGCTATATGTAATGACTTCAAAGGAAGCCCACGTCATATCATTAAGTAAATAAAAACTGCAAAATAACATCTATGTGGAGGAAAAATCCCACGTCAGTATTTTAAAAAGAAAGACAAGGAAGAAGACTACAAATACGCCTCTTGGCTCCCGTAACCGGCAGCACCGCCAGCCGAGTCTGGCCACACACGCTTCTGTGTTATTGGACTTGTCACAGCAAGAATGCACTACTGTACTTTCGAGGTTTAAAAAAAATGAGACGGGAAAACGAGAGAATGGAAATGAGGAGGTGGAGAATTTGGGTTAGAAAAGGCAGACGGATGGCTGGTCGGTAGTTGGAGGGGGACGAAGGCCACCAGAGGGGTTTCCACAGACGGAGGCAGCACGGACCGGTGCGTCAGCCTCACACGGGCATACAGATCCATACTTTGCAAATCCGAGCCCAACAGGCTCTTGACGTGAACATGGACACGCGGGCCGCCAAGCCAGGAGGAAACTCGGGCTCCCTTCTGAGCCCCTGTGCATCCCACCGGAGGACGTGGCTGGCCGGCAGTTCAGAGCCTTGCCCACAGGCCGGCGGTCACGCAGTGGGGTCCGGAACCTTCTGCCCACACCAGCCCATCTCCTGGCCATGCGAGACGCTGTCGGAGACCTGGGATCACCAGGTACTGGTCTAGGTAGAGAAACGGGGGGGGGGGGGAAGCAGCCGATTCTAGAAAATCCTCCCCATGCCTGGATTGGGCCACTTCCAGGTCTGTCCCCTGAAAAATTCGGGTTTGGTTTTTTTGGTTCAGTCTTGAATGTCAAGCAAGTGGTGGTACTTCCATGACTTACTCTCCGGCCTCAAGTCTCAGTTAGGTGACAGTGTTGACCCTGTTTATTTACATCTGCATTTCTTCAGAACGGGAGGCAGGGGAGGCAGGCTTTGGAGGCACAGGATCGGGGAAAAGCCAGATCATTTAATTACGCATGTATTTGTCCACGTTGTGGCATGCTAAGATTCCGGAGCTTTGGCATATGCACCTGTACTTAGAGGGTACACGACACAAATTGAAAAACAAATAACAGTGAAGCACGAAGAGAACATGATATACTGCGGCGCGCGAGCCACTTGTCTGTGACAAATGGAGAAGCGGGCTCCGCAGGACCACAGGAAGCCTTAATCAATGGCAGTAATCGCCCCCGATGCATCAGCGGTGGGGGTGTCACCGAGGGACGCCGGAGGAGAATCAACAGAACATGAAAAATGAATTGTTTGTAAATACTCTCAACAATTTTGTGTTTGTGAGAGAGCCATTTATCACTTGCAGACCGCCTCTAGTAAAAGATGCACCTGGCTTCCTGGCAAGACGGCGCCATCAATCCAACCCAAGTCAGGGACCAGCTCGGGGCTGTCAAAGGCCCCAGAGGACAGACACACATATTTATTCTTATTTGAAGACAAGGTAAGAGTCATTTGGAGAGAAGTGGGAAGAGCCACTGGGAGGGACGGCTTGCAGGGGGCACAAAAGAAAAAGCCATTTGGGAACAGAGAGAACTCCTTAAAGCTCCCTTCTTCAAGAGGGGGCCTTGCGCAGGGGCCCTGGAGGGAGGGGGCTCTGCGGGCACACACTCTCGACTCTTCCCAGGCCACATTTATGCTCTTTCCCTCCTGGATATAAAGGTGCCGGGTGTGCACGTGGGGAGGGAGACGTCCTGCTCTGAACAAGGCAGGTGACCCACCTGCTGGCTTCTGGGGAAATGGCACTTTTCGGCAATGAGGTCCAAGGAAACAGGAAAGGGGACAAATTGTTGTCCTTGTAAATTTGGTAGAGTGGCCTGGCCCCAAGGGCATTTTTCTGGCCACTGTGGGGAACTGGTTCCATCCTTAGAAGGGTTCCAGGTTAGGGCCCCAGGCTGTCCCTGAGCATGGCTGTCAGGCAGACAGCTGGGAGCATCTGTATGTCTTCCACCACGGAGGCCTCCTCATAACCCGCTGCTGTGCATTCTACAGCTGGAGAAGCACCTGGGGCTGGAGGCTGGCAGGGAGCTCTGGAGGGGCAGCAGACGTGTGAGGAGCAGTCTGCTGAGCTGGAGAAACCTGGGGAGGGCTGAGGTCCAAGGACAGCCAGTGACCGATGCCTCGTGTCATGCTGCCGACGGCTGGAGGGATGGGACCAAGGATGTGGTGCAGACCAGTGCAGACCTTGCCAGGAGACTTCTCAGGGGGGCACAGACAAATGGCTGCTCTGATCAGAATCAAAAGCAAGCTGGAGAGGAAGTGGACGCAGGAAGTGAACACGTCTGGGGAGTTCTGCTCTGGCTGTGACCCTTGGCCGTGGGGTCAGGGGAGGGCCACAGGGCCAGCTGGCCTTTGGCAAAAGTACTAACGGTCCAACCACAGAACAGAAGGCAGAGGAAAGGGGGACATGGGCATGGCGCATGCGGGGTTGGGAGGCTGCAGAGGCTCCCTGTGGACTGTTTCCATGTGTTGGTGACCAAGGAAGCAAGGACCCCACTGACCGTGGGCTGCCGAGGGGCAGAGGAGGTGGCAGGAGAGTGGGGCTGTGTGTGTGTGTTGGGGGGGGTTTGCAGGGGTGAGAGGGCACTGGCCAGCCAAATGAGGCCTTGAATAATGATTGTGCCATACTGATAGCTTGTGCTATGTGGGGGAAAAAAACCCTTAATTTCCCAAACTAATTCGTTTGTGACCTAAGCCAGAAAGATTCAGATTCTAGATGGAGGTCACTCTGACATCACCACCGAATACCTTATTGTCAGATAGTCTGGGATATAATTTATAAAATGTTTTTGACATCTGCCCAGCCAGTCACCTGAGAAGAAGGCTTTTACCCCCCATCTGGGACCACCTAGACACAGCTACCCTCAAAAATATATATCATCAGAAAATATGCATCATTCATTTACCAAGCAAAAAAGGGGGCATTATTCAGTGGAACCAAAGCTTCCTTCTCCCTGAAAACCTGTTTCTATTTTCCACGTATGACTAATTTTTAATCTTAGTGACTGAGCGGTAATGCCATTGTCACTGATGCTGACAAGGGCGTTTTTTAAGAGGCATATGATAGATGTTGCCTTCATGGTACCCCTTTTTGGTTATTGTTCCTGTGGTGTTCTGAATAGAATGAGTTCAGCCTCCATGGGGTTCGAGCAAATCCAGGCACAACTGTAGATTAGATGCCATCTTTATGCAAAGCTTCGGCGGCACGCGCTCCTGGCAGTGGGAGGCCCTCGCCCGAAGGAAGGCTGCTGTCCGGCCATTACTCACTCAAGCAGGAAGACAGCTCCTCACTTAACATCCATTTGTTCAGAAGGCAGGAAAACGGCATCTTTAATCATCTTGCACAAAGGCACTAGAACTTATGAAACAATCAGACTGTAATGCAGAGAAACGTGTCCTCCCCTCTGTTCTACGTGTCAGGTGGTTTTCCTGCGCCGGGGTTGGGGGGTCAGAAGACAGCCCCACGCCGCCAGCCATGCAGACTGGAACCCTGCAGGCTCCTGGTATCCACCTCCCTCCATCCTCACTTCGGTCTCCCGCTGGATGGAGGCGCTCAGCTTCCTGCAGGCCTCCCTGCCCCAGGAGCCGGCTGCCCTCTAAGGCCCAGCCAGCTCTACAACGCCAATGGAAGGATGTGGTTATGTTACCGGAGCCGGCGGTGCCCCCGGTACCTGCGCAGCCACATCCACGCCCCACCGGGCCTCCCCGCCCAACAGGCACACACACTCACATGCAGGCTCACAGTTTGGCCGGTTCCTTCCGCAGGCACCTGTGACTTTCAGGAGGGATCCTCCCAGCCAATGAGTCAGTGCTCCCGCGCCCCTTGGCTGGAGGAGCCCTTCCTCACTCCGGAGGCTAGTCTACCTTCCCTCACGGACCCCAGCAGGGCTGAGCCCACAGCGCGAGCTTGCACTCCAACACCGGTGAGCCTGACCTCTCCCCCTCTTGTCTCTGGTTCTGCTCCCTTACCCCTGCCTCCCGGGCCCACCTCCCAAATAAACTCCCTGCACAAAGGGTGTGCTGCTGAGGGAACCCAGCGTCAGACACTTGCATCCACGGTGCACGAGGGACCCACAACTGTCACACCATTTGCAGCCACCGGCTGTGGCCTTGTCCACACACACCCCGCCCCCCTCCCGTCTGCCTGGAGCCACTCTCTACTTTCCCGACTCAGCTCAGGTTTCGCCTCTCCCGACTGTCTCCCCAGGCTCGGTCAACCCTGCTGTGCTTCTGGGGACTGAAGAACACGCTCCTCTGCCTCACACCCCCACAGCCAGCCCAGCGCCCAGCACGCCGGGCTCACGTCGCACCCCAGCTGCGCCAGGTGGGCACCGACAATGGCCCTGTGAGCTTCTTGCCAGCATTATCCCATTTAGCGTTCAAACAGCAAAAGCGGCACCATGTCCGCACTCCTCCACCGCCCGAGACCCAGCACAGCGCGCAGGGGGCCAGGAGTCGCCGGGCGGACCTCTGGCCTCTCCTGTGCGCCCCGCCCCACCAACACTGGCTGCGCATGCGCCAGCCAGCCTTCCCAGCTGTCCCCCGCGGCAGCCCGGCGCACGCGGTGGCAGCGACTGCGCACGCGCGGAACTGACCGCGGGGAGGCGGCCTGGCGGGGGGCGTGGGGGCTGTGGGCCTGGGGGGTCCAGGGAGCCCGGGAGAGCCGCAGAGAGGATGGCACCCGGCCTGAGGGCCCAAAGGCCGGCGTGGGGCCCAGAGGAGGCCTTACCCTGGGTGACTTGTTCCCGCAGCTGACCTCGTTCCTCTCTGTGACCGGGCTGTGCCCTCGGTGACCCCAGCTGTGCCCGCGGCATTGGTGCTTCCGTCGGGGTGCCTCCTGCTCGTGTGCCCTTTCCCTCTCCTCTGCAAGACTGTCCCTGCCCCCCTCCTGCTCCAGACCTTGCCCCTGTGCGGGGAGAGAGGGGCAGGGACCACACCTGCAGCCCAGGGAGAGCACCTGCACCAGCCCCAGGGTTGGGGGAGTCCCGCTCCGTCCCCAGGGTTTCCCCTCCCCAGGGACGCTGACTTACCCACCCCATGCCCCCTTCCTCCACCCTAAGGGGCTTCCTGCCCTGGACCCTGCCTGTCCAGCTCCTGCTAACCTTAGGGAGCTGGTCTTCCCGGCCCCTCATTCCTGACTCCCCACGTGCCTTCCTCCTCCTTGTCACCTCGCTAGTAACGCCCTGTAATCTTGTAACACCTTGAGTTTACAGGGTTTTCTCCTTGTTCTTCTGGTCTGACGCTTCTAAAGCTTAAGTACTCAGCTAGAGTTTGCAAACGGGCTCTTTTCGGTGGAGTCCATACCTGCATTCCCAATACCTGGTTGTAGTACTTAATACAAGCATGATGACATATAAAACCCAGGAAAATGCTCAGGACCTGTTACTGGAAACTGTTCCTAGAGAGACTAATAATAGAGTGATAATGGGGTCAAGAATGAATACCATCTGTGGGCTGTCAGGTCCAGCACAGACCTCATGGACAGTGTGCCTTTTCTCTTGGCTGTGGGCTGAGTTAGCTGCTGCTGTGTTTTAGGTGTGGACTCAGCTGGCTGCACCTCAGCTCCTGGCATGACAGGCTGCCACGTGGGTCGAGGCTCACCTTCAGAGCTGACCTGCTGCTGGCCCTGGGGTCTTCCATGATGCTGCCCAGGCCCCTGTGTTTTCTTAAAATCAGGGATATGCAGTTACAGATAAGGGAGGTGTCGTGGGAGGCGGTCAAGTGTCTGATTTGAAGGCTTCTCGGTGAAAGATAAAGTTGCCCTCATGAGATAATAGGATACTTTTGGGAAGAAGAAGTGGCCTTTGCTGGGTGGGTTGCAATTTTTGTTCAGCACTTGTGCGCTCTTGTAATCGCTTAACCTAACTGAGCCCTGCCGGCAGTGTGGAGAGTGGGATGGGGGGAGTGTGTGTCCGCAGACAGACACAGGTGGTGTGGAGCAAGGACTTGGCCATCAGACTGGAGAAGGAGAGGAAGGGGGTGATCTTATCACTTCTCTGTGCAGTTTGTGTTTCTTCCCATCAAAGACATTGTTTCAACGTCGGCTTTGCGTTTCTCCCCTTGGGAGTCACATTGAAACATTTCTTTGATTAAAGGAAGAAGAGAGTACTGAGCCCATGAAGCTAGAAACTCAAAGAAATAGCGAAGGAACCAAACCAAAAGAAAATCCAAGAAGATGTGGAGAACAGCAGGTTTGAGTCTTTTATTTGCTGTCAGTGTTTCATTTTTAAAGCCACAGTCTTCAGTATGTTGCATTCTATTCTTCATTTTTTTTTTAACCCCTGAGCATTTCTTAATTTGCATGTCATCTTGTTAATGTGGAAGTATGTACTTTGTGTTCATGTAAAGTACTTACCGGGTAAGGTTTGTTCTCAGTCCCCATCTCTGTGGAGGAGGGGAGGTAAGGGATGGGAGGAAGTGAGGTGAGCGCAGTGGGGCGGTCCGTGGTCTGGCCTTGGCCATGGAGTTGGGACCTGCCCTCCTGTGTTTAGCCAGTCTTTGCTTTGACTCGGGTCAAAGTAAGAATCCAGGCAAACTGGAACGGAGACAGAAGGCTAACGGCCTGATCGCACGCTCTCTCAGCTACGATGGGCCTTTCATTTTTTTTTCCTTTGCTTTGTTTTTGTTTTAAATAAATGATTTTGCCGGAAATAATTGTGAGTTTGGTAACAATCAACGTAACTACATGTCTTTCAAAGACTAAAATCAAACATGGTTGACAAGGCGGGAAGTAGATGGTTGTCCCTGACCCGTCTTTCCCTCTCCCGTTCTGTGCCCCGTTCTTGCATCAGATGATCGTGTGAATAGCTGCCTTTGTCCAGGGCAACAAAGAAGACACCTGATGGAAAAGACCGTGGTGGGGTCTGCTTTTGAGACGTTTGGCGCTGTGAGTGTCCCGGTTCTCGACCACGGGATTTGCTTTTCACTTCACGGTGACTGGGATGTGAGTTTTAGAATCCGGTAGTTTGGCTTCTGTTCTGAATATATTTCCCCTTTTGAATGATGTGCCCTGGGATATGTGACTTGTTTCATTTGCTGTTTTCTCTGCGCAACATCCAGTGGTGTTTACTAGTTTTCTGTAGTCTCGGGGGAGAGACTGGGGAGCCGGGCTGCTCCCTTCTGTGGCAGACCACTGGCGGCTTCTGTGTCCCTGCCGTGAGGTGGGCGCTTGCCTCCTCCAGGTAGGCATGTGCGGACAGAGACCCACACGTTCCAGGTGGCTGATCTGTTCAGGTCGCAGAAACTGGGACTGTTATGATGACGTGACCCAAACGTTAACCGTTGCCGACATTGTGCGGAGCTGCGTGGCCAGCCAGCCGGAAACGTGTGGCGCGGATTCCGGGCCAGCCGTGTTGGCCTCGTGCTGTGCGCCGGGGCAGGGTTTCTCTCTGTGCCTGATGTTCCGTTCCAAATCTTCGTTTGCTCTCCTGGAAAATGTCAGAAAGTTACAGAAGCTTTTATATTGTGTTTCTTTTAATTGTGATAAAACTTACATAATAGAAAAGTCATCACTTGAACCACTTTAAAGTACGCAGTTCCGTGGCAAGAAGTGCATTCACAGCCTTGTGCCACCACCACCTGTACCGGCTTCCAGAACCCCATATCACCCCAAAAGGAAACCCGTACTCCTGTTTCCCTCTCCTCCCAGCTCCTGACAACCTTTGACCAGCTTTCTGTTTCTACGGATTGGCCTGTTCTGGATATTTCATGTAAGGGCATCACTCGATATTTGTCCTTTTGTGTCCCTGTAGCCTATGATGATACTCAGTTCCTTCTTACAGGGAAGCGTATTCCACTGGATGAATATTAGCACCTTCTGCTCGTCCGTTTGTGTGTTGAAGGTCTGGATTGTTCCCACCTCCAGCCGGTTGTTCATATTACTGCTGTGAACATTCACGCGCACGTATTTATGGGAACGGCTGTAAGTGGAACCGCTGGGTCCTATGGAAGTCTGTGTCCACCTTATCGGGGAATGGTCGCCCATGTCCCAGAGGGGGACTATGCCTCCCGGCTGCATACTCTGCATCCTTGACGACGCAGGCTGTTTTCTGTCCTTCTCGCTGGTCCCTGTACGTGTGACGTGGATTCCCTGTGGGTGTCCAGTGAGCTGTGCGGTGAGCTGAGGAGTGGTGTGCCCGGCTCTGCTAGGCCCCAGTCCTCGTGCCTGGGGCCCGGCTGTCGGGGTGGCTGAGGTGGCAGTCCGCGGCTCCTGCTCAGGCCACTACCTTGGGTCCTGTCTGTTTAGTTTGTGTTTTGTTTCTGTATGTATTTTCTCACCCTGGTAATTTCTTTGTGAAGGACCGTGTTCCCAAAGTGGTGGGAGTAGTGAGGGGGCCGGCTCTGCCGAGGCCGCAGGAGGGCTGCCGCGGTGGCCCCACGTGCTCCCGCGGCTTCCAGCTCTCCGCCTAGACCGGAGCGGTGCGCCCTCGCTGCCCCGCTCGCAGGTTTGCTGTCAGGCATATAGCTATATAGAAAGAGAAAAAAGTCCCTGGAAAGATCGGAGACTTCTACAAGATTTTGAATCTTTCGCTCTGTTTTTTAAAGTGGCAGGCTTTGTAAGTGAGCAGCAGATTTACATATTTATGTATAAGTTTTTGTTATAGATATGCAGAGGTCACCAGGCCAGTGAAAATGAGTAACCATGAAAAGCCATCCAAGAAGGAGAGGCGTGAACGCATCCGAAAGCGTGATTCTCATGACCCGCTGGGGGCATGATGTTTATTCTTGCAGGGCATGAACCTAGTGCCTAAATTTCTAGTAGGGATTTTTTGTGAAGTAAATGGGTGGAGCCTGGGGGGTGCTGGTGTTTGGGGCTGGGCTGGGGGAGTCTGGGGGGCAGGGGGAGACGGAAGCCGGAGGTCTGGCCGCGGGAGCGCTGCCCAGGGTTCCACTCCCGAGAAGGACAAGCCATTTCAGAGGCCGCAGAAACAGCCTGGGGTCCCAGCGGCGGTGCTACAGGCTGGCCTGAGCGTTCTGGACCCTCGCCCCTCCCCGTGAGCTCCAGCGGGTGGCCGCCGCCGCGTCGTGGCCTCTGGTGGTGTGTTCGCTCTGTTCTGGGGACGAGGTGAAGATGGCCCTCCGTGGACGCGAGGTGGTCCCTGAGGACGGGGCCCTCGGAGGGGAGACAACCAGCAAGTGGACGCTACGCAGGGAAAGGACGGAGTGAACATGAAAAGCAAACAGAAGAGAAATAAAGGAAACACATCGGAAAGGAACAGGCCGGAGGGCTCGAGGCGGAGCGTGCCCCAGAGAAGGGCCGGCGCGGAGGGCGGCGTGGA
The DNA here is from genome assembly GCF_003265705.2 of Callorhinus ursinus. Classification (NCBI taxonomy): domain Eukaryota; kingdom Metazoa; phylum Chordata; class Mammalia; order Carnivora; family Otariidae; genus Callorhinus; species Callorhinus ursinus. The sequence continues at coordinate 82,209,646 of NW_027397067.1, read as the reverse complement.
GGAGGCGCGGCCGCGTCGGGCCGCAAGGAGCTGGCTGCAGCCAGAGGCGGGAAGCGTCCGCGGACAGGAGGCCGAGGCGCCGCGATCGGGCAGGAGGCGCGTGGGGGGAAGGCACTACCGGAGCCGAAGCTGCGGGCCGAGGTGCTGGCGCCGCAGTCGGGGGAAGGCACAGGGTAACGTGCCCCGTTGGGAGCTTCCACGAAAGCCCAGGAAAGGAAGGCGGACGCAGCAGGCGGGAAGGGAGCCGGAGAGTCCGGACGCGGAGGGGACGCGGGGGTGACGCGAAGGAGGCCGTGCGGCGTGGGCGCTGGGAGGCTCGGAACCCGGACGGAGCGGGGGAGGCGGGGCGGGGCGGGGCGGGGCGGGGCGGAGGGGCAGGGCGGAGCCAGGCGGAGGCGGGGCGGGGGAGGGGCGGGGCGGTGGAGCGTGGTGGAGGGGCGGGGCGGAGGCCGGTGGAGGTGGAGGTGGGGTGGGGCGGAGGGGGCAGGGCAGAGGCTGGGAAGGTCCGAGGGGTTGGGGAGGGGCAAGGCGGTGGAGCTAGTGTGCCTCCACGGCACCTCCCCCCCCTCCCCGTCCAGCTCCCCCCGCCCAGGGAGGGGGTGGGGAGGGCTGGGAGATAACTCCAGGATGTTCTGGTGCAGGGGAAGCTTTTGAAATGTGGGTGTTTTTTTGTTGTTTTTTTAAGATTAAAAAAAAAAGTGTATTTTAGAGAGAGAAAGAGTCTGAAGCAGACTCCACGCGGAGCATGAAGCTCGGGCAAGCCTTGATCCCCCCACCTTGAGATCATGACCTGAGCAGAAACCGAGAATCAGAATCTCAACCGACTGAGCGCCCCCAGGCGCCCCAGATGTGGGTTTTGTGGGTACAGTGGGCCGTCACTGATGATGCGTGCGTTCTGCGGCTGCACGGCTTCTGGCCCGTCCTCGGTGAGGTGGGTACTGTTGGCCTCTTTCAGAGCCTGAGGAGGCCAGGGTACGGACAAGTTTAGTGCTTGCTGAAGATCACGTGGCCACTAAGGAGCAGACATCGGCAGACATCCGACCTTCATCTTTATTTTTTTTTAAAGATTTATTTTGGGGGCACCTGGGTGGCTCAGTCGTTAAGCGTCAGCCTTCGGCTCAGGTCATGGTCCCAGGGTCCCAGGATCGAGTTCCGCATCGAGTCCCGCATCGAGTCCCGCATCGGGCTCCCTGCTCCGCGGGAAGCCTGCTTCTCCCTCTGCCTCTGCTCCTGCTTGTGTTCCCTCTCTCGCTGTCTCTCTGTCAAATAAATAAAATCTTTAAAAAAATTTAAAAAATAAAGATTTATTTATTTTTTCGAGAGCGTGCTCGTGAGCGAGTGGGGGTGGGGGGAGGGGAGGCAGAGGGAGAGAGAGAATCCTGAGCAGGGCTCCATCTCACCCCTGAGATTATGACCTGAGCAGAAATCAAGAGTTGGTTCTTAACTCACGGAGCCTCGCAGGTGCCCCAAGATGTTGATCTTTACATGTGCTTGCTGGCCCTGTGTTCATCTTCTTCAGAGAAATGTCCGTTTCATTAAAACTTCATTAAAAATTTAAAAATTCGTTTAAAAATTTAACTTCATTAAAAATGCCCATTTTTAATTAGGCCATTTGTCATCATTGTTGAGGTGTAATGGTGTTTTATATGTTCTTAAATGATTTGCAAACATTTTGTCTCTTTCTGTGGCTTCTGATGGCATCGTGTGGAGCACAAAGGTTTACGTTTGGAGGAGTGTAATGGAGCTGTTGGATCTTTGATCTTTTGCTGTCATACTTGAAAACTGCTCATGAAGATGTGCACCTGCGTTTTCTTCTACGAGTGCAATTGTTCTAGCTTGAGGACTTTGATGAGTTTTGAGTGAGTTTTGTGAAGGCTGTTCCGCTTCTTCGCAGTGGAGAGTCCACCGCACTTGTGGAAACGACGCCTTTTCCCTGTGGAGTGCCTCGCCGCCCTGGGGGGAGTCGGCGGCTGTCGCTGGGGGAGCCGATCTCTGGACGGTCAGCTTCGCTCTGTTCCCCTGTGCATGTCCCGGCGCCAGCACCACGCCGTCTGGATTACTGAAGCTTGATGAAGCGTTTTTTAATCGGGATGTGTGAGTCCTCCAACTTTGTTTTTCTATTTCAAGACTATTTTGGCTACTCTGGGTATCTTGTATTTTTTTTTAAGATTTTATTTATTTATTTTGACAAAGAGAGAGAGAACACAAGCAGGGGGAGTGGGAGAGGGAGAAGCAGGCTTCCCGCGGAGCAGGGAGCCCGATGCGGGACTCGAGCCTGGGACCCTCGGACCATGACCTGAGCCGAGGGCAGACGCTTAACGACTGAGCCACCCAGGCGCCCCAGTATCTTGAATTTTTGTGTGAATTTTAGAATGGAGTTGTCAGTTTCCGCAAGGATTTTGGGATTTTGGTGGGGACGGGCTTATATCTGCAGATCACTTTGGGGAATACTGCCATCTTGGCGCAATGAAGTCCCCGCCCCACAAACGTGGGACGAACTTCCATTTATTTAGATCTTCTTTAATTTCTTTCAGCAGTGTTTTGTAGCTTTCAGTGTGCAAGTCTCTCACTTCCTTGGTCAAATTCATTTCTAGATTTTTTTTTTTTTGGTGCTGTTGCAAATGAAGTCGGTTCCTGATTTTCTTCTTGGGTTGTTGTAGGTGTCAAGACACTAAACTGACTTCGTGTGTTGACCTTGTACCTGCAGCTGGGTTGCATTCACTTACTAGCTCTAGTAATTCTGTAGATGTTTTTGGGTTTTCTAGCTACACAATCACACCATCTGGAAAGAGACCGTTTACTTCTCCCTTTCTGGTTTAGATGCCTTTTATCTCATTCTGTTGTGTGTGCTCTTGTGTTTGTTGAGTGTGTTTATTTTTATCATGAGAGGTGGTGGATTTTGTCAGGTCCCTTTTCTGCATCTGTTCGGAGATCTTACAGCCTTTACCTGCCACACTGTCATTTATAAAACCTGCGTAGTCTGAATTTGAAAACACAGTGGCTTCAGGATCCTGATGATGGAACAGGCCCCGAGCTAGAATGCACTTCCTGGTTTTAGAAGGACGACGGGAGAGAGATTGTGCAGACCGTGAACACAGCTGGTACCAGGTCATGTCTAGTGTGCGTCCAGCCAGTGGCTGCATGGCTCACTCTGGACTGGTGACCACCCCACCCCACCCCACCCTCCCACCCCCAGGCCTGGGGTGCCTGGGTCCGGAATCCAGCTGCTGCACCTGCAAGCTGTGTACCACTAGGTGTCAGTGAGACCTGGAGAACTGGTGGCAGGGGTGAGGGTTGCAGGGGGTGTGCGGGCGGGCTTGTGTCCCCGACAACGACAATGAGCCTGGGTGTGCTCTGTGCTGAGCTGCTGGGGAGGTTGCCACATTTTATGGGAAATCACTGGATCATGAATATACAACAAAAGAAGTTTTCCAGGGGCGCCTGGGTGGCTCTGTCAGCTGAGCGTTGGCTTCGGCTCGGGTCATGATCTTGGGGTCCTGGGATCGAGTCCCGTTTTAGGCTCCCTGCTCAGTGGGGGTCTGCTTCTCCTTCTCCCTCTGTCCCTACCCCTGCTTGTGCTCTCTCTCTAATAAATAAAATCTTTAAAAAAAAAGTTTTCCAAAATAACTTCTTCAGTGACTGGCGGAGGGAGGTGCCGCAGGTGGCCGTGGCAGGCGGCTGTGGCAGTTGGCCATGGCAGCTGGCTCGGATGCGCCACGCCAGGGCTGAGCTGCTGTCGGCTGCTGCCTCTCCTGGCCCGGTTGGGCCCTCAGAGGCCACCCTGTTTTTTCCACATGGCCGAGTGCTCTTTAGACGTTTCCCTGCCCGGTCCCCGGTCTTCCAGGAGTGTTGGAGAAGCAGGGAGAGGGTGTGGAGCTGCCCAGACCGTGCCTCGCACACCCGCGAGGATCGCGTGGCTGCAGGGAGGGGGGTGCGGGAGGCTGGGAGGGGCCTTTGCTGGCCCCCAGGGAACAGCAACGTTTGGTGGCAAGCTCTTTGAACATAAGGTGCTCTGTGAGGTTTTTCTTTCCTTTTTCATGAAAAACACTGAGTTCTGCGGGAGTCTGCACTTACCGTGGCATACGGCTCAGATTTTCCATACGTGTGCACCCACGGGCTCCAGCCCGAGAAGGAGCATTCCCAGGCCTGTCCCTGGCTTGCTGGTCACTGCTGGTGTCTTCCGCTGTGTAAACACACATCTGTTGCCCTGTTGGCTGGCGTTCAGACCGTCACCCTGAACAAGCTCCTTCAGCACTTGCTGTATGGCCTGACCGCCAAAGAGCTCTGTGCCTACAAGGCCAGCATCCCTCTGTGGGAGCAGCTGTGGGTGCGGACCAGAGATGAGCGTGTCCCCAGCTGTCCGACGAAGAAGATGCCCTGGTTGTGTGCTGCTTGGCTGGGGGGAGGATGCCATGTGGCCAGTGTCCAGGGAAGGAGTGGAGCCTGCTAGCCCAAGGGGACCATCGGGGGAAGGGTCAGGGATGTGCACAGTTCCACTGAGTGGCCTGCTGGACCCCAAGCATGGTCGCCGTGCCTTCCCTGCAGGGCCTGCTGCTCCTGGCTGTGGCCTGGGGCATCCCGGGGTGCCTCTGTTCAGCACCCCCTTCCCCATTGTGTCAGCCTTGCGGCCACACAGCCCCACCTTGTGCCTTGTCCGTCCCTGCCTCTCAGCACAGTTGGTGCACCTGCTATAACAAAAAAAAAGCGGGAGGGGAGGGAATAAGTGAAGTGTTGGAGAGAACGTGGAATGCTAGCCTAGTGGGCATGAGGTGGTATTTCACTGTAGGCTTGATTTGCATTTCCCCACTGGCTAATGGGCGTCCTTTCTGTGCTTACGTGTTTGTGTATGTGGTGTGAGGTAGGGGTCCAGCTTCCTTCTTTTGCCCGTGGATGTGCAACTGTCCCGGCCCCTTTTGCTGGAAAGACTCTCCTCTCCCCACAGAGGGCTGTGGCCCCCGACCAAGGCCAGTGACTGCTGGTGGCTGGGTTACTTCTGGACTCCCGGTTCTGTTTGTGTTTATCTGTGTGTCTGTCCTCGTGCCAGGGCCACTTAGTCCTAATTCTTCCAAGTTTTGGAATCGAGAAGTGCAAGTTCTCCAACTCTGGTTTTCTCTTTAAGGATTCTTTTGGCTATGCAGGGTCCCTTGAAATTTGACCTGAATTTGAGGGTTCAGACAGCTGGGATTCCGATAGGGATTGCACTGAGTCTGTAGATCTGTTTGGGAAGTATTGTCTTCTTAACAAAGTCAAGCCTTCCAGCCTGTGAACACTAGGCTAACTTTCCAGATATTTATTTATTTAAATAAATATTAATTTCTTTCAACAAAGTTTTGGAATACAAGTTTTGTACCTTTTTTGGGTTAGATTTATTTGTAAGTGTTTTATTTTTTGCTGCTGTTGTAAATGGAATTTTCTTGATCTCATTTTTTGGGTTGTTCACTGCTAGCTCTGTTGGGGTCCCCAAGACCACCCTGGTTCAGTGATTCACTAGGAGGCCACCCCTAAGCTTGGTTCCAGGCAAAGGGAAAAGGCCTGAAACTCGGAGAAGCCAGGTGTGACCTTCAGGGTCCTCTCCTGGAGCCCTGGGATGGCAGGCCAGTGCAGATAATTCAGGTGCAGCTCACTAGGCACACACACCCCTCCACCCCCAGCAGGATCTCAGGGTTTTCTTCATTGTCTCAGATTTGGAGCTCACATTCAGTCATCATGACTTTACATTTCTTCATGTGTCCAGAGCTTTCGTCTGGGTTTTGTGCCCAGGGGACAAAAGCATTTCCGCAAACATTTCCAGGGATGGGGTAGGACAGAGTGCTGAATCTCCACAGAAGTTCTAAATGGCTTTATATCTAAATATGTGTGGCTCTCTTTTCTTCTGATGACCCAGCGAGCAGCGGAGCCAAGCTCGGCTGTGTGGGACAGTCACCTGCCCTCTGGCTGTGTGCCACAGGGGCCTCCAAGAGATGGAGGGGTGAGGTGCTCCCTCCACCCCTGCAGATTGCTCTTACCTGGAAAGTGTTAGGTCAAGGGCTGAGCCGCACGCACGCATGCGTGTGTGTGTGTGTGTGTGTGTGTGTGTGTGTGTACTGGGGGGTGATGAGCCCACCTGCAGATGTACAAGACTCACACACGGGAGGGACGCCTGGGTGGCTCAGATGGTTGAGTGTCTGCCTTCAGCTCAGGTCATGATCCTGGGGTCCTGGGACTGAGTCCCATGTCGGGCTCCTGGCTCAGCAGGGAACCTGCTTCTCCCTCTACTCCTCCCCCCTGCTTGTGCTCTCTCTCTAATAAATGAAATCTTAAAAAAAAAAATGCAATTGGTTGGGGAACCTTGGGGGCTCAGTTGGTTAAGTGACTGCCTTCAGCTCAGGTCATGATCCTGGGGTCCTGGGATCGAGCCCCGCATCGGGCTCCAGGCTCAGTGGGGAGCCTGCTTCTCCCTCTCCCTCTGCCTCCGTGCTCTCTCTCTCTCTGTATCTCTGTCAAATGAATAAATAAAAAAAAATCTTCAAAAAAAAAAAAGACTCACGCGGGAATGCATTCAGTGTGTCACACACACACACACACACACACACACACACACACGCACACTTGATTTCTGTCAGCCGCTCCGGAACTTTCCCCGTGGGCTCCTGCAGGTAACCTTGCTGGTCCAGCCGGCAGCCCTGATGTTTGTGCAGTTTAGCACCCCTGGCAGGCATGTCCAAGCTGTGCCTTCAGGATTCCACGCAGACCGAGGCTTCCTTCCGCAGCAGCATGGTGCTCCCCAGCCCTGAGGAGTGCCTCTGTCCGAAGCTCAGAACCTGACCTGCTCAAAGTCACCACTGAGAGCTCGTTAGTTGCTCCAGCAGCCTGTCAGACTCCAGGGCGCGTCCCTATCTGAGGGCAGTGCCTGCTTTCCCAGAGACTCCAGTAGGCAACATCACGGTAAAAAGCCATCATTTAGGGACTCTGGTGTTTCCAGGATTCAGAGTTTAAATTCTGACCCTCCCACTGGCTGCACAAGGCAAGGCTGCCGTGGTCCACTAATGCGTTTTCTTGGCGCTTTTTCTGATTGGGATGATCCCTCTAGCGTTTATGAAATTATAAGCATTTAACATTTTGAATCAATTTTTTTACTATACGTGTGGATACAGTAGCCACAATAGAAACTCATCACAAAAATTCCATGTTTTCTTGCTGCGAGTTTGCTCTCAGCCCCGATGGTGACAGTCCTCCCAGGCTAACGTCCGGCTTCTGGGAAGATGGAGCTGGAATAGGAAGTCGGGAGCACGCAGCAGCTGTGAATCTGCCACTTGGTTCCAGGCCAGGGAACTGATCTGACATTTTCCCCTCCCACCTGGAGGGGAGAGCAATGCGAACTTTTAACATTTTTGCCCCATCCAAAACTCACTCTTGGGAATTTGGGGGCTGCTGCTCCCACCTGTAGAAGAGAAGCCCCGAGCATCACCTGTGCTGCATGTCTCCCTCCCGTGAGACGGTGTGGCCAGAGCAGCCCGAGGATCCAAGCCCACTGTCTTGGGATTGGATCTGTCATTTCCAGATCCCCGGGTAACTCACAACAGATGGTGGTTCCGCTGGTCTTTCACACTGTGGACGACTTGATGGCCATCCGGGCACCAACACTGTGTCCTGCCCCACCCCACATCCTTCCTTTTCAGAATAATGCTCTGGCCACCAGCCGGTGAGTCTGAGTGCTGGGGAATCCCACTCCTAACAGCAACCCTGTCGAGGGTCCCCAAGACCACCCCTAAGTTTAGTGATTCTGTGGGACCCAAGGACTTGGCACAGAATCACCCCTCTGACTTTGTACAGCAAAAGGGTACAGAGTAAAATGAGCGAAGGGAAAAGATGCATGGGCTTGCGGAGCCATACAGGACATGCTGAATTCCCCTCCCCAGTGATCTGTGGCACCCACGGGGCACGTCGTCCACAGGACACTCCCTGGAGATTCGGGGCCCAGGGAGATCAGGGGCTGGGCACATAGGCGCCCTCTGCCTGGCACACACCTACCTTCTGGACAACCAGAAGGAAAGCAGGTGTTCTGCATACACTCGATGCTTTTTCTGCATCTCTTGAGATGATCGTGTGTTTCTGTCTTTTTCCTACTGATAGAGTATATTCCATTAATTGTTGGGTGGTGAGCCATCCTTGCGTCCCTGGGATGCATCCTACCTGGTCATGGTGTAGAACCTTTTTTGCATATTGTTGGATTGTTTTACTAGTGTTGTGTGGAGGATTTCTGCTTCTGTATTTACAGTGGAGACCTGTCTGTGGTCTTCTTGTGATGTCTTTAGTTTCAGTATCAGAGTAATGCTGTTCTCAGAGTTGGGAAGTGTTCCCTCCTTTTCTGTTTTGTGAAAATTTGTGAAGAATTGATGTTCATTTTCTTCTTTGGTGGGATTCACCAGTGAAGTCCTTTGGGCCTGCGTTTTTCTTGTGGGAAGTTTGAGCTTACTGGTTCACGTTCTGTACTTGTTACAGGCCTATTCACATTTTCCACTTTCCTGGGTCAGGGTGGTGGTTCGCATCTTCCCAGGAGCTTGTCCATCTCACCTGGGTCACCTGACTTGTCAGCACAGTTGTCCCGGTTCGCTGGCCTCACCCTTCCTGTACTGGAGAGTTCCCTTTATGCTTCATTGCTGTGGCTGTGGTCCTGGAAGCTTCCTCATTGTGACGGGTGTCCTCAGGCGCAGAGGAGAGTTTTTATTATTTTTTATTTTTTCAAGGTTTATTTCTTTATTTTGGGGGTGGACAGCAGAGGGAGAGAGAATCTCAAGCAGACTGCCCGCTGAGCGTGGAGCCCAACGCGGGGCTCGATCCCACAACCCCGAGATCACGACCTGAGCTGGAACCAAGAGTCGGACGCCTAACCGACAGAGCCCCCCAGGCGCCCCAGAGGGGAGTTTTTAGTAGTGGGGCGTGTGTATGAGGAATGTCAAACATTTAGATCAAAGAATATTCCCCTTCAGTGAAGAACAAGGCTGCACCTCCCGACCCTGGATCCCCAGAGGCAGCTGCTGGGGAGCTGCTGGTGTGTGTCCCCCACCTGCTCTCCCCGCTCCCCTCCTCTTCTCCAGAAGCAGCGGCCCAGCGTCTTCTGTCCTCCCTCTGCCCTCAGGCTCCTGGAGTCTTCGCTGCAGCTGTTCCCAGCGGCCCCTGCACACGGAGCTCATGCCTCTTGACCCCTCGGGATAGATGCCTGCTTTTCCAGCCGAGCGGCCGCAGCAGCTCTTGGGGTTGCTCTGGCCGGTGCAGCAGCACGTCCGCCTGCACCCGTGTGCGGGTGGAGCTGGAGCCTGCGTTCCTGGAGGAGGACCGGGGCTGCAGCCCACGTGCACTGCTGTCGTCTGCCCCGAGCCGTCCCAGGGCCTCGGCCCGCCCAGCGTCACCAAGGCCTGTGGAGGCAGGAAAGCAGGCCTCGGTTTTGATGCATTTGATTTTCTTTTAAAAGGTGAATAGACGGGGCGCCTGGGTGGCTCAGATGGTTGGGCGTCTGCCTTCGGCTCAGGTCATGATCCCAGGGTCCTGGGATCGAGCCCCGCACCGGGCTCCCTGCTCAGCAGGGGGTCTGCTTCTCTCTCTCCCTCTGATCTTCCCCCTGCTCATCCTCTCTGTCATTCTCTCAAATAAATAAAATCCTGAAAAATAAATTAAAAAAAATAAAAGGTGAACAGAGGGCAACCCTCTTGGGTCCCCTTCCCTTCTGGAGCTTTGTACTATCCCTTTACTATCATTCAATAAACTTGCTTTGCTGCCCATCAAAAAAAAGAAGAAGAAGAAAAAAGTGGAACAGAGCTGAGCATCTTCTCAGGCATGGAAAGGCTCTTCTGTTTGCTCCTTTTCTCTCTGGCTATGGCCTTTGCCTGTCGCGTTTCAGATGTCCACACTTCCCCTTTCTGTGAAGTCTGGGCCAGAATGACTCTGCCTTCATCCTGCTGCGGGCTCTTCGGTGGCGCAGGCAGGGTTCCTGTCTCCTGGGGCTTCTCCCTCCTCTCCGGGGTGGGCAGGTGGGGGCCAGGTCAGGAAGTGTGGCCCTCCCCTACTTTGCCAGACTGCTGAGAAGAGGGGGGAGCTGCTGAAGAAGCTGAAGGAACAGCTCATGATACTGAGCATGCAGGCTCCAGACGGGGAGGAGAGCTCAGCTGCCTGGACCCCCAGATCAGTGTCACCTGCTTCGTGGGCCCCAGCTTGGCCCCCCGTGCCCCCGTGGTCATCATAGGTCCTTCCTAGGACTGTCTGATGCCAAGTCCCCTGGCATGTGTCCTACCTCCCCAAGAGCTCTGGGAAACGGAGCCCAGTGTCATAGGGTGACCGTGAGCATGAGGCTGCCTGCATCCACCCAGCCAGGGGGCACTCAGCCTGCTTGCTGGGTGTGAACATGGCCGGGTCGCCTGTGAGCCCCACATGCTGGCTGCCTAGGGCTACACTGGGGAAGCTGGCCCCAGCAGGTCCCTCTGCACCCGTGGAGGGGTAGCTATGCTGTGGGGCAGGAGGAGCAGGTCCTGGGGGCCCTGGTGTCCTGACCCGTGTCCTGGGCTCTTCCTGAGAACCCTGGTCTTCTCTGCAGGTTTGAGAGGCTCGGCTGTCTGCGGAGAAGATCCACAAGATATGCAGGGAGCAGATTGTGTGGGCTCCTGACTCGGCAAGTGAAGACCTTGAATTCTGAGTACATGTCTCTGCCTCATTGCGACTTACTTTGTGTTTTTTTCACTATTAAAGCAATATTGGGCATTTTGTGCAATGAAATGCTTGTGCAAGCATTTGTTGCCATTATACAGAAGGTCGCGACACCCATGGCCCATCCTTTGAGACGTGTCCCCTCCACCAGCTGCTGAGTCTTGAGCTGCCTCTCACGCTTTCTTCAGAGAGACGGGTGGGGGGCTATGCCACTTGGCTGCCTGCCCAGGAGCCGGGCCGTGCTGTGTTCCCCTCTGTGCCCCCCCTGTGGAACCTGCCTAAGGGTGTGCAGGGTGCTGGCACCGGCAGAGGGGGGCCCTAAAGAGGGTGGACTCCAAGCCCTGACTCAGGGAAGGGTCTGATCGTCTGTGAGAGACCTGTGTGCCACACCCACGTCCACACTCTGTCCCCTCTGGGCAGGGACCCGTCAGACATGCTGAACAGACAGGACAGCAGGGCTGCCAAGTGCCCATGGCCAGGCTCTCCCTCCAGGTTCTGTAGCTCGAGGGGGCCATGGGATGGGAGGGGTCTTAAAATTCTCTTGCGAGGGGTCAGATAATTTTTCTTTTTCATTGACAGGTCTCTGGCTCAAGAGGCCTCGCCTCTACTTCCAGACCTGATGAAAATCATGAGATGTTGATTAGGCTTCGTGCCTGCTATGGCAGTTGGTTGAGACTTTTGGGAGCCATAAGAGGGGTAAGTGTATTTTGTGTGTGGAAAGACAGTAAATAATTGTGCCACAGGGTGTGCTGTGGGAAACTAAAACTAGTCACAGACCTCTGCATCTCCTCCCAAGAGACAGAGACTGTCTGCGCATCCTGGGCGGGTCTTCGGCGTCCTGGCGTGGACCCCTGTCTGCTGGAGTCTTCTTGTTCCTCTTTCTCAGTTACTCCCTTGTTTAGATCTCCTCTCTGCGTCTCCTGAAGAACACTCCCACGAGAAGTCATGAAACATTTTTGGTGAACTTGTATATCTGAAAATACCATTCTACTACTGCCATCACGCCTGATGATTTGAATATGTGCCAACTTTTAGGCTGCAAATTACCTTCTCGTGTAACTGTTAGAGTTTCGTTCCGTCTTCTATGTGTGACACGGCTGTGAAGAAGTCTTCCCCAGGCCTCCTCACCCCTGTGTGGTCCGCCACGCGGGCGCTTGCTGGGCCTCTCCGTGGCCAGGGGCACCACGCAGCGTCGTGCGTGCTGTCCCTGTGGGGAGCTGACAGGTGCTTCCACTGCGGCGATGTGGGTCTGTCAGGCCCGGGGAGCCTCAGATGGGGTCTCTGGCCGTCCCACTCCCACCACGTTCTGGTTTTTCCTGGAATGCCTGCTGGTCCTAATCTGTCTCCCACCTCACCTGCCTCTTCGCCTTTTCCTCTTTTAAAAAAAGATTTCCTCACTTCACCTCTCAACCAACTTGCTAATTTGTTTTTAATTGTGGCTATCCCATTTAACTTCTAGGGTTTGTTTGGAATTTTTCCTTTTAAAATACTATTTGTTCTTTTTTAATGGGCGCAGTTCCTTTTCGATCTCGGGTCACTAGTCATCATTTTGTTCACCGTTTCTGCATTTCCTGCACCATCTCTTTTTCCTTTGGTTTGATTTCTCGCTTGCGCATCAGAAACGTTCCTCAGGCGCCTGGTGATGACTAGCTTCCCACCACGTAGGGGTGACGAAGGCCCGTGGGCACAGGCGAGGCTCACTGGCGCTCAAGCCCTTGAGCACACTGGCTTTTGAGGGTTTGTAGTGCACGTCAGTTCCTTGTCGTGTCTCGGAGGTGGCTCGCTAGCTCCTGGGACGGACCCAAGACTCCCGGCGGCTCGTTAGCGGCTGCCCGCATCTCAGTGCACACTGGCTTCTCATCTCTACGGCTGCCTACATGGGACTCCACTCCCTTGGCGGGCTCACGCCTCCACCTACTCCTGTCTTCATTCACATTGTGGTTCTGAGTAACAGACTCTTCTTACCCACCTTAATTTTTTAACTGGAAGTTTCCTCTCGTTAGACGTATTGTGCTCATGGACATTCTGCCATCTCGCTCTGTGATGATTTGCCCAGTCCTTCTCTTATCTTTCTCTTTACCAACTCATGCTTTTAACTGATAGTAGTTGTTCACTTTAAATGATTGCATTTTTCTATCGGACTGGAAATGTATACAGCTTATATTTACTAATCAACATTAAATTATACTACACATATTTATCAATGTCTAAAATTAAGGTCTTATGCCCCTTCCCACCTGTAGGAGGATCTTAGAACATTTACACCCCCTTCTAGCGGACATGCTATTGTCTGGTACTTCAGTCGACATTATTCTTTTATACAGTGTTTGGACCTCATTCATATTGGTCATTTTGTTTGCTCACCACTCTGTGTCATATCTAAGGCCATCATTCTGCAATCATTTTCCTTCTCTTTGCAATATAAACTTCAGAGGTTGTTTCAGTGAAAGTTCCTTAGTGATAAATGATCTTATATTAAAAGTCTTTTTTCACCTTCTTTATGAAAAATAATTTTGTTGGGCATGCAATTCTCGGGTGACAGGTGTTTCCTCCCAGCACGTCGAAGAGGCTAAGCCAGCTGCCACCTCTGTGTTGCTTTGAGAAGTCTGCCGATGGTGTGACAGTGGCTACTTTGTGGGTGATTGAGCCTTTCTCTCGGACGATGTGAAGATCTCTCTTGCTGGTCTGTGCTTTCACTGTGTTGTATCTAGGTGTGGATTTCTCTTTATTTATGCTGCTTCATATACATTATGCTTCCCAGATGTGTGGATTTATGCTTTTCATTAAATAAAGAAAAGCTTGTAGGAACACTATAAACGGGGGGTCCAAAAAAATTCAGTCCCGGAAAGTGCAGAATCTCGTCCTTGTGAAGAATGAAAGGAGCCTGCACGGATGCCAGGCCCCTCCAGGTGTCTCAGCTGTTGATGGGCACGACTTTACAGTTGTCCTTTGTGGCTTACGTGTTGAAGGTGATGGTTCTGGGTCTTGAGGATGGCTGGAACTTCCAGTGTATTGGTAATGAATTCAGTGTCCTCTCTTTTCATTGATTATTTTGTTAGCCTGATTAAGGGGAGACTGGGCCAGTTAAAATTGGGGATGCAAATACTCATCTTCCCCAGGTGGGGTTGGCTGCTCTCTCCCTGACTGACCTCACCTTCACCTCCATTCTCAACCCTGCACAAGATGAGAGCTTGGGCCTGGCTGGAGAGTAGGGACTGGGTGGGCTGTGGCAGCCAGCTGCTGATAAAGTTGGAATTTGCATAATCATGGGGCGTGTCATCGCAGGGCCTCACTGGGTGTCCTCTCCTTCACCCTTTCTTCTCCTGGGGCTCCCATCAGGCCCATGCTAGACCGTCTTATTCTGCTTTACAAATCCTTTCACATTTCCTTTAGATTTTTCATCTCCTTGTCTGGGTGGTATCCGATTTCCTTGGATGTATCTTCCACTACATTAATGCTCTCTTCAGCAGTGTCTAATCTGCTATTTAACCTACCCACTGAGTTCTATTTCAACAATTCTATTTTTCATTTCTAAAAGTTCTTTAAAAACCCTGCCTGTCTATGCCTGATAGTCCTTTATTGCTTTCTCATTGCTATGATTTGTCTTATTTCTGTACATACTTCATACATAACTATTCCCTTGCCTGCATTATCTGGCAATTTCATTGTCTGCAGTTCTTTGAGGTTTATGTCTACTCTTTGCTGTTTTTGTTGACCCTCATTCAGTGAGACCTTCCTATATGGTTGGTGATGTCAGCTCATTGCTTGACCTTATAAACAGGAATACTACAGGTCTAAGTAGGGGAAGATTTCCTCCAAAGATTGATTGCTTTGGCTTCTCCTGGTATCTGAGAGGGACGACGAACCTGGGACCCTTCAGCCTATCTGAGGATTTGGGCTCAGCTTGGGAATCCTGGGCTCAGTTTTCCACCTCACCATTGGCCCAAGAGCTGTGGTACCACTGAGTGCACTCTGAGGGCAACTCTGCCCCTACAGGCTGCACAACCCTTGGCCTAAACTCACATCAGAAAAGAAATAGGTGCCCACAAGAGCCCTAGACTTGTACTGCTGTTTTGGAGGTCCCAGCAAGTTATAGGACCCAAAATAACCCACAATCAGTAGTTAAGCTAGAGCAGATGATAACCACGAAATGGCATCAAACCACAGCCTGACCAGCACAGATCTGGATCATGAAGCTGGACCCTAGGACTCATGGCCAGGTGACTGCTCAGATTTATCTTAGTCATTACAGTAAACTTTCAACAAGATGACCTCACTCAATTCATTATGGCAGAGTTCTAGGATGTGCAACAAAGATACTTCGCCACTCCTACCTGGCAAATAAAACATATCTGTATCCATGACACTGTCATGATGTGATGTAAAATGTTAAGTTATGAATAGTGAATTCACTTAAATTTTACTTTCTGCCTTCTCTCACTGCAGATTCCAAGGTTCCATGAGTGAACACATTTCTCATACCCTTTCATACCCCCTAGTGCACCCTGACCTCTGCTTTGTACACAACATTTAGCCCATCTGTTGATTAAATCTTTTGAAGAACCGGCTTAGGAATCACCACTCCTGGGATCTCTTCCCAATTTTTCCCCTGCCCTGATCATCTGTGTGTGCCTCTCTCCTGTGCTCTTAGTTCCCTGGAGGTACTTCTGTTCCTGGGCTTTTTATTGGGCACACACAGATGGCTTTCCTTGCTTGTCTCACTCTCTAACCTGTAAAGTCTCTGAGTGCTCACATCATGCTGGTTTTGTCTCTCCCAGATCAGTGGCAGAGAGCCTGGACAAGTAAGTGCTTAGGAAACATTTGTTGAAAGTACAAATACCTTTCTTTTTTCCTTTTTTAAAAGAGAGAGCACCCTAGCGGGGTGGGGCAGAGGGAGAGGGAGAGGGAGAGGGAGAGGGAAAGAATCCCAAGCAGACTGTGCTAAGCACAGAGCTCAACACGGGGCCCAATCTCATGACCCTGAGATCATACCTGAGCCCAATTAAAAGTCAGATGCTCAACCGAGCCACCCAGGTGCCCCAAGAGTACAAATATCTTGAATCACTGAATTCTACTCCAAAAACCAATACTGCACTGTATGTTGACCAAGTAAAATTTAAATTAAAAAAAAAAAGTACAAGATCTTATACTTCCTTTTCTTGTACTGCCTTTATGAGGCTGAGCAGAGTTCTGCAAGCTGCATATTCTGAAATGGGTGTGAAAACACAGATCTGTATTCTCTCCTCTGGCTGAGCCTGTGGTCTCCTCTGTAAACCATCTTTCACACACTCCCCTACATATTTCACGGACACTCTTTGGTGGAGTATATTCTGCTTTGGCATACTCTGTATCGAGGGCTGTGGTAAAACAATTCTGGCTACAGGAGCTCCTACTTGGATAGAGACACAGATATAAACACAGAGCTTTGATACAAAATAGAGAGTGACTCTTTCCTTTTAAAAAGTGCTATGGAGGGTCGCCTGGGTGGCTCAGTCGTTATGCATCTGCCTTTGGCTCAGGTCATGATCCCAGGGTCCTGGGATCGAGTCCCACATTGGGCTCCCTGCTCAGTGGGAAGCCTGCTTCTCCCTCTCCCACTCCCCCTGTTTGTGTTCCCTCTCTCGCTGTGTCTCTCTCTGTCAAATAAATAAATAAAATCTTTAAAAAAAAAGTGCTATGGAACTAAGAAAACAACAACAATAAAAAGCGAAACAAAGAAATACTGATAAATCTCAAAAACATTAAGCAGAGGGAAAGAAGTCAGACATAAAAAGTATATGTTAAATCATTCTATTTACATAAAGTTCTAGAACAAGCAAAACTATAGTGACAGAAACGAGATCACTGGTTGCCTCTGAGGCTAAGGGGGTGATGGAGATAGTCTATTATCTTGATACCTTGGTGGTTCTAAAGGTCAAAGCAGGTTATATTTGTCAAATCTCATAAAACCCAGCCCTTAAGATCATGCACTTCACCATATGTAAATTATACATCAACAAAGTGTTAGGAATATGAAATTAGTTTCAGTGGATACACGTCCTCCTCAGATCTCCCTCCTTTGGGGAAGTCTGCATTTCCCACTATAAAGCAGCCTTCCCTCGGACTCATCCTTCTCTTCTGACTTCTGGGCAGGGGGACCGCGGAGGCACTGGGGGCTTCCCCATGGCAAGAACTTAAAGCACCAGGCTGCTCCCTCATCCTCCTCATGCAGGTGGGATGAAGTACACAGCCCTCCAGGTGCAGCCAGTTTCACGGGTGCTGTACCCACCGCGCCCTGGCCCGTTCACCCACGGGGGGCTCAGTCTGTGCCATGGACGCGCTGGTGCTGGATCAGGTGCGAGCTCAGGCGGAAGGTGCGGCCGCACTCGGTGCAGCGGAAAGGCTTCTCCCCGGTGTGGACCCGCCGGTGCCGGAAGAAGCCCGACAGCGCCCTGAAGGCACGGCCACACTCCCCGCATGCGTAGGGCTTCTCCCCGGTGTGGATGCGCCGGTGCTCGCTGAGGAAGGAGCTGCGGCTGAAGGCGCGGCCACACTCGGGGCAGGCGTAGGGCTTCTCGCCCGTGTGCACTCGCCGGTGCTGGAGGAGGTTGGAGCTCTGGCTGAAGGCCTGGCCGCACTCTTGACATTCGTAGGGGCTCTCCCCGTGGTGGGTGCGCTGGTGCCGGGCCACATTGGAGCTGTGGAGGAAGGCCTTCCCGCACTCGCTGCACGCATATGGCCTCTCGCCCGTGTGTGTCCTCTGGTGCTTGGTGGCATCTGACCGCTGACCGAAGGACTTGCCACACTCAGCACATCCATACGGCTTCTCTCCCGTGTGAATTCGCTGGTGCCTGACAAGGTTGAAGCTCTGGCTGAAGGCTCTCCCGCACTCCTTGCACACATAGGGCTTCTCCCCGTGGTGGGTGCGCTGGTGCCGGACCACGTGCGAGCTGTGGATGAAGGCCTTCCCGCAGTCACTGCACGCGTATGGCTTCTCCCCGGAGTGAATGCTCTGATGCTTTGCCACGTCCGAATAGCATTTGAAGCTCCGGTCGCAGGTGTCACACTGATAAGGCCGCCCTTTGCGGGGGCCTCTCCCACCCTCGGCAGAGAGAGTGTTCAGGGTGGTGTCTGACCGGGACCCACTGCTCTCTAGGCCATTCTGCCCTCCAGGTTTCTCAGAAAAAACTGGTACCCTAGGGGAATCTCTGGGCCTGTCTCCAGCCTCCTCATTCCCACAGCCGTCTGGAAGCCCCAGTGCCCAGGGAGGCCCCTGTAACGGGCCCAGCACTCTCTCTCCATGGCATGCCCCTTCTTCTTCCAAAGCCTCCTGCTTTGGCGTTGGCTTCGTGCTCTGAGCCCCTCGCTCTGCCACTGAAGCAGCACAGCCAGAAGCCTGGCTGCCGCCTGATGCCTGTGCCAGGGGGGCTGGAAAAGAGGGTCAGAGACGTGTGACTGGAGGCCTAAGGAAGCTTGGATGGTACACAGCCGCATGAGAGTGGACAGGGTGGTGGCCGGCGGGGTCACGGCAGCGCTGACAGTAACAGCCTGCAGCAGACACCTGTGCCGCTCCTGCCCAGCTCTCCCCAGCACCCGGCGCCTCTGGTCCTTCTGCTGGGACTCCGGGGTAGCCTGAGCCTCTACCCTCAGGCTCAGGAGAGCGGGAGACAGAAGCCCGGGCTCTGGGTGCCCCCGTGTGGCCTGGAAGGCAAAGAACACGGGCAGCAAACCAGAGCCAGAGGAACACCAAAGCAGAGGTACTGGGAGGCACAGGGTAAGAGAGCCCCGGCGGCACATGCCGCGGTCCCAGCTCACTTCTCCAACCCTGGACTCCCCAAGACAACTCTGTCCTTGACACCTCACCACAACCCACCAAACCCAAAGGGCCTCTGGTCCAGGCAAGTAAAAGAATCCTTCCTCAGACAGAAATCAGTGCCAAGAGTAAGCAACAGCCAGTGACTGGAGCCAGCCGGCTGGACTGAGGGGCCTCCCAGTCCTGGCTGCTCGGTGGTGAGACTGCCGGTGGCCCCGGGCACAGACAACACACCGATTTAGGCAAATGGCTTTAGGGATGTGGTCACAAAACAGAACGCCAGGCAGTTCTTGCCACGTTCAACCTCAAGAGTAGCTTTCCGAGGGGCCGAGCCTGTGGTACTGGAGCACCTCTCAAGAACTGAGCCAGCCCAGGTGATAAAGGCCCCTGCACGGGGCGGGGGCGACGGGGGCAAGGCCAGTATTCCCCGGGGCAGGAGAGAGCAGGCAGGCACCCACAGCCACTGTCCATCGATTCCCTAACAAGGGCGCTGTCCAGTTGAGCAACTGGAGATGGGGAGAGGCCCCAGGCACAGGGCTAAGAAACAGGAGGCCCTCTGCGGAGGCCCAGTCTGGTCTTGTGGTTTGGTAGATGTAGAAGTTCAATCAACTCACAGGCACTGGTTTTTGAAGCAAGAGTTTTCAAAATTAAAATGGGGGGGCACATACACCCTTTCCAGTTCCAGTGGGTCAGGCTTCAGGTCCTGTGAACTGCTTGCCTCCTGAGGCCATCCCAGGCACCAGCAGGCAGCACCGTGTGCGTGGGGGGGGTCCTCTCAGCGATAACTGCCAAGGGCTCCCTGCGGAGCCCTAAACATGGAGCCCTTGTTCTCGACTGGGGCAGTTCTGCCCGCACGGCACATTTGGCTATGTGGGAAAACAGGTTTGGTTGTCTCAACTGGGAGGGGCGGTACTGGCGTCTTGTGGGTGGAGGCTGGGGATGCTGAATATTCTAGAATGCCCAGGACGCCCTTACAACGAGGAGTCTTCCATCCCAGAATGTCCAGTGCTAGGGCTGAGAAACCCTGATGGAGGGAAGTCTTCCTAAAAGGTTAGAACTTGGCTTCTAACCAAGAAATGCAGCCCCCTGGCAAACATGCTGGTCTCCCAACTGAAGTACATGGGCCCCATCAGGCCCACCACTGGTCTCACGCTCGCCTGTATCCTGCTTTCAGGCCACAGATCCCCTGACACGTGCTCGGGACCAGCAACCAAGAGACGGTGCTCTTTATTCCCTTTAAAATGTGTGTTTTGTTGTGACCTGTTTCTCTTCTACCACTCTGTGTATGTTGACATTTGCTAAAATTATTACTTAGTCCAAGACTGTGGGACTGTGAAGAACCCCGTCTGGACCAGATCTGCCAGGATTAAGGTGAGTGGAAGGAGGGAGAGGCACGTCCGGGACTTGAAGGGCAGCTTCACGGCAGGGCCCAAAGAAGGGATGAGTGTTTGTTTGTGGACTCGGGGTAGCTGAATCACCTGACACAGGGGCTCTCTGACTCCAAGGGAGAACAGGTGCAGGTGTGGAGGGCATGCAGTATGGCCTGGCAGCATGGCCATACTCCACCCAGGCTCCCGCTGCCAAACATGCCGCATCAGAGTAACATGGTGCAAGAGCCTGAGGCAGTGCGAGCGTCCCTGTGAGGGGAAGGCGGCGTTGTCCTGAGCACTGCTTGTCTCACGTGGAAGTAACAGCAACACTAAGCTGGATAGGAGTCCTCAGCTTCAACAGCCCACAAGCACGGCCTTAAATCTTCAGAATAGAGGGGGGCCCAGAGCCTGGGAGGGCAGTGGGTGGAAGGCTAGCCAGACTTCCACTCCTCATACTCTTCCGGGTCACCTAGTCTAAGCCCAGGCTAGCCGGGGTCCTGAGAAGTCTCCAGACTGGGGCGGGGCGGTGGGGGGGGAGAGGGGGGAAGGGAGGCGAGAAAGAGACAGGGGTGCAGAGTTTGGCCATGAGAGCAAAGGTGAGGACAGCAGGCAGTAGGGGTGGGAGCTATGTTAGGCAAAGAAGGGGACGGGGCAGTGCTGCCCGAGTCCAGCTACATCCCCTAGCAGCCAGGCAGGTGGGCTCTGGGAGCCCTGATTCCTAAGCTGTCCCCTCCTCCCTAACCCCACTGGCTGTCCACCCCTCACCTGTGTGTGTGTCCATCAGGGTAGCCCTCTCCATGGTGTTCTGGAGACCCAGGCCTGGGGGCTCTCCTTGCTGTGCCTTGCAGAAGCACCAGGAGTGGGGACACCTGCTTGAGTAAGAAAGAAAACAAGGGGAGAAAGTGACAGGGAAGGTGGGGGTGACCCCAGAGCCACTCCTGGGGCCTCCACGGGCCTGTGTCTGCCGCTAGAAATCAAAGTCACGACCGAACAGACAAACCAGTAACTAGGGTTCCAGAGAGTACCGCTGGGAATGTTGTCTGGACCATGCTGGCTCCCCTGAGTCCTGCCCCCACCCCCTGGCAGGCTGAGGACAGAGCTGGGTGTGGTAGCACCTGCCAGCAGCCTGTCGTGGGCTTGCTCTGTGATGAACAAGCCCAGCATCACTGGTCAGGCCTCAACTGTCTGGAGACACATCTAGGGATGTAACATTTTTCCTGATAATTAGGAAGATCTGATTATAAAAGTATGAAACCAAAAAAATAAAAAATTATTTGAGTGATGCAGTTTTGGATTGAGGAATGATTTTGCTATGCTTAACACCAAAGGTAAAGTCTAGCAGATTTAACTACACATGGAAATTTAGTGTAAAAAATCAAGAAATGAAAAAAAAAAAAAAAACCCTGGGGGGCTTGGTGGTATGTTTATAACATGAATTCATACCCTTAAAACGTAAAGACCACTACACGTTAACGACAAAACATGCCAAACTGGCAAAGGGCACCAAGTGACCCACGAAAGAACGCTGACAGGTGGCCAGTGTATTTTTTAACGTAAGTTCCTCATTCGTCCCGCCTCGTTTGCAATTAAAGATAGTGCAGAAGATCAGTTTTTACTCTTCAGGATGGTAACACCCTCCGGGCAAGGAGGTCGGGGGGGGGGGCGCTCAGGCCGCGGGCAACGGGTGGATCCGCGGGCAGCGGGGCGACCCACAGCCTCCGGGCACCGTCTCACCTGCGGGGAGCCACCGACACTGAGATCACGGTGCTGGCAGAGAGCTACCCGCACGGACACTGCGCCTCCACCTTGTTTAAGAGCGAACCTCGGAAACCACGTCATCGTAACTCAAAACACGGCCTGTTCAAGGGAATGAAGCGACCCCTGGCGACCGTCAGGGACCAGGGGCGGCTGTCCCGAGGCCGTCACACCGGGGTCGGGGGGGGGGGACTGTCCCCGAGGCCTTCTCACTGGTCAGGGGGAGACTCCCGAGGCTGCCACTCCCCACGGCGCACGAGCAGCTCTTTCGAAGCGAGGGCCCCGCATGAGCACGCGTACCCGCGCCCAGACCCGGGCCCCACGTGGCCGCTCGCGCACGGCCCGCAGCAGGCCGTCACCACTCACCTGCAGTCCCGCCATTCGCCGGAAGCGCCGCGGTCCCCAGTGCGGGGGCGCGGCGCTTCCGGCGACGCTCTAGGCTGCGGGAGGACTGTGCACCTGGCTGCCCAGGCGGCCGCGGCGCGGGCGCTTCCGGTGACGCTCTAGGCCGCGGGAGAGCTGTGCGCTCAGCTGCTCCTCCGGTCGGCTCCCCAGCCTGGAGCTCCAGGCGCTCGTTCCGGTCGCGGCGTCTTCACGGACCCTTCCTGCTCCGGCTCGCCGGCCTCCCAGAGCCGCGACCCTCCCAAGTCTTTGCTCCTTCGCCTGCAGCCAGGCCCGGGTGGGGTCAGGGGCCGCGGGATGAAGAACACGCGGACTAAGGCCGTGCAGGTGGAGAGAGGTGGGGGCGCCCCGGGGGAGGAGGTGGGCCGAATCCGGGGAACCGTGGGCAGAGGGGACCGGGGGAGGGATGTGGGGAAACCTCCTTCAGGGACAGGGGCTGCGAGCGTCCGCGCCGGGAGGGAGCCCCGCAGCTGCCCGCTTCCCGGCGAGTCCTGATGCGGCGCGCACCGCGCGGCCCTCCCTCCCGGCGCGCGGCCCCCCGCTCGGCTGCACCACCTGCGCCCGGGCTCTCTCACCGCTGGTTTCCAGTGCCCGCGCCCTTAGGGGCCCGAGGACCCGGGGGAGGCCCCGAGGACCAGCCGTGCGGGCTCTAGGCTGCGTGCGAGGCCGCAATGAGACGCGAGCCAGAGAAGGTGGGTGTGTGAGTGGAGCGGTGTGAGTGACGGACAGTAGCAGCCGCCGCGAGTGGGGGGTGGGGAGAGTGAGTGTCGTCGTCCCTTGGGGCTGGGTCCTGCTCTTTGGGGAATCCAGGGTACGGTCCTGCCAAAGGCGAGTGCGGGGTGAACAACAGGTGTTATTCCGTGAATCATCAAAGATCATCAAAGGCCGGGGTTGGTTTGAAGCTCATTTCCTGGGGCGTGGTTGGGGTCCGGCTCGTCTCAGGTGTTAGCCAGGCGTCGGGGCCCTAGGACAGAACTCAGAGAATGATTAACTTTCCCGCTTCCCACTTGGAGTGGGAACCGAGCTTCTTTGGCTTATTCAGGGGCAAATATGGACCATGGGCCTAGCAGAAAAATAGCAGAGATGTAGCCTTTTAAAAAATGATGTCCGTTGGCGCCTGGGTGGCTCAGTCGTTGAGCGTCTGCCTTCGGCTCAGGTCATGATCCCGGAGTCCCGGGATGGAGTCCCGCATCGGGCTCCCTGCTCCGCGGGGCGTCCGCTTCTCCCTCGGACCCTCCTCCCTCTCGTGCTCTCTCTCAAATAAATAGATAAAATCTTTTAAAATAAATAAATAAAAAAAATTTTTAAATGGTGTCCCTTTAGCTTCCCCACCTTTATGATCTCAGTTTGTTTGGGTCAGGAGTCTGGGCACAGCCTAGTCACATCTGTGTTTGGGTCTCTCCCAGGGTAGGGTGAAGGTGTGGGTGGGGACTGGGGTCTCTCCTGAGGGTCCAAGGGGGAGCATCTCCTCCCAAGCTCACTTGGTTGTTGGCAGGATTCAGTTCCTGAGGGTGGGACTTAGTAGGAGTTCTCTGGCGTCTCTCCACACATTAGCTAGGGATGCGGGCTTTCCCACATGCACTGCATTCTTGGGTTTCTCGACAGAATGGATGCTCTCATGTTTCATCGCTGCCGAGAAACCTTTACAGCATCTGTGACAGGCATGCGTCATGGGGCTTGGGTCTTGAACGGCATGTCCCCAAGGCACGTACAATTGTCTCTCCGTGCCCCAGGTGCTTTTTCCTATCAATGACTTCCGTGGCCTCTCTTCAGCCTCCTCGTTCAGACATGCTTACAGAAACCCCAGAGCTCAGAGGGCCCCTTGAAACGTGCACCTGCTCCCTGACAGTGCCTCTCTCTACAAGATGCTCTTACAAAAGTCTTTTGCTCTGGTATCCGGTAAGGATTTGGTATCCTTAACCCCACTCACCAAACAGAAGCACAGGTGGTGAGTGGCCCCTGATGCTGGGCAGGAAGCGGGGCATCATCATAGCTGGGCCGGGCCATCAGTGATGGACATGGAGGATGCTGGCTATCCAGAGGCTAGGAACTCCGTGCCATCTGCTGTGCCCAGTGCGCCCTCACCCTGATCAGCCCAGTGCTGGCCTGTCACCCCACCGCCAACTGTGGGACCTGTTGTCATTCCCCGAACATGCCAGGCCTGCTCCTGCCGCTCTCTCAGCCTTGGCTCCTGCTGCTGCCCAGCCTGGAAAGCTCCAGCTGTGCTGTCCACACACTCGCTCCCTTTCCTCGTCACTGGACACGGGTCTTACATCTCCACAGGGAATACTGCAATGAGGTGTCCACCGTGTCCATCGGCTTGTCGCTGGCTGGGGATAATTTTGATCACGTGGTCAGAGTGTCCATCTGGGTTTCCCACTGCGTGGTTGCGCTTTTCCCTTTGCAACTAATAAAGCCATCCTTGAGGAGAATGATCACACTGTGGAGCTGTGAGGACACGTGGCTGCTGGAGGCGGGATGCGGCCGCTGGACTGGGGGGTGGGGAAGCACTGGAGTGACAACCATGGACACACACAGAGCTGGAGGCGGTGACTGTCCCTTGGCTTCGTAAGAGAATGCACTAGTGTAGGAAGCACACAGCAAGGCATTAGGAGACCCAAGGGACTTGATGTTTGCAAACCATCTAAGAAGGTCTGGGAAGAAAGGATTTGTATAGATATAAACAAATTCGAAGAGTACACTGCTGCCATGTGAGAACTAGTGTGACATCTTTCCATTTGTCTCCGTTTCCCAAATTTTCTACAAGACAGTTTGCTTATGTAATAGGAGAAAAGGGTTTGGGTCCACCTCCTGTCTTGTATGAACTGCTCTGACAACCGGGAGCCGGAAGAGGGCTCTTTCATTGCCGGCTAGAGTGGTGACTCCATCTGGGCAGCGCGTTATTTTTCTTTTCCAGCAGGTTCTGGGGTGCATCTGAGGGGGCCTGTTGTTCACTTCTGCTTGGGACCCCTTCCCTCATGCATTCCCGCAAGAGCACGCCTTTCCTTCTGGGAAGTGCTCCTCTCCCTCTGTTCTCCTACATCATTTTGGAGCCCGAGGCCACACGGGGCCCTGCAGAGATGAGAGGTGGAAAGGTGACAGGGAGACCTGGTCACTGCAAGGTTCTGGTCCCCACCAGGAAACCTGGATTCCCTGGGTTGCTGAAGCAGCGCTTGACCCTGTGGGCTGCCCCTGGTCCTTCCAAGCCTCTGTGGGCCCCAGACGGGGCTGAGGAGTTCCTGTTGCTCACACTGGTGCTTTGGCAGTGGTTCCCTTGACTTCAACGGTCCAGGCCCTGGGCCCCCAAGGCTGGGCAAGTGCCTGGAGGAGCGGAGGGGCGTCAGTCGGGCGAGGCAGGGGCGGAGGGGATGAGGGCCAGAGTCACACCGGCTGGCCTGCAGCCCCGACCATGCGTGTGGTCTGTCCCTCCGCGAATGCAGCCTGTCTGTAGCACCTCACTGTGTCTGTCACCTCCTCTAGTAGTAAGGACCCTGAGAGACAGAGACTACTTTGCCGAGGAGGAAGTGGGAGTTTCCTGAGGACGGAGCTGGCACGTGGAAGAAGGAAGTGACACGCCTCACTGGGTCAGGATAACCCTGCCTACTTCTGTGCTGACAGACCAGCACCGGTCGCTGTGGCTGGAAACCACACACGTCCAGTTCCCTGCCAGTTGGCGGTCTCTGCTCCACTGGCCTTCCTCATTCCGGGGCTGGGCTGAGAGAACACTGCTGCTCACTAGGCAGAGGGCAGACAATTCGGAGAAAGCCTGCTGGCCCTTCATGGTTCCCTTTTATTGCAAGACGTAGGCACAGCCTGAGGAAAAAGATGAGGGTCAGGACCACAGAGGACAGGCCTGGCTGGTGGTCAGCAGTGGGCGGGGAGGGGATGAGCCCAGGCCGCCTGAATCCCCCGCTCCCCCCCCACCTCCGCCAGAACAGTTACCTCTTCCGGCCCCAAAGGAGCTTCAGAATGCAAGTGAGGGCGGGAGGGAGAGCACAGGCCGCTCGCCCCAGAAGCTTCCTCGGTACCCTGCAGCCCACCCCCTTCCCGCCTCTGGCCTCCCGCATGCCCTCCAGGCCCCGGCCCCCTCTGGAGCCGTCAATCCCCAAGGGCAGCCTGCCAGCCCACCCGCCGCATCCTGTGTGCTGGGGCTTTTTCACAGCATCTGGCATCCGTCTTTAACACCCACCACATACTGCGTTACTTATTTCTAATTATAAAAAACACGTAAAAGTTAAAACATTTTAAAAGGATGATCTCGAAGGAGAAACAGAGTTTCCCCTCCGCATTCCAGGGGGATACCGCGGATATTCTGGAGGACTGCCCCTCCCACAAGCGACATTCCCAACAGCAAGTCCGGTCCCCCGCTCGGGAGCCTTGGTTCCCACGGCCTGGGGGACAGTCCACCCCCCCCCCCCCCCGATCCTGCTGGACAGTCCACCCCCCCCACCTCCCCAGGCCACATGCGCTGCCCCCCACCCCCGGCCCCGCGCGCCCCCGCGATCCGAGCACTGCGACGGGAACGGGCTGCGCGACCCTGCCCTTGCTCCCGCGCTCCCCACGGCCCGGGGCGAGCTGCCAAGGAGCCGATGAGCCTGTGTCGGGGGCCAAGGACCGGGACCAGAAGCCCGCAGACTTTATGTAAGGGGCCGGACAGTACAGACGATTTGCGTAATAACCTTTCGGAAGAATCCGTCGTTAATGTAAAGACCGTGGGCGTCCGACGGCTGCACGAAAGCCGGGGGCGCGAGCTGCGGTCTGGGGCTCGGCCCGGGGCTGCCTTGGGGGTGTCCGCGCCGCCCTCGGACCCTGCGCTTCCCCGCGTGTCTGTCCACGGCAGGCCGCCGGGTCTCCCGCCGGAAGGCCCGGGGTGAGGGCGCACCCCCGCGTCCGGCGCGGCCGCCGGGGCTCCCTGGGCGCTGTAGACGCGCTGGCGGCCGGGTCAGGGACGGGCTGCGGCGGGAGGCGCGTCCGCGCTCCGGGCACGCACCGGGCGGCTCGCCGCTGCGGGACCACGGGCGCTGCGTGAAGAGCGAGCTGTGCACGAAGGCTTTCCCGCGCTCGCACGGCTTCGCGCCGGTGCTTCACCACGTCCGGCCTGCGGCCAAAAACCCTCCCGCCTTCAGCGCCCTCAGGAGCCTCGGGAGGCCGCTCCCCGCGGGGAGGCTTCCAGGGCTGGAGCGCGAGGGCCCCGCTCCGGGCGGCCTTGCCGGACTCGGCCTGGCGGATTGCTGGCTCGCCCAGCTGGGTCTCCCCACACCTAATGGATTCCGAGTGACACCCTCCCCCCCCAGCTGGGGTCACAGCTACGGCGTCTCCCGCCTGTCCAGTCTTCCTGGTGGGTCACCGGGCTCACGGCGAGGCTGCCTTTGCCTTTGGGCTCGTGTTCAGGGTTCCTGTCCTCCCTGGGGGCAGCCCCACCAGCCTCTGGGCACCCCCATGGCTTCTGCAGGACCCAGCAAGTCCTTGGCCCAGTGGCCCGGCCTTGGGAGCTCTGCCCGGCCCCCCCGCAGACACCTGGGGCTGGGTCTCCTCCAGGGTTTCCTGCAGGAGAATCTGCTTCTCGTTCTGGGGTGCGGGCAAATGTCACCAGACTCTGAGCCACAGCATGGAGAGACTTTGGGGACAGCAACATTGTCTCCTTAGAGCCAGTGGTAAGGGAAAAAGGAAGCAAGGACAGATGCCCGGGGTGGGAAGGGGTGTGTGTGTTGGGGAGGCCAGGCCAGAGGCAGGCTGTGAGAAGGGCCCAGGGCCGGGTGGCAGGGCAGCCGCGACGCCACGGGGACACGGGAAAGGGCTGGCGATGTGCACCTGGAACGTCCTCACGCCCACGTGTAAGCCAGAGCAACTTTAGCGCCCTGGGGTTTGGCCTCCTCACGGATGCGCCTCGCCTGGGAGGCTCAGGAGCTGCAAGTGTGGGTTCCCACAGGGCTGTGGTGAGAAGAACCGGCAAGTTGCAAGTTAGCAGGTATAGCGTTCTCTCCCCGAAAAGCTGCGCGAAGCAGAAAGGAGAGCCGGCTCCCACGACTGCGCTGAGGCTGCTCTGGGCGCTGGCCTCCCCGCAGAAGGACCGCGGCACCCTGCGTAGGACCGGAAAGACGCGCCCTGCAGCTTGTGTTTGGAGTGCCTCTTGCCCTCCCGGTGCTGGTGCGACAGAGCAGTATCACTGAAAATATCTCAGATCTGCTTACTTTTCCTCAAAACAGACCAGGACTTCTGGTCAAAGATAACTGCGTAGGGGCCTGTTACTTACTTCTTTCCCCCAAACTACTGAAAACAGAGAGAGAATGGAGAATGGCAAGCGGCCAGGTGAGCCCCGCCGCAAGGCCTGGGCGGCCCCACCTCCGACCGCTCTGGCTGCACCGCCCACGGACCGAACACTAACCCGGAGCTGCGGCCTCTGCACCCGGGGCCCCATCTGAGGCCGCGCGCGCGGCCGGCCAGCACTTGGACCGCTGCCGGGAGAGGCCCCAGGCATTCCCGCCCACCCAGGTTTCTGCCCACCCCCTCCAACCGCATCGCAGACGACACATGCCCCGAGAGAGGACTGGCGGGGAGACACCCCGGTGGCCCTCCAGTGGGAAATCCCAGGTTTGTTTTTTTTTTTTTAAGATTTTATTTATTTATTTGAGAGAGAGAGAATGAGAGATAGAGAGCACAAGAGGGAAGAGGGTCAGAGGGAGAAGCAGACTCCCTGCTGAGCAGGGAGCCCGATGCGGGACTCGATCCCGGGACTCCAGGATCATGACCTGAGCCGAAGGCAGTCGCTTAACCAACTGAGCCACCCAGGAGCCCGGGAAATCCCAGTTTCAACGGGGGGAAGTCTCAGCACAGTGAGACCCAGCAGCTGCCTGGGCTGGTCTCAACCCGCAGGGTGCTGTGGAACCCAGGAGAACCCACCGGAGGGCCTGTCCCTGCTGTGCCTGATGCTGGGGATGCACATGTGCAGGACAGGGCGCCATAGTGCCTGCCCCCACCGGAGGGCCTGCCCTTGGGGCACTCCCGGAAAAGGGAGACACTCAGAGGCCTGGCGGTGTGGGGTGGCCGGCGCCCAGCAGCGGTACATGGAGGCATGACAGCGGCTGACTCTGCTGGGAGAGAGGCCGCGGGCACTGCCCCAGCCGGTTCTGAAGTGTGAGCAGGAGTGTGGGAAGGGGCTCTGCGGCAGAAGAGAGCAGAGGGAAAGGCAGGCGGCCAGGGGCCTAGCTGTACTGACCCCTCTGGAGCCACCAGTGGGTTCTAGCTAATAACCTCGAGAAGTAAAAATGGGGGTCAAAGCAAAGAGGTTCATGTTGAGAAGCTATTTAGAATTTTTAAAGTCCTCTTTGAAGCACAAGATAGAATAGTTTACTAGGATTTCATTGTACATCGTTAATTTCTTGGTAATTCTTGTGAAAAAAGAAAACGTATTTGAATACTTAATGTTTACTCCTATAAGACGAAGAGGCATTATCAGAAGTAAAAGCCACTTTAGAAGCAACAGGAAGTTGAGTTCACATGACAGAAAGCCAAGTCGGGGAGGCAGAAGATAGATGGGTCTAAGGGAGCTTCACAAAATAAAATGGAACAGTTAAAGGAAGACATGAAGATGTGGAAGGCAGAGGAAGACAAGCAGGACGCTTCCAGATGGCTCTTCTGCAGAAGAGGACCAGTCCTTCGACTATGGAAAGGAGTCAAGCTGTCCATCAGGAGCACAGAAGGGCAAGCCTCAGAAACACTCTGCTGAACAAAGAAGTCGGGCACAAAGCTCTGCACAGGTCACCGTTCCGTGTTATCTGAAGTTCAAGCTAGAACAGCGGTCACCTTGGGAGTACTGAGAGAGAAGGTTCTGGAAAGTTCTATGTCTTTTTTTTTTAAGATTTTTATTTATTTATTTGAGACAGAGAGAATGAGAGAGAGAACGTGCACATGAGAGGGGGGAGGGTCAGAGGGAGAAGCAGACTCTCCGCCGAGCAGGGAGCCCGATGCGGGACTCGATCCAGGGACTCCTGGATCATGACCTGAGCCAAAGGCAGCCGCCCAACCGAGCCACCCAGGCGCCCTGGAAAGTTCTATGTCTTGACCTGGGTGGTTTTACAGGAGAGGAAACATGTAAAAAGTCAAGGAGGACACTTAAGATGTGGGAGTTTTAAATAGGTTAAGTTATGCCCTAATAAAAAAATTGGAAATATTAACCACTCCATCTCAGGAAAAATCAATGTACAGTGTCCCACAGCAGCCATGTATCTTGGTGAAGCTCTTCAAGTTCAGGGGCAAGGAAAGAATGATGAGGCCCCACAGT
This sequence comes from Callorhinus ursinus, assembly GCF_003265705.2. Classification (NCBI taxonomy): domain Eukaryota; kingdom Metazoa; phylum Chordata; class Mammalia; order Carnivora; family Otariidae; genus Callorhinus; species Callorhinus ursinus. The sequence goes on along the minus strand of NW_027397067.1, from coordinate 82,179,369 downwards.
GACAACATGGGACAGACTCAGGAGAGGCCTGCAAGGGAAAACCCCAAACCCCACACACCCCAAGAATGTTACAGGCCCCTGAGCTGCCCTTTACTTTAAGGACCATGGAGAGTGTTCTAGAGCTTTCAGAGGCAGAAGAAACGCCATCCCCGGGGTGCCCTCTCCCAGGCAGGGGCTGGCAGAGGGGTGCTGCTGGGTGGACAAGCGGATCGGGTCCAGGGGAGCAATCTGCCCCTTGTGCCTAGAGGTCATTCAATCTGTCCCAGGTGTGGCTCACCGTCCACCATTCACTGGCTGGTTGCTGCCCTGTGAACCAGGGGGTGCCCCTCCCATGGGGCAGCCTGAGGCTCAGGTGCACTGAGAGGGGGACAGCAGCCTGGCAGTGGTGCTGCACACAGAATGCAGGGTGGCCGGATGGGAAGCCCTGAACCAGGGGTCAGGAACACCTGCGTCAGATGCCGGCATTGGCTGCCTAACTTGGGCAAATGACGGCATCTGCCTGAGACCTAAGAAAGGGCTGGAAATCCACAGGCACATATGGACACCTGTCCCCTCTCAGCTCCCCTGTGCGGTGGGAACTGTGTGGCTCGTCCAGGTCAGAGACCACAGCTTTCCATCTGGGCACCTGGGGCCTGGCACACGGTGCTGAGCAGGTAGATGGCCCGTCCACCAGTGGTCACAGCAAACCGTGTGTGTGGGTGTGGGGGCGTCGGCCTCAGAGTCCCAAGTCTGGGTTCACAGTGAGGCTGTGGTAAGTCTTCTCTGAGCCTTGGTTTCCTGCCTGTAAATTAGGGGTGTTGGAGCCCCCCACGAAATGGGGGCGATAAGGTGCCAGGGCTTCTAGCACCGCTCCCGTCAAGTCTGAGCCCTTCGGGACACGAATGCTATCTTAAGGCGCGGTTAAGCACCGGGTCCATCGTTTAAACTGCAGCAACAGTCCGTCAAGCCGCAGGGCGCGGACGGTGGGATGCGTGCCAACGCCCCCGGCAGCCGCTGAGTGAGTTCTTGCGGGGCGGGGGCGTGTTCCATTCTCCCCACACTTTCCAAACTGTCTGTAAAGAGCGCGACTGCCTCTCCCGGTGAAACAAACTCCCAGACGCTACTGCAGCGTCTGTTAAAACCTGCGCCCCTTCAAGAGCGGCCTTCAGTTCCGCTCAGACAGGGGGCCCGACGCTCAGCATCTGCGGCCCGAGGGACGACGACTGGGGCGGGCGCGGGCAGCGCGGCGTCCCCGCAGCCTGGGGGCCTGGCCCCTCGGCGGGCGCTGCGGCCGCTGCGGCCCAGGGCCCACCGGCGGCTCTGCGCCAACACCCGCCGTCCGATCGCTCTCCCGGGGGCCGCCGCCTGCGGAGTTTCAAGACTGGGAACCGGCCCGCCCCGCGCTGCAGCTGCGCCGACGCCCGGCCCCGGTCCCTTCCCGCAGCTCCGACCGGCCGGGCTCGGCCGCATCGGACGGCGACAGCAGGACCGAAGGCCCAAAGACGCCGCGCAACCTGGCCCCCGCCGCCCGCTGGATCCCGACCCCGCGGAGGCGCCGGCGCGCGCCCCGCCCACAGGAAGTCCCGCTCCGCGCCACCGGCACTTCCGGGCGCTAGAGGAAGCTCGGAGGACTTTCCGGGGGGACACGCGCGGGGGCGCCGGAGAGCCTGAGGGCGGGTGCGAGTGCCTGGAGCTGTCCGAGGTGCGCGGTTGCTCGGAGCGATGGAGCCTCCGAGAAGTGGTCGGGGAGGCAGAGACCGGAAGGGGATGAGCAAGGGGACCTGGCCTGTCGGGCCCTGAAGGCCGTAGTAAGGGTTTTGGCAAGCAAGCGAGGGACCCCACCCAGCGTCTGACTCGAGAAGACCCCCTGGTCTGGGGGTGGTTGGAGTGGTCCAGGGGAGGAATGGCGGAGGGCAGCAGGCAAGGCCCACGGAGGCCGTGCTCGCTGCAGCCTGGACTCGGACTGGGGTGCGGGCATCGCCGTCCACCGCTATGGCCAGTCCAAGAACCCTGCAGCCAGCTGAAGGAGTCGAGTGCTTAGAAGAGAGGCCTGGCCTGGAACAGCTGGACGTGCCAGAGCTGTCTGTGCAGCAGTCCCAGTGGCCTGGCCAGGTGGAGTCTGAGCTGAACCTGCCCACGCAGGTGCTCCTCCTTTGAGGGCAGGTGAGACCAGAGGTTCCCAGCCTGGAGCGCTGTCATCGTCACTGGGCTTACTGGAAATAAACCCAGATTCCCTGCTTTACCCCAGGCCTACTTCGTCTGTCTCCCCGGGGATGGGCCTGGGAAGCTGTGTTTTCCAGCAGGTTCCCCAGGTGATGTAACCGCGTGGCCCCTCAGTGGGTGCTCACACCCCGTGAAATAAGATCCTAGAAAACGCAAGGCAAGGGGTCTTATGGGAGGCCAGTGCCTCATGAGAATTCGCTGAGCTCAGCGTGAGACCTCCAACGCCAAGACAGGGGGTATGTGAAGCCACTCCCAGGAGGAGATACAACTTGAACAAAAGGGAGGGCAAGGCTCGGAAAAATGGTTGAAATGTATCCACTGTCTGAAAAGACTGTAGAGAAGCCTCCTTCTCCTGGGCTTCTTGATGGGGCCTGTAGCGGCGACAGGAGACAGCGCTCTGCTTCTTGCGACCAAGGGTGGCTGGACTCAGCATGGGGGTGAGGCACACAGCCCTTTGGAGCTAGTGCCCTGGCGTGGCATCGGGAACATGAGGGAAGGAGAGTTGCACCTCCTGCTGCTTCCCTGGTGACGGTGCTGGTGTTTTGGGGCATGAGATCTTTGCCTGAAGGCTTTGCTGTGACCCTGCGCTGCGGGGTGGGTGCGGATCCTCTCACTGACATTTCTCAGATGCTAAAAGTGTTCACTGATGGTTATATCCCGCATGGCGACGGTGACAAGGTTCTCTCTAGTGCAGACCACCGGTGCCTGTCCACGAGCCCTGCATCCGCGGTGCCCTCCCTGACTCCGCTATGAGCCAGCATGCTTGTCCACATTCACTACATTCAGAAGCTCTCTCTCCTCATGAACTCTGATCCCCCGACAGCCTGACCCTCTACCAAAGGCTTCGCCATGTCTAGTGCACTCACTGGGTTCTTTCCAGTGTGAATCTCTGATGTTGGACCTAGCCTGAGCTCGTGCTTAACCCCTCGCACGTTCGTGGCGTTCTTGAGGTCTTCGCCCCCGACTCCAGCGTGCAGAGCTCCAGCCCCTGCGGTCCCTGGACAGCACACCTACCTTGTCTCTGAGCGCACTGCGGTTTCCAGCCCTGACTGAGGGCCGGTCTGCACCTGTGGTCGCGTGTCTGAGGCTCACAAACACCGGCGTGACTTCTGGAGTGCCAGCTGCATGTGGGTGAGGATTTCTAGCAAAATCTCGCTTGAGGCCATCTATCTGAACACTGACTAAATTGTGGCTTTTAGCATTTATCTTGTTAGTAACACTCCAATGCAAGTGGCACCAGACATTAAATTTTGTCCCTCACCTCCACCCGCGCTCCCAGGCCGGCCTGCACGCCCCCCCTACCCCGCACCGCCTGCCACTCCCAGGCCGTCGGGGCGGACCCGCTTCCCCCGGCCGGTGCCGCCATGCGAGGCTCCGCCGCTAGGGGCGCCAGACAGAGCGGGCGGCGCTGCGGGGAGGGGGGGACCTGCTCCTTCCGCGGCACTTCAGCCTGGCTGCCCCGGGGCGCTCTCCTCTCCGCCGCCGTCCAACCCGCCGCCGGTTTTTTCAGCGTGCAAAGCTTCGTCGCGCAGATGCCGTCTCCTAGGTGGGGAACGCCCAGCACAGTGCAGGTGCTCAAGAACGGCTTACTGAGGGGCGCCTGGGTAGCTCAAGCGGTGAAGCCTCTGCCTTCGGCTCAGGTCATGATCCCGGGGTCCTGGGATAGAGCCCGGCGTGGGGCTCCCTGCTCAGTGGGGAGCCTGCTTGTCCCTCCGCCTCTGCCTGTCCCCCTGCTTGTGCTCGCTCTCACTCTCTCAAATAAAATCTTAAAAAAAAAGAAAAAGTTTACTGAGTGGATGAGACAGGAATGCACAAACGTAATAAATTATCATGGGAAAGGGTGTAATTATTTTCCGGATGGTAGGCCGTGTGGGTTTGGAACTCCTACTTGTGGACCTCCGACTCCGGCCCGTGCTCTGCTGGTCCTCTGTGTGTGTGAGAGCACATCTGTAGCAGGAGGAATTAGGCCAATCCTATGGCAGAAGTACAATTCTTATCCTTGCTTGTGGTGGTTAATTGTATGTGTCAACTTGACTAAGCCATGGGGTGCTTAGCTATTTGGTCAAACATTATTCTGGGTTTGTCTGTGAAGCCGTTTCCAGATGAGATGAACATTTCAATTAGCAGACTGAGTGAAACGGGCCGCCCTCTCCTTCAGGCAGTTGAACGGCTGACAGAACAAAAAGGCCCGGTCTGACCAGTGCAGGCCCCACCCCACCCAGTCCTTGTCGACAGGTGCGTGGGGGCACCGGGGTCTGTGGCCGCCTGCCAGGACCGGTCTCGGTGCTGGCATCCGAGTGCAGCCTCCCCGCAGAGGTGGCAGGATGACCCTCCAGCGCACAGCTGCCGCCCCCGCTCCCTGTGAAGCCCCGGGGGGGGGGGGCTGTGCGTGCAGGATGCTGGAGCGCTGCGGCCCCACATTACCCCTGCGGTGTCAGACGGAGGAAAGAGTTGGGAGAAGGCGGCTTTCCCTTCTCTTTCAGACCACAGCGCACCAGCAAAGGCGACTAAGGAGGTGCCCTGAGCCCTGAAGCCGACGTCCAGAGACTGCCTGACTTCTACTCCTCTCCCCTACATATGCTCTCCCCCTGAGGTGGAGGGGGGCGCATGGCGAGGCAGTCCGAAGTGCTTGGTGGCCACAGGGCCCTGGGAGTGTGGCCCAGAGAGGTGAGGCCGCCCAGCCACAGGCCTTTGGGCTTGGAACTGGGGAAGTGAGGCTCAAGAGTTGCAGCCAAGGGAGGGACCGGGACAGGCCAAGGCCTGGCCACAGCTGCAGAGGTCTAGGCCTGTCAGGGGCGAACATCCTGGGACCCCTCTTCTGGGGGCTGGAGGCAGCTGTGAAGCCTGGGCCACTTCACCTACGGCTCAGACTAACGGACAGGAGGCACCTTGCCTCGGGCAGCCACCCCCTAACCTCGCCTGCGCCACTTCGGCTTTCGACACCTGCAAACACGCGGCTGTGGCTCCGGGTTCAGTCAGGCCTCAGGTCGGCGTCAGTGCCCCCCCCCCCCCCCAGACCAAACGCCAGCCACGCCTCTCCGGGGACAGGCAGGAGCGACTCCCATTTCCATCCGTTAAAAGGAATTTATTTGGGCCACTGGGCGCGCGGGGCTTGCTGTGCGGATCAGGAAGAGGGGGAGGCAGGAGCCCTCTCCCCGGAATCTCCCCCTGGTCCCTCCCGGGCCCGGCCTCCCGCCCGCTACTCCCGGTAGTGGACCCTCTGGTGCTGGATGAGCTGGGAGCTCTGGCCGAAGGCCTTGCCGCACGCGCCGCAGGCAAAGGGCTTCTCGCCCGTGTGGGTCCGCAGGTGGCGGAAGAAGTGGGAGCGGCCGCGGAAGGCCTTCCCGCACTGCCCGCACTCGTAGGGCTTCTCGCCCGTGTGGATGCGCTGGTGCTCGATGAGCACGGAGCTCCAGATGAAGGCCTTGCCGCACTGGCTGCAGGCGTACGGCTTCTCGCCCGTGTGCAGCCGCTGGTGCCGCACCAGGTTGGAGCTCTGGCTGAAGGCCTGGCCGCACTCCCCGCACTCGTACGGCTTCTCGCCGTTGTGCACGCGCAGGTGCTGCGTGAAGTGCGAGCTGTGGCTGAAGGCGCGGCCGCACTGGCCGCACTCGTACGGCTTCTCGCCCGTGTGGATGCGGTGGTGCTGGATGAAGCCCGACCAGCCGCGGAAGCGCTTCCCGCACTCGTGGCACGCGTACGGCTTCTCGCCCGTGTGGATGCGCTGGTGCTTGAGCAGCAGCGACTTGTACCTGAAGCTCTTGCCGCAGGCCTCACAGCGGTGCGGCTTCCCGCCCCGCGGGCCACCCTGCCGGGCCCCGGGCCCCGACCCCCGGCCGCCCTCCGGCTCGCCGGCCCGCTCGGGCTCCGCCGCCGGCCCAGAGGCTCCCTGGGGCAGCAGCGTCAGGCGCCACGGGCCCCTCTTCTGGGAGCAAGGCGCCGTCCCCGCCAGCTGGCCCGTGGGTCGCTCCAAGCCGGATTCCTGCCCAAAGCGGTCCCCACACCTGGGTCTGCGGGGAAGGTTCCTCAGAAGGGTCCTCAGTGCCCCCCCGGCCGGGTCCACCTCGTCTTCGGGATGGTGGGGATGGGGAGATGACGGAGCCTGCTCCGGCTCTGCCTCCGCGTCTGAAAGGAGACATGGAGGGGCCGATGGCACCCACCCCGGCATCGGCCTCCCCCTCCGCCGGACCCCGGCTCTGCCGATCTAGCTGATGGTACCAGCACGGAGCGCGGCAGTGCTGGGGGCCAGGGTGAGGGCAGACCTGGGGGACAACGCCCCCACAGATTTAGCCCCAGAGCCCAGTGGCAGAGCCCCCTGCGTCGGTGCTGGCCAGGCTCCCGGCAGGGATGTGGCCGCCCCCCTGCGGCACTGCCAAGAACCGGATGGAGTCTAGGTGGCAACTGTCTCCTGGCCTGCCCCCCTGTGAAGCTCCTGACACCTCCAGGACCTCCCAGGAAGGGGGGACAGAGACCCCAAGGGGGCATCCCAAGGGCTTCCATGGGGCGGGGGATGTGGCAAGGGGCTGAGGGCCGGAATTAGTGCTGCCCCAGCCAGGCTGTGGGGAGAAGGGGATGGGGACCAGAGCTTAATTTAGGGGACCTAGTGGAGGTCCAGGGCACTACACGGTGGGAAGGAGGGGACCCAGGATGACTCCCTGGCCGCTGGCCTGGTGGCGGACTGCTGCTGAGTGGGAGATGCTGACTGGTTACAGCTCTGGGGCTCAGGGAAGGGGTCCGGGCCATCGAGGACAGAAGTGAGCACTGAGGCAGAGACAAGTGAGGTGCAGGGGTGCGGGGAGCATGGTGCCCGAAGCGGTGGGTGCTGCAGAGAGCCCGGCACGTGGCGGCCATGGGTAAGTGCGCTCGGGCAGGGACCGGATGGGGGTTCTGCTCACTCACCTGGCCAGCAGGTGTCTCTGCCAATCTGGACCTCCTCCACATCTTGGAGATCCAGGTCGGACAGCTGCTCCTCCTGCAGTGGCCGGGAGAGCGCCTCAGGGCCGCAGCCAGGGGAGTCTGGGGGCACAGGGGGATGGGGGCTCATCTCCCCCTCCTCTCCAATCTAGCCCAGGCCTCGCCCAGCTGCCTGTACAATGCCACTGCTCCTCACACAACATACCTCCTTGCCCTCCTGGGGGTCCCGTGGGGCCGGTGCTCCCCAGGAGCCACAAAAGGAGACGGGCGCAGCCACATGACACTCCTTCCCAGAGTGAGGGGCCTTAGGCACTCCCTGCCTGCTCTGGAGTGGGGGGCAGTTCTGGGAACACGGGCCTTTCTGGGCTACAACCTTCACAGTCCCCTCCCCCAGCCCTCCAGCCGCTCACCACCACCTCTGAAGGCCGGGGCCCTGGCTGGGCTGTGTCCCCCAACCCCGGGCACCTCCAGGGAGGCTGTGACACAGCCCCTGCTCTGCCTCAGTGGAGGCCCCAGGCCTGGGGCTCTCGTGGACACCACAGGGGAAGGCATTAGGGGCCAGGAGGGCAGGGGGAACTTTTCTGGCTGGAAGGGACGCTCCTTTTTTGTAAAATGGCACAGAAAGCCCATGCTTGGATGTGGACATGGGGAGAAGAGAGTCGGGGCGGGTGACAGCCAGAGTTCAGGTCTCAAGTGCCAAGGCCAGGCACCCTACCTGGAAGGCCTGCCCCTGGTTGGGGGTAGCGCTGCCCTGGCCACATGGCTCCTCCCCACCTCTGGGCAGCTGGTATGTCCTTCTCGTCCTGTTCCTGCCCACAGCCTGCCCCTCCTGCCACAGGGCTCCAGACCATACCTTCCAGAACGAGTTCTGGAAGCCTGTGCTCTGGCAGGGACAGCCTTATGCCAGGCCCCTTGGCCAGCCCAGCACAGCCCTGATTCCCAATGTCTCTGCCCCGTTCCACACCCCACCCGCCTAACTCCCTGCTCTGGAGGCTCGGGGAGGAGGGGCCGCCAGCTCTTTGCTCCAGTTTCATGCCCACCCCACCCCCAGGGACCAGGCCGGGTGCCCTGTGCCCATGCTGCTCCCTTCACCCGCTCTAGCTGACAGATGGGTCCCCGCTCAAGGATGCCCTCTGCCCCCCTCCAGCATTGTGCCCTACCAGAGATGTGAAACTGGCTCTTGTGTGAGGTGACGTGGGAGACTGGTAGGATCCAGCCCCGAGGCAGGCAGGAGGGACCCCAGGTTTTGCAGGGCGGGCCCCACCCACTCTGGTCTGGGAGTTGAGAGGCTGGGGCTCCAGAAGTCCGGGCCTCACTGGCGGGAGGGCCCTGGGTAGGTTCCGGAGATGCTGGCGTCTTTCCTCTGAGGGCACGTGTGGCCCCTGGGGCACCGAGGAACTCACCAGCAAAGGAAACGAGGTCGACCGTGAGGGGCAGCCTCTGCCCTGGACAGCAGCTTGGTCATGGGGCCCAGCTCTCTCTGCTGGGCTGCTCTCCGCGAGGAGGGGACGAAGGCAACCCCTCTCCTCCCTCTGGCCCCTTGGACCTCCCTGAGTTCCATCACCCTCCAGCCATGCCTCCTCCTTCAGAGCCTGCTGGAGGCCCCGCCCCCTCTTCTTTAGGGTCAATCTTGGTTGTTTTCCTTTGCAGGCAGGCCACCCCCCTCTCCCCACCCCCCCGCCCCCCCGTTTCTGAATAGAACAGAGAGTGCTGAAGCTGCTGGCTGCAGCCCACACTCCCTCTCACTGGGCAAGGCCCCTTGTGCTCAAGGCACTTGAGCGCACTTGGCTGTGGCTCAGGGGACCCAGCCCGGCCTTCCAAGCTCTTGCTGGATCAGGGGCAGCCCCACTCTGCGTGGGCAGGAGGACCTGCATCCTGGGCACCAGTCTTCTCATCCAGCAGAACTGGCTAGGTCTGCATGTCTTTGGGGACAGCCCCTCTCCAGTCCTACATCCTGCCAGTTAGAAGCCATGAGCCCCAGCTTGCTGGGCCCAGTGGGGGGAGGCGGGCTTGAGGGCCCGGCTTGAGTCACATTGATGTATTCTAAATCCTACCGGCCTCCACTGGCTCATGTCTGGGCTTCCATGTCCCCGTCAGAAACATGGGGACAGGAGGCCCTACCTTGCCAGGCTGTTTTGAGAGGTGGCATGAGAAACTGGAGGTGGAGAGTGGGCCCGGAATCCTGACTGCATGGGGACAGGGGGCACAACCACAGGGGGTGGGGGGCCCTGGGGGAGGCCCTCAAACCACCCTGCAGGGAGAGGCACCTGTACCAGCAAGGCCTGCAGAGTATGTGCTCCTTCCCGGCAGCACCCAGCTCCCTACCCCCCACACCCCCAGCCTGGCCTCCACGGGAATGGGCAGGAGGCCGGGAGAGATCCCCAAGCCAGGCACAGCACATGGCGTGGCTCACTGCTCCCGTTCCAATCCTGGACTGAACTGGGGGGTGAATCCCATGTTCCCTAGCTGTGTGTGACCTCTGCGGGCCTCGCTGTCCTCATTGTTAATGTGGCCACCGGGCTTTAAGACAGCCCGCACAGAGCCCTAGGCACAGAGTGGGCGCAGCTCAGCCGTCATCATGTCACTCCCTGTAATGCCGGGACTCGCCAAGAGTGAAAGCCCTGGACACAGAGCGAGCCCCACCCCCTGAGCCCAGGGCCAGCTCTTTAGGACACAGGTGAAATGAAACACACCCAGGTCCTTGACCTGGTGGTCACCAGCTCATTTGTGTCCTCAGCTGTGAGGAGTGAGGCCAGGCCTCCTGTGGCACGTGGGGCATGGACAGAGCCCCTGCGACTTTCTGATGGCTGAGTGTGAGCAAGACCCTGGGGCACCACATGCCATGGGCTTAGACACCTCTCTGCCCCTGGCGCCCCGCCAGTCATGGGCTACTTCCATGCCTTTGACATCCTGAGATCCTGCCAGGAGGCTGAGACAGGCTGGAAGCTCCATCCCTGCAGGTCCCGGGGGCCCCCAACCCAAACCAGCCTGCCCAGAACTCTGGATGCTATTTTCCTGGGGTCGGAGCAAAGGCTCATAAAGGGAGATGGGGGACAAAGGGCCCCACCACTGAAGCTGCTCTTCCCCAACCCCCCAAACACAGTCCCAGGGGACCGTGGAGAGCCATCGCTCACAAGGCTTGGCCTCCGGCTTCAACCACGGCTGCCCCGTCCCGACCCAAGCGCGAGGGTGCAGGAGCCCCAGCACCCAGGGAGCTGCCTTGTTTCCAGCCTGCAGCCAGTGGTGCGGGGCAGGCGAGTGGTGTAGGGAGGCGGAGGGAGTGCAGGGTGAGTACCGTGTTGATGACCGTGGAGGTGAAGCCGGGCCTCGCGGTGGTGGGTTCCAGGTGTCCCTGGTGACGCAAGATTGACAGGGGACGGGACACGAGGGGGCTCCTGACCGTCCCCCAGGGTCGCCATCTTCCCCAAGGCCTGCTGAAGGTATGCACACCTGGGACCTGGGGAAATGAAAACCATGGCAGGATGAGGGGGGTCAGAGGGATGAGTGGAGGGCGGGGGCAATGCCAGCTGCTGGTCAGCCACAGGGGAGCTGGGGGGGCGGCTAGGCAAGGATGCCAGGAGGGGCCGTGTGGGGCCTGGGGTGAGAGCAGCTGGACCCCTGGTATGTTTATTCCGCCACGTGGACAGCACCAGCACACCCGCAGGGACCAAGCCCAGGCGCTCATCTGAGCAATGGTCTGGTCTGGAATGTTCTCCCAACCCAGATCCTAAAGCAGGTGGAATCTCCCTGAAGAACCTCCCGCAGCACAGCTGTGGGCTGCTGGCTCTGGAGAAGGGTGAGAAACCGCACTATACCTGCTGGAGCATGAACGTTCTCGATTAAATCTTAACAAGACAATTCCTGAGAGAAAAACCGCCTTCCTCTGACGCTGCAGAGCCCCAGAAGCTGCAGGCTAGAAACCATACGAGCAGCCCACCATGCTCTGAGCCTCCTCTGGGGCCGAAGGTACGGCTTTAATTTGGTTTGCAAGTATGGTTTGATCCAGTGTGAGAAGAATTTTTCTTTTGCACTGTGGTGAAGCAGGATTCCTCATTAGGGTGTGAAGGGGGGCACGCAGGAAGGACAAATGTTAAAGTACATTAAGCAACGGTTGCAAACAGTATCTGCTTCAAGGTGGGGAGGCAGCCTCCACAGGGCTCCTCGCCAGCGCCTGGGCCATCTTGGCACACCGCATTCCCTAATGATGGGAAGGGTCACGGACACTCAGGGAAGTGGACACAAGTGGACGCAGGGTGGGGCTGCTGTCATGACGTCTGGGTGCGGGCCCTCAACCTCCTAAGTCTCAGCTCAAGTTACTCGGTTCGCTTCCCGGGACTTATCAGGGAAGGTGCACGCTCCCCCACCCTGGTTCGCACAGGTAGCGCGCGCACGGCCGCCCACCGGGCCACCGGGCCACCGGGCCACCGGCACAAGATCCGAGCGCAGGCTCCACGCCCACACTGCTGCAAACGGCTGCAGGCGAAGGGGACGGAGACGCCACGGCCAGGAGCAGACCTTCCCGCCCCCTCTCCTCCCGGCCTGGAGCCTGAACCCCGCGGGGAACGGCCCGATCTCGGGGCGCTGGGCGGCAGGGCGCAGGCTGCCCGGCCGAGGTCCGGCGCTCACGCCCCCGGCCTCGGACTTCTCTGAGCCTCCGTGCCCCACCTGTGAAGTGGGCACAGCGCCGGCTCCGTCCCCGCGGTTCCGGGCGCGTGGGGAGGCGACCCGCACACGGACCCCGCGCTCGCCGGCGGCTGGTGCGCCCGCTGCGGCCCGCCACGCCGCGGAGGCCTCCTCTGCGCCCCAGGGCGCCCATCTGCGCCCCCCGGCCGAGGTCACGGCGGCGCGGGGTGAGGCCAGGGCGGGGCCCGCGGGGACGACGCGCGAGCGCGGGCGGGCCGGACATCCCCGCAGCCGCCGCAGCCGCCCGGCGCCCACTCACCTTCCGAGCGGGAGGCGGCCGCCCGCGCGCCGGCCGGAAGTGCGCCCGCGCCCCGCCCCGGCCCGCCCGCGCGCACTTCCGGGACGCTCTGGGCGCCGGAGGACCGCCGGCTCTTTGCGTGGCGCGGCGAGGGGCTGGGCGGCCGCCAGCTTTGCTCCGCCCGGGGCGGTGCCGGGCTCCCGCAGTCCGCCCCCGAGCTCTCGGCAGCTGGCTGTAGACGCAATTAATTGAAAAGTTGCGCCCAAAGCATCGTCCGTACCGCCCTTCTTCCCTCGCGGTGTTTCTGCTGGACGGCCATCAGTCGCTGGGGAGCTAGCTGAGAACAAATTCTCTTCTTTTGGGGGGTGTCTCAAACGCCCCTCTAAACTGCCCTACCACCAAAATTGTTCCCAAACTCTAGGGCCTAAGGAGTGGCTGTTACAAAATTTCCCAAACCTTATCATGGAATTCCTCCTGATGTGAACCTGAAGTCTCGTTTTTAGTCCTGTTCTTACAACCCCAGAAAGAGAGAAGTCAGCGTCACTCCTTGTTAGGAAAAGCAGACAGCCGGAATAGGCTTCTGTGAACTAGTCCAGCAGGAAGGACGTCCAGGGGCTGGTTTGCCCACGCTGGCCCTGAGCCCAGCCAGGTGGACAGCACGAGGACAGTAAGGCAGGACCCACGCCCAGCCAGGGAGCCCCGGGGCTGCAGGGATGCCCAGGGCGGAGGGAGGGGAGCCCAAGCCCAAGAATCCCAGCATCTGGTTCCAGGGCGGGTGCCAGGCAGGAGAGAAGTTGCATGATCAGGGACAAGTGGACTCCGTGACTGCGTGGTGAGACGGGATGAGAGCTGGGAAACCGGCAGAAGCCAGCCTGGAGCCTCCCATCCCTGCCGAGGATTAGTGCAGCCATCGGCTGCAGCGGCCTCACTCACCCCACACTGCAGGCTTCTAGCCCTGCAGGTTCTGTAGGAATCCCCCGCCGCTCCCCTCTGCCTGACCTAATGCCCGCCTGCCTCTGTCCCACTTTCAGGGGACCTGGCCTGGCCCTGCGGCGCCGCCAGCCTCCTCAGCCTCCACAGGCCTCCTGTCAGGCGTCTGGGTTTCTGCAGAGCTGCCTGGCCTCCCCCTCGCGGACAGCTCGCCTCTTCTCTGTCCTGCCCGTGAGTGTCCCCCGCCCATCACCTGACTCTGGGGCTAACCTGGAGCTCCATCCTTGGCCAGGTCCTTTGCCATCAGGCATTCTGTGCTCTGCAGGGCACTGAGCAGCTTCCCCGCTCCCACCAACCAGATGTCAGTAGCACCTCCCCTCAGCTGCGACAAGCAAAAATGTCTCCAGGTATTACCACGTCTTCTTCTGGGGGGCAGGACTGCCCTCAGGAGAACAGGTCTTCTGTGGAAGGCAAAGTAAGCAAGGGGAGGGGAGGGTGGGCCGACCCGGGCTCTTCAGAACACAGGGCAGCAGGCGAGGGGCCTCCCAGATCCCCTCCAGGGTTATGACTACAGGCATCAGCAACCAAGGAACCCCTAGTTTTCCAGAATCTGGGGCCAGGAAGACCGTGTCCCTGGAGGGACATAGTATTTTGTCCCATGAGGGCTCACTTTCATCCTAAGTCAGCAGATTTTTTTCTGGTTTATATCATTCTCTTACAAGTTTGGTTAATGTGAGGCAGCCCCCAAGAGACGCATCTGGAGGCAGTGACCAGTTGGATCTCTGGCTCTGCAGGCCCTGGGGAGTCCCGACTGCACCCCCAAACTGCAGGGAGATGAGCGGGACCCAGTGAATGGGTCAGAACAGATGTTTATTACAGGAGAAAACATATTATCCACAAGCAGCAGGACAAAGACGTGTTCAGGGTAAATGCTAGGGAGGCGGCAGGAAAGTACCCGGCACTGGTGCAACATCCGCTGGGATGGAGACAGCACCACGTGGAAAGTAAACCACAGAACTCGGATAAGACAAAACAGAATGTGTCCCCCAGATGCAGAACACATTCACTGAGGACTGAAGGAACTGAAGAGATTATAGAGTCGACGTTCATCAGACCGGACTGTTTGGAAAGTCCCATTTCCCGCACCACGACCAGCAGCTGTGAAAGAGCTCTGATAGCCCAGGGACGCGCACTGCACTGGGGGTGAGGACAACCCCAGTAGCCGAGTGCTCGAGTCATCAGGAAACACGCAATTGTTAAAACCAGAATGCCACAGGGACCTGGGAAGCCTATGTCTACAGAGACCGCAGACAACCACCGGCAGCAGCGTCCACTGGCCCGCATAGCCCCGTCTGGGTCCTAGCAGGACTCTGGTCAAGGCGAGGACCCTGTGGTTCGTGGAACAGGCAGCTGGAGTTTGTGAGGAGGACACCAGGAGACCACCAACTCTACACTCAGCACACAGAGGTCCCTGGAGGCACGGGCTGCCGCTCAGAGCAGAGCTATGTCCTTGGGTAGGAGACACGCAGTCTGCCCCATCATCTTCGCGGCCACTCCCATCCTGAACTGGCCCTCAGCCCATTCCCTTTCTGGCTCCTTGGGCCTGGGGGACACGGCTTCCTTGGGCCTTGGGGACACCCCCTTTACCCCTACGTCCTGGCTGAGAACCCTGCCCTCGCTGATACTGCTCCAGAGCAAATGTCCCAGTGTCCCCCGTGCCACAGGCTTCTGCCACGAGCACCAGGACTGGGGATCCCCAGGCTTTGCTCCCTGGAGCCGAGGCTGCAGGGCTGCCTTCGGACCTGCATACTCTGCGGCATGTCTTGGGGCCTACGTCACTTGCAGGGGAAAGGAATATCACAGCTTGGTGTCCAGATTGGGGATGGACACAAGAGGTCACTGGAAATCAAGCCCAGGTAACACCCTGGTGCCTACAGCCTCCCCTAGGAGTGCAGCGGACCCAGTCACAGGTGAGTCCCCCAGTCTGTGGGGAGAGGAGGAAGCCGAGCTCTGTCTGCTCTGTGGCCCTCACTGCCCACTCTCCCACAGTGCTGGCTCCCACCTTCCCTCAGATCAAGGCCGGCAGGAGCCCCGTAGGGACAGATGCTGCTGGATGATCGACGTCATGTCCCTGGGACATCTGCAGGTGTCCTCCGTGGCCCCCGCCATCCCAGCGCCCTCCACACTGGGCCAGGCGCCGAGGTGCTGCTCTGGGTGCTCTCCGGCAAGAGAACCATGATCAGCGGGGCGTCCTAAAGGTTTCCCATTTGGAAAAGGCTTTTCTCTGGGACATCCCCAGGACGCTGGGAAAGTTGTTGATGTCGCCTGTGGGGTTTCAGCCTGCAGCACATTCCTAGAAGGCTGGGTGGTGTCAGCACTGCCTTCCTGGGTGGGCGGGGGCCAGAGGTGTGAATTCTGTGGCCTTTGGAGACATTGGGGAAGGCCCCACCAGGAGTTCGAGTTCGGGAGTTTGGGGAGTTTGCTGCCTTCACGGGGCTCTGGGAGGAGACAAGGAGAAGGGAGGCGCTGCTCACCTGCGGCATCACTCAGCCCACCTGCCGCACCCCCCCGACCCCCCCAGCTCGGATTTCCTGCCGGGGCCCCGTGCCCCCACCCGTCCCTCAGATGGCTCCTCTCTGCTCACCCAGGGGCCTCCTCACCTCCTCCTTGGGGCTCAGGACTGGGGCAGTTTGGTTAGTTTGGAGGTTCACTTCTATGCACATTTCATCAGGAACTTCTGGACTGGGGTGATCTGCTCTCACACCAGAAAAGGACAAGAATTAGCTTTTGAACAAAGAAATGCAATTATTACCCGGCTGGCTGCTGGGAAGCTACAAGTACACAGGTGAGGACATGCGTGTCTCCCCCCGGCCCCCCCACCACCGTGGAAGCCGGACTGGCCAGCGCTGGCGGCAGGGGTTCGAGCCATGCACCCCAGACCTGGACGGCAACAGAACCAGGGGGAAAGTGCTCATGTCCCCCAAAAGTTCAGAAAGTTAGAAAATGTAACATTTCAAACGCATGTAAACCTCGGGTGAATATGATGTGATGCAAGAGCAGCTCAAAGCCCCGCTCACGGTCCATGTGGTTTAGGACCCAGACACCCGCCTGCCTGCCCTCTGCCCGAGGGGGGCCAGGCTCCTCTCTCCCTCCGCCCCACTTCACTGTTGATTCACATTTGGGTTATTTCCAATTTTTCTGACACTCCACATGCACTATATTAGTGCGTATGTAAAAAAGCTCACTACGGTATTTTAATGAGTGAAATTTCTGGGCTCGCACGGTATAGCACATCTTTAACTTGCTAGGAAATGCTATTTTTGTTGCTAAAGTGAACTGATAGCTTTTTAAAACTGCATTTTGTTAATAGCACAGCAAATTCAACGGACTTTTTTCACTGTGGGGAAATATACATGGTGTTTATTATTTCAACCGTTTGTGTACAGTTAGTGGCATCACTCACCACGCTATGTACCTGTCCCCACGCCCTGCACCCAAAGCCTTCTTACCATCCCCCAGCAGCAACCCTGGCCTTGTTACACTCCCCTGTCCTGGCCCCGGAGGGCCTCTACCACGCCGCTGTGTGTGTGTGGGGGGGGGGCACCGCCTCCGGCCCCTCCCGAGAACGGGTCACACAGCAGTGTCCCCGGCCGGCTTCTGGCGCTCAGCCCCGGGCTTCGGAGGCTCAGGCTCGTGCGCCACAGCCTGGGTCTTCATTCCCTCAGGGCTGGCGGCGGTGCCCAAGTCTGGCAGCGCCACGTGTCCTGTGTCTGTTCGTCTGGCGAGGGACACTCAAGCTGCATCCACGACGGCCACCGCGAGTGCCCACTACAACCCTTCCCTGATGAGCCCCTGCTTCCCCTTCTGCACCTGGGCCTCCGGGGATCCTGACCCTGACCCTCTCGCAACACCTTGCTCAGCCCTTCCGTTTCAGTGCATGCGGACATGCGGATTCTGCATAGACAGTGGCACCAGCTGCTGAGAAACACGCTCAGGGTTTTCCACTGTAATCCTATGTGTGTCTTCCTCCTGGTCTGGCTCTGGGCGCAGGGGGAGCTGTGAGGCTGGCCCTCTTGTGCTCTGCGGGCGGAGGGGACACCAGCTACACGGGACCCTAGGCCGAAGTGCTGCTCCAGGCGCTGGGAGATGTTCTGTACGGGTTTAGACAATTCTGTTACATTTCTGATTTATGAAGGTCTATTATCATGAATGGATGGTGCATTCTGGCACATAGGTAACTATTCAGATGGTAATATGCCCCCCCCCATCTGTTGATGTGAGAAATCACATCAGTTTTGAGCCAAATTGGCCTTCCTGAAAGAGGCCTCATCTGGCCGGGTCCCCTGCTCCGCTCCTGCCCTGTGGGCGAGGCTTGCCCGCCCCGTGCTCGGAGCCTCTGCCGCTGAGAGCACGGACATCCTGGCCGTCCCAGCTCATAAAACAAGGTGAGGTGTTTCCTCTTTTCAATCTCTGAGTCTGTAGAGGACCGGAATGGGTTCTTGAACTTACTTGTGCGCCATCTGGTCTTGCATTCTTTGGGGAAGACTCTAGACTCCGGACACACTCTGTGCGGCGGGCACGGGGTCTTGGGCCGGCTTCCCTACCTCATCTGTGCTCACGTTCCCTGGCTCTGAGTTTTGTCTTTCCTGATCTCTGACGTACCTGCTGTCACATCCCCTTTGCATTCGTGATGGTTTGGTGGCTCCTGCTCTCTTCCTGGACGCTGCTGCTGGGCAATGTCAGCTTGAACGGTCCTTGTGAGCAACCAATGTCCACCGGTCTCCTGCCCCAGACAGCCTCCGTTCCCACGGGCCGTGCTACTCTGCCACTTGTTATTTCCTCTCTGCCACTTTGCATTTTTTTTAATGTTTTTATTTATTTATTTATTCATGAGAGTCAGAGAGAAAGAGAGAGAGAGAGGCAGAGGCAGAGGGAGAAGCAGGCTCCCTGCCTAGCAGGGAGCCCGATGCGGGACTCGATCCCAGGACCCTGGGATCATGACCTGAGCCGAAGGCAGACGCTTAACGACTGAGCCACCCAGGCGCCCTGCCACTTTGCATTTGTTACGCTGTTGTTTTTATAACTTCTGATTTCTAGCTCGTCCGTTGACGGGACTGAAGCTCTTAGGGCTACACGTCCCCGTGTGGCTTCAGTGGCCCAGAGAAGCTCTGACGAGTCCTATTTTCAGTGTCAGTGAGGTCTGAGTGTTTTATAGCTCTCATCATGTTTGTTTTTTTTTTTTAATTTGAGTCAGGTTATTGAGAAGGTTTTCTTTTTCCTAGGACAGGAGTTTTATTTGAAGAACAACAGAAATCCCTCAAAGCTGCCTGAGCGACAGGAGGCAGAAAAGGCCACTCACTGATTTGAGTTTGATTTTGTGATTCTTCTCATGACTGTAAACTATATTCAAAAAAGAATTTCCAAGTCTTAATTTTTAAAAAAGTATTTTTCTGTGGCTCTTTTCCGGGCTGATGCAGCCTTCCTGGGAGAGGCACTGAGGGCTGTCAGCCTGCACGGCCGCCTCCCATGCCTACAAGCAAATGTCCGCCTTGCTAAGAACACAAACACATGGCAAGAAGCTCCACACCCGACGCAGGGCTCGAACTCACGACCCGGAGATCGAGAGTTCCAAGTTCCACCCACTGAGTTGGCCAGGTGCCCCCAGAGCTGACATTCCTAAAACACTTGGGGGGAGCCAGCCCTGCACCTAGGACTTCACGTGCTGACTCACTGAGTCAGGTTAAGCATCCCCATGTCACGCCTGAGGAAATGGAGGCAGCACGAGGAGGTTAAGGGACATGCCCCAAGTCCCACATCGCCAAAAGGCACTGGCTCAAGTCGCTAAGCCCTGGCCCAAGAGCCTGTGTTCTTCACCACCCATCTCCTCTCTAGAAACCAAAGCCATGGGGTCAGAGTGCGTTTCCCTCTCTTCTAACAAACTGGCAATGATGAAGACCCACCTGCCTGCTGCCGGAGAGGCCAGGGCAAGCCTGCCGTCCGTGTGCCGCTGGGGCACCCGGTCCACACAGCTCCGAGGATCTCCACCTGGCATTCCGTGTCTGGGGACCCATCCTCTCGGCCTGAAATGCAGAAAAGGTATTTATCTCAGCATTATTTATAACATCCGAAACCAGAAATAGCCCCATGCCCGTTAGGACACAGTCAGGCTCTGCTCACCACACCTATAGGCAGTGGTGTAGACCAGGCATGTCTAGGGATGGGGAAATGGGCTGTAACACGTGATACAGATCACACAGCGAATGCTACACGGGAACACACACGTCCTAGTGTGTCAGAGGGCCGTAGTAAAGACAAACCAAGCCACGCTGAAGAGGACGCAGACACCCCTGGACGTGCGTGCCGTGTCCACAGCCCACGCTCTGGCACCCAAGATGGGCACCAGGGCACACTGCTCGGAGCCCTTCCGCGGCCCTCCCAGGGTGTCCTTCGGCTTTCTGCGCCTGGCTTCGCCCCCCAGCAGACAGTCCTGGAGGACTCGAGCGCACATGGGTCGGGCTGACCCTCACGCACCCCCCCATCTACAGCAGGCCCAACACGGCCGCCGCTGGTCTCTGTAAATACAGCTTTGGTGGCACACGGCCAGGCTCATTCACGGTGTGTTCACTGCTGTCGCATGTCACAGCGGAGCTGAGCGGGGACAGAGGCCTTAGGGCCACAAGGCCAAGAACAGCTACTATCTGGCCCTTTACAGAAAATGTCTGCCAACCTCGCCCCGGGTTCAATTTGCTTCATCACTCAGTGCGGATACATGTCTTGTTACTCTGTTTCTCTGCTGAACATTTGACAGTAAAGTGCAGACATCATGACCCTGTGTCCCTGAAAACCTTAGGGAGCATCTTTCACAAGGACGAGGTCTGGGAGGGCCACAGGCCGCAAGCCAAGCAGGAACTTGGAAACTGATGCAGCTCTGCCACCCAGTGGACAGTGTGGACACAAAGTTTGCGGAATGTCCCAGTAATGTCCTTTACCGTACACTGTGCGTCCCCCTGGATCTCCTGCCACACCTAGGGCGAGCTGCGTCAGGTGGGAGGGCCCGCTGCGCTGGGGAGGGGGGCAGGGGTGCCCAGCTCACGTGTCATAACATCACAGCTTTTAGAAAGAATAGGAGCAAACACTTGCCAACCTGGAGAAGCATTTCCACTGGGAGCATCTGCCCTCTGGTGTCTGTGACCCCCTCATTGAGAAACGTGTCTCCCCCGATTCAGGACCTTCTTGCAGGATGGAATCCCCAAAGAGTAAAGCTATCTTGGGGGTCCAAACAGCTGAAAGTGTAGGCATCAACATTTTCCTAGTACAAAGCCCCATTACCTCCTGGTTGACAGTCACCGGGTCCCCCTTACGCTGTCAGAAGTTCTGGGACACACTGCACCACTCTGAGAGCACAGGGCCCCATCCAGACCACTCCAGGGGGAAACCAGGGCTGGGCATAGCATGTGGCCTTTCCCGGGGGATAAGATGGAACTTGGGGGCCAGGCATGAGGAAGTGAAACTAACCTGGAGAGCCGATCCCCGGGGGGCAGAGCGCACTGCCTCATGTCTGAAGACCCCTGTGGCAGATGCAGGCTGGCTCGAAGCTGCCCTCACATCCTTGGGGCCTCCATCACATGTCCAGGGCGGGAATCTCCCACGGTGGCAGTATGTAGGTCCTGAGCGATCCACCTGGGTGAGTCAGGCCGCTCACCTGGGACGGGGGCTAGGCCAGGGGGATGCACAAAGGGTGCAGTTCCTGGGGATGGGGTGGGGGATGGTGGTGGCACCGCAGCCCGAGGAGGGAAACCAGAGCACAAACCACTGTCACCATGGCCAGCCGAGTGGGGACAGCAGGTGTCTGGTGCAGCGCCGTGGGCACAACCGCAGAGCACTGCTACCTAGCTCGGGGCCATGGGCCTCCTGCCAGGCTGCGCAGGAATGACCCGGCAGGTCAAGAGTCTGCAGACTCACGTCTTCAAAGGAGCAGGTGGGAGGGCTGAAACCACAGTGGACACCACAGGCAGAGGCCACAGAGGGAGGTGCTGGGCTGCTCACAAGCAGCTGCTGCCTCGCGAGCCCCACAGGCAGCTGCTGATGTCCCCAGAGTCTCCCGTGCCGCAAGCCCCTCCCGCATTATCACGGTGTCTTGATCCAGAGATGCTCTGGACCACAAAGGTCTTGACCATGCTCAAGCACTTGCTTACTGCACTGGGTGGATTTTCCTGATGGTGCGGGGGATGCCCGGGCACAGGTGCGCTGAGCTCACGGACCCCCAGCATCGATCAGATGCCGAAGGAGGAACGGCTCCCATCAGCACAAACACCGCGTCTCGGGTGGCAGACAGCTTCCTCTCACTCAGTGCTTCTTCCGTGGGTGACGCTTCCGATGGCGAATGAGACATGAGCTGCAGGCAAAGGTTTTCCCACATTCCTTGCACTCATACGGCTTCTCCCCAGTGTGCGTCTTCGGATGTTTTAGGAGATTGGAGCCGCAGTTAAAGGCCTTCCCGCACTCGCTGCATTTAAAGGGCTTCTCCCCAGTGTGGACTCTCCGGTGTTTGGTGACATCGGAGCTGTGTCTGAACATCTTCGCACACTCCTCACACCCGAAGGGTTTCCCTGCCGTGTGAGCCCTCCGGTGGCGAAGGTGGTCTGTCTTGTGCTTGAAGACGCGTCCACACTCGCTGCATTTAAAGGGCTTCTTTCTCTGAAAAGGAATGAACACGGGAACCCCCTCAAAGTCATCTTTAAACGAAGCGTCAAAGGCATCAAATACGTGCCCTTCTTCCTCAGGACTCAGGCTGGCTTCCTTGCTGTGCTTTTTCGCCAAAGCGGACCTCTTGCTTGCCTTTTTCTCCCCAGATGCTTTCTCTGCTTTGGGGGTGTGCTTTGGCCCATCTCCTTCTGCCTTTGGGGTCTGTGCCTTCTTTTTGCCCGAGGGCTTTTCCATCTTTCTTTGTTCCCAGGAGAGAGGAAGGGCCACTGGAATCCAGAAAGGGCTAAGGAGAAAGGCCAGGGGCCAGACTCTCCTATTCTTCCGAAAGCTCTCACTTTAGTCACAGCTCTTCATTTCTCTGAGCTTGTAACGAGACCTCTGGAGCAGGAAGCCTACACCAGAGAGGACACCACCAATCCTCGTGCTGCCGGAGAAGCCAGACCACGAAGGTTAGATCACAGAGGTGTGCGGGAGGAACAGAGCTGTGGTGCAGCGGCTAAGGCATGGATGGGGGGGGGCGGACAAGGGAACGTGGCCCCTTCCCTGCTTGTGTGCTCCCCTTGGACACCTCACGAGCCTCTCAATGAGGCTCAACAAACAGCGTGTTCTGTTTGGACATGACCAAACAGAACACTCGCTCTAACCCTCTCCCAGGGATGGGGTCTCCAGGCCTGTGTCCAGCGGGGTCTGATACAGACCATGGACCAACAACTCCGTGTGGTCCCCACATTGAGGTTTTTTTCCCCCCACCATTTTCTCCCTCCTTCTCCACTTCCTGTATTTGGGACTAGAGGATGTGCTTTTGGAGCTGCAGGACCCACATGTACCCCTTTGGGAGTTACGCTCCTGTCACCTAGAGCCTGGATCTGAGATGGATCAAACTTGGGGCGCCCCAGCCCTCCTCCCATGGTCCACCTCCATATGGCAGCCAGCAAACCCCTATCATGTACCTGCCCTGACCCCCAGTGGCTCCCCTCATACTTATGAGCCCTATACATGCCTGACCTGGCCCACTCCTCACTCCCCTCCAGCTTCCTTTAGGCTCCTCAAACATACCCAGTCTTTCCTGCCTCAGTGCCTGGCTGATTCCAGAAATTGGCCAAGAGCAGGTGTTCATGGGGCTGGCTGCTTACTTCAGAGCTCTGAATGGGCCCTTCTCAGGGAGGCCTCCCTGACTCACCAAACACTGCCCCCACTCCCTGTTCCCTAACCGGGCTCTAGTCTTCCCTGGGGCCCTTAACCAGAGCCAACTCCTCCATCAACTAGATCTTGTGTACACCCTCTGAAACACCTGATGTTCCCTGTCCCTAACTCCACCTAACAGCACCCAATTCTGCCACAAATTCGAACAGGACCCAACAGTCGCCGGTGTCTGTAGGAGCATCACCCACACAGCTCCTAGTTCTTCATTGAGATCCCTCTTCTATTTCGTTTCTGTATTATTCCTGAGCTTCCTTGCCCTGTCTTCTCTCACTGCTAACTAATGGAATTCCAGCAACAAGCCTGGAGCAACTTCAGACTCTAACTGCTAGTGAGGGAGATCTCCACAACACTGAGAAGCCTTCTTTTTTTAAAGAGAAAGCTCCAAAGGCAGGTCCTGTTCTGATCTTCCAACATTCCCTGCAAACAGCGCTCTTAGCAAAGGTATCTTGGGGCCTGTGACGGCTACCCTGATCTACTAGGAGGCCCATGACCCTGACAGGCTGTCTCACCCCAAAATGTGATGCCCTAGGTGGTAATATTCCCAGTGATGTAGTTTTCTTTGAATCTTCTTTTCCATCCCATTTATTTACCATCAACATTTTAATCTGGGTATCTTTATGACTCTTGTACATGACAACACTGTAGCTTTTTTCTTTTTTTTTTTTTAAGTAAGCTCTATGCCCAACTTGGGGCTTGACTCAAGACTCCCAAGATCAAGAGTCGCAGGCTCCACGGACTGAGCCAGCCAGGCACCCCCAAGTGGTTTTAAGGTATAAATACTTTGAACTCTCTTAAAGTCAAAAGGGTACACTTGGTCTTTCCTCTTCTCCCCCATGCAGAGGCAATAATAAAATGACTGTCGAGATTTCCCATCCTGACAAGGAGTTTGAGAGTCTGGCTTCTAAATAAAAAGGTTTAGGTACACTTGGTCTGGATTCAGGCCGATGTCGCCCCGAAGGCTCTACTTGAGGCAGGTTCTGGGAGGAGGCCGCTCTCAGCATCAGGTGGGAGCCTGAACTGAGGGTAAAGGAAGCTCATCTGGGCTGAGAGGAGCATGCAGGGCCCTCTGCTGGGGAGGGCAGAGGATCACGGCACCAGGCAAGTACGCTGGAGTCAGAGGCTGGTGTCTAGTTTCGGGAGTAAACCGAGGAAAAACAAGAACTTCTATGAAGGCACCCTCGACCCTGTACCCACCCCCACTGGAGGGCGTGCGTGGGGTTCCTCTGCGCTTCCTGCCGGGACCGGCACTGAGGGCAAGGACCACGGCTATTTCATCCCTGCGTCCCTAGCTACGAGGCCACAGCCAGCACGAACTGGTGCTCAGGAATCATTCTAGATCTTCGTCTCATCTACCCAATTCAAGCTGGCAGGTGCTTGACGGCAGAGAGCACACCAAGTTATAACAGTCAAAAACGGAGTAGACCCGAGGTCCTGGTCCCCCACTTCACAGGCCCGTAGACGGGAGTGCCTGCCGCAGCACACAGGCGCTCAAGCGACCTGCCCCAAGAGCTGGGGTGCTGTGCCCGCGGTGCAACTTCGGAGTAGCTCCTTTCCTCTCTGGGCCAGGCCTCCTGAACTCCAAGCTCTGCGCAGCCCCCGCAGCCGGGGTCCCTGGAAACCCCACTCAGGCTGGCCCGTCCCCCCGCCTTCAGAAGCCTGGGTCTCGGGGAGCCTGGATTACTAGCGGGTTTGGATCCAAAGGCACACATGCACCCCAACAGTCCGCCGGGCCCCCCGCCTGCCAGCAACCACGAGCTGTGTCGAGGCCGAGGAAAGGGGCCCCGACGGGCAGCACGATGCGCCCCCGCCAACGACAGGGCCTCGTCGGCCAAGCGTGCAGGGCCCCGGGGCGCCGCCTTCACCTCGATCCGCTCCGAGCTGCTCCTCGCCCTCCTCCCCGCAGCGCCCGGGAGGCGAAGGCGGGGAGGCCGCTGCCCTGGGCTGCGGCGCGGGTCCAAGCGACGCCGGAGGGAACCGGCGAGTCCCTAGCTGGAGGTCGGGGGCCCGGAAACAGACGGACCCTCGCCCAACCCCGCCGCAGCCTCCCCGCGCCAGGGTTCCGCAGCCGCCCAGCCGAGCAGCCGGGTCGCGGCGCCCGCCGGGAGGCCCGCCCCTTCCGGCGCCGCTCTAGGAGGAGGGGCCCCGGGCCTCTCAGTGGTATGCCGGCGGACGCCTCCGCCCGGCTCGGCTTTCGTTTCCATTTCTGCAAGGGCCTCCTTGCACCGCCGCCCCCGCCGGAAGGCCCGCCCCTCAGGCCCCGCCCCTCAGCTCTGCGCCCGCTCCCTCGCCCCGCCCGCCCCGTCCTCCCCTCCCTCGCGCCTGCGCCGTCACCCCTGCGCCTCTTCCTCTCCCCTGCGCCCCCTCCCTCTTCACCCCTGCGTACCCTCCTTCTCCCCATCCCGCCTCCCTCCTGCCTTTGTCCCCCTCCCTCGCCCCTGCCACCCCTCCCTCGCTCCTGCCCCCTCCCTCACTCCTCTCCAGCCCCGGACTGCTCCTCACTGCTCCTCACACTCGGCACGTGCACTTGGCCTGTGTCCGGTTGCACTGGTGCCCCCTCGTCTGGGACGCTCCTCCCTGGCTGTCTGCCTGGCGCACTCCCACTTCCTGCCCACTGAGAGCTCAGCAACTCGGTGGAGCCCACCTGCCTTCCTATGTGTATTCAGTTCCTGCTTCCCACAAACGTAGCTGCTTAAAACAACACCTCTTTGTTACCTGAGCTCCTGTGGGACAGGCATCCCGGCGTCCAGACACGGCTCAGCTGTCCTCTGCCTGGTCGTGTCAGGCTGCAGTCAGGTATCAGCCGGCTGCGTTCTCAGCTGGAGGCTCAGCTGTGGAAGAATCCACTTCCACACTCCCCTGCTTGTTGGCAGGATGCATTTCCTGGGGGCTGTGCTACCGAGGGCCTACTTCTTATTGGCTGTTGGCTAGAGGCTGGCCTTGGGCCCTAGTCGCCCCCCCATTCCCTGCCACGTGGCCCCCTCCATGGGCAGTTCCCAACATGGTTGCTTGCTTCTTCAGGGCCAGCAAGAGAGCCTCTCTCCCTGGTCTGCTCAGATGGAGTCTCATAGAAGGCAGCCTAACCATGGGAGTGACCTCCTGTCACCAACATACAACGTGACCCAACTGCAGGACTGACATCCTGTCACCTCTGCCATATTGTGGTTTTGAAACAAGTCACAGGTGCCGCCTGCATTTGGGGAGGGCAGCAGTCTCTGTAATACCACAGTTGGTCTCTTCCCCCACCTCTGGACTCCCCCGCTCTGCCCTGCAATTTTTTTCATAGCACATTCCAGTCTCTGACATACTATGTCATCTCCTTATTAGTATGTTTATCAGGCACAGGCACGCCTGGGAGGGTGAGGGCAGCGGGGCTCCAGACCGACGCAATGAGGTGAGTCAAATGAACGTTTGGTTTCCCAGTGGCAATCAGAGTTATGCTTAACACCACGCTCTAGTCGATTAAGCCTGCAGCAGCATTATGTCTAAAATACGATGTACATGCCTTTGTTACAAAAAAATACTCTCTTGCTAAAAATGCCAACAGTCACCTGAGCTTTCAGCGAGTCCATCTTTCTGCCCGATGTTGGTGGCTACTGACTCATCCGGGTGGTGGCTGCTGAAGCTGGGGGGTGGGGGGGGGGCGCGGCACTGGCAAGTTCTTAAGACAACAATGAAGTTTGCCACAGTGACTGACTCTTCTTTTCATGAACAATATCTCTGGAGCATGTGATGCTGTTTGACCACCATAAAACGGTCAATTAGAATCACCTTAGGATCCTTAAAAAAATTATTTTCCAGGTGCCACCCAAGAGCTGGTGAAGCAATATGTGGGGCTGAGCCTAGTGACGCATAATTGTAGAGGCTTCCCTGTGATCCTAATGGTCACTCAGGTTTCTGGGGCAGCAGATGGCAGTGGCGCTCAGCCCAAGCTGTTCATCTGAAACACTGAAGAGCTTAAGAGACTGCTACCCGGATCCCACCTCGTGGCAGGGGGGTGTGGACACCTAACATTGGTATGATTTAAAAGTGCCCCTAGATGATTCTTCTGGGCATCCGGGGTCGAGAACCGCTGCTCCAGAGCACAGGTGTGGGGACTCACACAGGGGCTCAGTGAAGCTTCAGACGCAGAGCAAGGAGGAGACCCAAGAGTCAGGCCATCACGTTTCATATTCTTCCAAGAAACATTGATTCCTTACCTGTGGGCATGTTCCTCAATTACGGATCACACCCATTTACCTGGAAAAGCTAACCTCTGGCCCCTTGAGCCTACAGTTTGTGACAAGGTAGGCGGTAAGTAGGCTCCTTCCCCAGGCTCATCTGCTGGCAGGCTATATATATATATTTAGTTTTAACTAGGCTCCACACCCAGCACGGAGCCCAACCCGGGGCCTGAACTCACGACCTGAGCTGAGATCAAGAGTTGGATGCCCACCGACTGCACCATGCAGGTGCCCCACCGCCAGGCTTCTGGGAGGTGAATTATCAGGGGTTGCATAGGTGGCAACAGGCCGGGGAAGCTCGACCCCCAGGCCGTCCCCCTGCTTCCCTGCAGCGTAAGTTCACTGTCAGGCCCGGCCTGGGCCCAGAGGCTGTGCGGTGCCTGCGAGGCTTCACTTGGTGACTATAGGGTTGTGTGACCGCATGGATGGAAGGCTTTCCTGCAGCTGTCACCTTCAAGGCTTGCTCATCAATGAATGCTCCCAGATCAGGGCTTCTGGGATTGGGCCCCCCAGGTGGCGTCCTCTGCAGCCGGAAGAGAACTGAGTCCTGGCACAGGCACCTCCACACTCACTGCTCAGCTCAGGCTCTTTCTGGGAGGAATGAGGACATGGGGGAAGGGGGAGCCATGTGGAGGCTTTCCCGTGTTTCTCCATTCCCGCCCCCCTGCCCCCCATTCTCTGGGACCCTGCAGCCAGGCACCCCCCCTCCCGCCCCAGAAGCCCCACCACAGAGCCCAGCCGCTCCCCTGGTGCATCCTCAGGCAGGACACGCCTCTGTGCCAGGAGCGTCCTCTGAGGCTGAGGCCTGAGTGTCAGGCAACACTGAACCACATAGGACCCCTCACCTGCTCTCAGGTGGGAGCCCATGACTCCTCTCCTTCTGGAAGGTTCCAGGTGGGTCCTGGGTCCATCAGCTTCTGCAGACCCAGCAGTCACTAGAGGGCCAGGGTTCAGCGAGCTCCATCCTCAGGAACATCCTGCTTTTGGGTCAATGCCTCACCCTTGGTTCCCACAGAGAGACCAAGGACAGGGAATATGCACCACGGCCACCTGCTTCCTGTTTTGGGAGAGAGGAAGTCCTGAAACCACCCCAGGACTCAATCTTGGAGGGGGAGCGTGGACAATGGCAGCTGACCCAGGGGGGCCATGGTGGGCAGGAGACCGGGAAAAGTCCCAGCGCCATGGGGCGGATGGAGGCTGCAGGGGCGGGATGCCCAGGGAGAGTCTGCGTGCGCCCTCCCCCCAGGCCCCTTGTTCCAGCTGGCAGGTCCTGTGGGCCCAGAAGACGGAGCAGAGCATTCTTCCTGAGCTTGTCCCCAGTGCTAGGACTGGGTGGGGACGCACAGGGCCCTGAGGTGGCGCCAGGGGCTGGTTTCGAGGTGGGGGTGGTGAGACAGCTTGGGTAGGAGTCCCTCAGCCTGTTTGTACTTTCCATGTCAGGGGTCAGTTGTGGGGGAGGAGAAGGGAGCTGGGTGAGTGGGCAGACTCAATGCTGGGAGGGGGAAGAGAGCTTGAGAGAGCCCGGACCCCGCGCCCCCCCACCCCGCCGGAACAGCTCCGAGAGCCCAAGCAGGGACCGCCACCATAACCCCTGTCACTAGAGCACCAGCACCTGGCAGCCAGTACCCGTCGGCCTCCACACGGAGCCTAGGAGACGGATTCTGCTTTTCTCTGGCTTTGTGGGCCAGGGGACTGCGCACAGAGAGGGCATGTGGCTTGCTAAGATCACACAGATGGGAAGCGGCCCATTCAGCCTTGAGGCCTGGCCAGGGGCCAGCCCCGGGGCTGCATGGGCTCCTTGTCCTCTTAGCAGCTCCCAAGCACATTGACAAAGGCCAGGGAGACTCTCGACAGCATCCAAGCGGCAGGGCCACCAGCTCCAGAAGTTTCCAGCATTAGGCTCTTGAGGAGCACCCTCTGGGGGTTCGAGTACCTGCAGTGCCCTGGGGTGAGGACCGCTGAAGTCTGAACGAGGCCCGGAGGCTGGTCTATCAACTGCAGCCTCTCCCTGTCCTAAGCTACTGGCCTCTGGGACAGACGTGTCCTTCCTTGTCCATGGGCGAGCCCGGCTCTTGGAAGCCTCATGCCCCCTGCTTTCAGTCTAGAAGAGGGGACCTCACCCAAGTGCCTACTGCCACCCACTGGTGGCACCAGCAGAGCCGACGCACTGCCCAGGAGGCCTGTCCAGAGGAGCGGCTCTGGCGTCTGTAGGACAGACTTCTTTGGGGGAACCACGGGGTCTAAGGGTGTGCTGGCTTCTGCCCCCCGCCCCCATGCTGCTAACAGCCTCTCCCAAACGCCATGTTGACTTGTATGCCCACTTCTAGATTCCTGCGGAGGCTGAACATTTTTGCTGCTTTGATGATGGACAGCTGTGTCAGGCTCCAGCACGCATAACCTCCCAAGGGCGGGGGTGGGGGGGGGTGCCATGATCCCGATTCCAGTGCAGAAGTGGGGCTTCTGCATGTGTTAACCTTGAAAATAAAACTTCTAGTCATTTTACCAGCCAAAATGGGTTTACTGAGGAAGGGCGGAGAATTGCAAGCTGGGGCAAGCAAAACACCGCAGGTTTGCAGAGCGAAGGACAGCAAAGCGCTTTCCCAGAGGAGGGGGGAGCTGGGAGGGGCTGTTGTCAACTGAAAGCCCATTGGGCTAAACTGGGAGCTGGAAGTGTACTGGCTTCTCATTGGCTGGGCTGTTGCCAGGGCTGGAGGAAAGCTCCCCTCTTCCAGCCCAGCAGGGAGTGAGGGAGTAGGGAAAGCACTAGGGCGGGGGAGGCTCCTCTCTTCCCATCGCATTTGTACATGATGAGAGTAGGAGGGGGTGAGAGCTCCCGCTGCCCAAGCTCCTGACTTGTGTTTTAGTGAGGTTTCCTTTGATTAATTTTCTCATTTGGGTGGGCCTGGGCTGCGAATCTGCCAGCAGGCTGCGGTGGGAAAGACCCCTGTGTGGCCCCCAGACCCTCACGTCGGGAGGGGCCCTCCGTGGGGCTTGCAGGGGGGATCTGCCCACACACCGGGCAGCACAGCCTCCTGAGGCTGGCTCAAGCCGAATCACCATAGAAACCACCAGCTCTGCGGGACAGGGGACACCCTGGGGAATCGGGGTGGTGCGGGGTTTGCTCAGGGTTTGCAGTGGGCAGGGAGAGGCCTGTCTCCATTTACGGAGGTCTGTGTGCAGAACGCGGCACTCCTGGGCTGACTGGCTGCTGCCGCTGCAGACCTCATGGGGTCACAGGCAACACAAGTGGCCCTGACCGGTCACTGAGCACCCTGATGGACAGATGGACAGAGGACGGAGGAGGCCAGCAGGACCTGGCTACCAGATGCGCTCATAAGGGCCACAGGCTGGGGAGCCCCTTCCTGCTTTGGCTGCTGTGCCCATGCTCCCCAGGCCGTGGTGATGCGCCCAAAGCCAAGTCTTTTTTCTAGGTACAGTTAGATGGATTTTCTGTTCCTTGCCGCCGAATACACTGCAGACTGATCCAGACAAAGTGAGCAAAGGTCTCTTCTTGGGAGAACACAGAGCTTGGCCTTGAGGAGGCCCTTGCTGGAGTCCGGACATCCAGGAGGGGACTGCAGCACCCCACATTGGAGCCTTGGGGAGTGTGGGCTCGGCAGGGTGACACCGTGGGGAGGGCGGGCATGGGGCAGGGTGATGCTGTGGGGAATGCGGGCATGGGTGCGGTGACACCATGGAGAGGGCGGGCACGGGCATGGGGAGGGCAGGCACAGGCGGGGTGATGCCGTGGGGAGGGTGGGCACGGGAGGGGTGACACCAGCAGGTGTTTGCTTCTTCCTTCATCTTGCTTCTCAGCTGGAATGTGGAGCTGGGCACGCAGCCCCCTCTAGGTAGGGGTTGATTTAGTGCTCCCCAGAGCAGGGCCCTCCAGCCAAGGTCCGAAAGACAGAAGCTTTGGAGGAGCGAGGTGTGAGGAGGGGCACGTGGCTCTTTCCACCAGGCTCCTGAGCCCCCTGGCTTAATAGAGGACTCAGCAAGCCTGAGGTCCTGCAAAGTCTGGGGTGCTGCGTGTGGCTGCGTGATGGCCTTTGCTTCATGGGAGTGGGCTGCACACCCTCTGGGGGGTAGGGAGATGGAGAGGGGGAGGGAGTGAGCTTTGCCAGGGTGCGGCTGGGCTGGCAGTGGGTCTCAGAGCCCTGGGGGAGGAGACGGCAGAGCACAGAGGCAGGGATGGGGGGCTCAGGAGGGCGAGGCTTTGACCTGCCCCCTGTGTGCTTAGGTCAGCCCATTGAGTTCAGGGGGTTAAGAGACAACTAGTCCGGTCTGTACCGGGGAGGAGCCCCATTCCCCAGACACCTGCTTCCAAGGGAGGTTGAGTGACCTTTCCAGGGGGAGTGGCTTCTGGGGAGGCCTGTCACCCTCTGGCTCTGCCTCTGTCTCTCCTGCAGTTCCTGGGATCTGCCTGCACCATCCCCCACCCTCACCCCCCAGCCTGGGGCCCTGCATCCTCAGTTGCATCTTCCTTGGGAGGTCTTAGATCCCCATGTGTCTGTGTGCCTGTGTCCCCAGCTGGTCAGAGCTTGGAGGGAGGGAGGTGTGGTTAGAATTTGTCCCATGAGTTGGAATCAGGCACCACGTCCAGCTCTGCGACAGCCGGGGGACCACAGGGCGCCGGGCACAGTGGTGTGTGGGCACTGGCGCATTGGGTAGAAGGAAGGGTGTGTGTGACTTGGGGGACTGCCTGCCTCGAGGCACTTCAGCCCAGGCAACTCTGCCACCACAGGCTGAGGGTGACCATAGCTTCCAGGCACAGGGAGGCCATGCCCATGGAGGCAGCGTGGGGGAGCCCGTCCATTCACTGGATGGGTTGTCTTTCTCCCCTCCCCCACCCACCCATCATAGATTCCATCTTAAAAATCCCAGCTCTCTAGGAAGCTGAATCTAGTAGTGGCAAAGGCAAGGGCATCTGAATTGTGTCTGGATGGCAGGAGCATTGCTAGAGGCCACGCGGGGGCTGAGAGCCACGCCTGACTTCTGGGCTGTGGCCCCTGTGACCAGTGAGCTTACCCTCCTTGGGTCCAAGACCCGGCACACGGCCAGATGTGCTACGGCTGGGGTCTCTGACGTTGGGTGGTGGGCGACGCCCAGTAATGACTGGCTAACATCCAGGTCCTAATCCCTGGAGCCTGGAGATGTGTGGCCTCATGTGGCAAAGGGGTGATGTGATGGGGTTGAAGGTCTTGGGATGAGAGATTGTCCTCGATTGGGTGGTGGCCCCATGTCACCACAAAGGCCTTAATAAGAGGGAGGTGGCGGGAGATTTGAGGCAGATGGTGGTGAGGGGCCAGAGTTCCAGAGACGCGGAGCCAGGCGGATGTACAGCGGGCTCTGTGAGTGCAAGCACAGGGATTGGCTCACGTGGCTGTGGAGGCCGAGAGGTCCTGTACCTGCCGTCCGCAAGCTGGAGCCCCAGGAAGGCCGAGGGTGGGATTCACTGGAGTCTGAAGGCCTCAGAACGAGGAGCTCCAGCGTCTCAGGGCAGGAGAGGATGGAGGTCCAGCTCCAGAGGGTGAATTTGCCCTTTCTGCCTTGTTGTTCCGTTTGGGCCCTCAGTGGTTGGGGTGCGTTGGCAGGGGCCATCTTTGTCATCTTTGTACCCGAATGCTAATGTCTTTGGAAACCCCCTCCCAGACACACCCAGAAATCATCTGGGCCTCTCTCGACCCAGTCAGGCTGACACAGAAAATGCACCATCACAGGCTCCGGAAGGAACAAAGCCCTTCATTTCAGACTTCTGAGCTTCGGGACCGTTTGAGCTGTTGTGAGCCACTGTGTGGTCACGTGTCATGGCAGTCATGAGACATGGAGGCAGGGATCCAGCTGGACACACGCCCTGGCCCGCTGTACAGGTGGGTGCAGAGGTGCTGCCCAGGCTGGATGAGAGGGAGCAGCCCTGAGGTACCACCTCCTGATTTCCGGCAGTTCCTTCCCGGGACTGGCCTAGAACGTCCTGACCGTCCCTGGTACATCAGACTGGCCTTGGCCTGGTGGTCCAGCTGGGTCTTGGTCCTCATCCGGCCTCTCCCAACCTCTGGCTCAGGCCTGGTGCTCTTCCCCTGCAGTGCTTGTCAGTCTTCACTGAGGCTGGTCCTCCCAGGAGGGCCCCCCTACCCTGCCACGTGGCAGACAAGGAAACCCACTTGGGGCGGGTGTTGCAGGGGAGGTGAAGAGGTTCGTCTGGGTCACGGAGCTGGTGGGGCATGGTGTTCATGCGGGTCGTGGAGCTGGGGCAAGGGCTTAACTAACATTTTAACCCAGACAGGGTGAGCCCCGAGCTCGGCTTTTATCTATGTGGGAGAGCGTGTGTGACCACAAGTGCGTGCACCGGCGGGAGTAACATGAGAGCGTATGTACCTGCAGGAGCGTGTGTGTGTGACAGTGTGTGAAGAAGAAGGGACAGAGAAATGACTCACTTCAACTCTGCAGCCATTTATTTCCCTCCCAAGGAAAGGGGTACCGAGGCAGGCAGTGTGGGGCTGGTATAATGGCTCCTGGTCACCATGATCTCTGCCCTTCCTCCTTGCTGCCCTGCCATCCCAGTGTGCTGCCTCATGGTGCGAAGCGGCTGCTGAGCCGCAGACATCACTGCAGCCGGCAGGAAGGAGGAAGGAGAAGAAGACAGACCTGTCTCTACCCCAGGGATTTGCCCCCCAGCTAGGCCTTGAGGTTTTCTTTACTAAGGAAAGAAGGAAGCAGAGAGTGGGAGGCTACCCCACCTGCTGCAGCTGCTTGACAGGCAGCATAGGACTCTGGGCTTCCCTACCCAGGGGCTGCTGGGCTGGTGGGGATTGAGGGGTCCTCTGAGCCTTGTTCCCTGCTGCTCTGATGGGGAACCTGAGGCCCAGACCCAGGCCTCCTTCCTCCTATCCCAGGGCTCTGTCTTGTCACCAGCCAGGAAGGCAGAGAGCCCCCAGCACCCAGTGGTGCCGGCCTGACCAGAGTGGGCCCTGGGCACCCCTGGGTTCCCTTCCCCAAGCCCTCCCACTGCCCAGTCCTCTTCTCAGGAACCCAGGCAACAGTCTTGGGGGGAGGGGAGGGGAGAGAATGTGGCTGACTCCGCCTGGCATAGGATGCGTGTTTTCTCTACCCAGCTGTGCGGACCCGCGCCCTGAGCAGTCGCGGCCTGGACCTGGGGTCAATGTGCTGGCACAGGCGGTGGGGAGAGGAGGCCAAAGATGCCAGACAGCCAGGAAATAGGAAATGCAGACGGGGCAGTGTTGGCCGGATCACTAAAGGTGTTCCAAGTTTATTCATCAGAGCTGGGGTGGGGAGCCAGGTGGGTAAGGCACTGGACAGAGTGCTGGCCATCCAGGGTGTGAGTGGGGTGGGGGTGGGACCACCCCTTCAGGACCCCATGGCCTGAAGGCCGGGAAGGAGGCTGAGCAGGAGAGTGGCGGCCACCATCGTGGGGCTGCCCTGGGGGCTACCGGCTCCGCTGCCTGGGGGCTCCTGCCAGGGTGGGATGTTGCAGAGGGTGGACTGGCAACAGGTCAGGGTCATCAGGGTCCCCTCCAGTGTCTTGGTGATGGGCTGACACGTGTCTGCACACCATGCAGAGTAGGTGGTCAGAGGACCCGACTCTGGGAGGGAGGAGGGGCGGGGGAGAAAGGCTTTGTCACGCTGGACAGGCTGGGGCAGGGAGGAGGCCCCTCACGGGGGTGCACGCCTTTCTGCATGGGAGATGGGGCACCTCCTGCCCTGGCCACTGCGGGGCCTGCTCACCCGTGTTCCCGTGGGACATGATGGCTTTGCAGAAGCTGTGGCCGTGGACGCAGTTCTGAACTTGCTTGCAGTGCTCCCCCCTGTACAGGGACTGGCAGGCATAACACTGCAGTAGCCCTGGGAGGCAAGAGGACTCAGGCCAAGGGGCCTCCCCCTGCAGGCCCAGCGCCTCCCCCTGCAGGCCCAGCGCCTCCCCCTGCAGGCCCAGAGCCTCCCCCTGCAGGCCCAGCGCCTCCCCCTGCAGGCCCAGCGCCTCCCCCTGCAGCCCAGCGCCTCCCCCTGCAGGCCAGCGCCTCCCCCTGCAGCCCAGAGCCTCCCCCTGCAGCCCAGCGCCTCCCCCTGCAGGCCCAGAGCCTCCCCCTGCAGGCCAGCGCCTCCCCCTACAGGCCCAGTGCCTCCCCCTGCAGCCCAGAGCCTCCCCCTACAGGCCCAGTGCCTCCCCCTGCAGCCCAGAGCCTCCCCCTACAGACTTGTGCTCTGTTGCCAGCTGATCCCTCCATAAGCCTCTGCCCAAGCCTCCCTGCACCCCTCCTCAGGACTGGTCAGCTCTGCCCTGCCCTGCCAGCACCCCACCGTCCTGTCTGGCTGAGCTGGACTCCATGCCCCGGGCCTCTACACTTGCTGGTCTATCCAGGCAGGGACTCCGCTGCACCCCTCTCTGCCTAGTGAACTCCTATTCAGCCTCCCTGCCCGGGAGTGGTTCCTTCTCTAGGCTCCCTACTCCGGATGGCCATCGAGGGTCACAGCCAGGGTGAGGTGAGCAGGGGTGCTGAGTGTCAGGGCCCTTTCTCTCCCCTCCCCTGCCCCCTGGAAGGCTTTGCCTGTTGTTCTGCATCATGCCAGCCCCGCACTGAGCCTGGCGCTCAGCGGAGCCCCCACACAGTGTTGCGAGAGAGGGATGGGTGCCTGTGCCCTCGGGTGGGGTGGACAGTCCCCTCTGCCCTTGCCACCTGCAGCCACACTGGCCTCCTGCCCCTCCTCGTCATCGTCGTCATCATAGCCCTCCGGGCCGACGTCCGCGTGCTCCTCCTCCTCCTCGTCCTGCGCCCGCCCGGTGCCTGGCCACGCAGGGATGCCTGTAACCCCCCAGTTCCCGGGCACGGAGCACACATACTCCAGACCCAGTGCTGGGCCCCACCCCTTCCATCTGTCCTTCGACACTCCTCCATCCCCTTCCTCCCCACTCGGTCCTCCCCGTGGGCCCCCAGCTGCTGGCGCTGCTTGCTTCCCAGCACCATCAGCTGCTGTGGGGGCCCCTTTGCAGTAGCTGCCTCCCCCCTCCACCGCCCCAGTAAACCGTCAGGATGGCCCGCCTGTTTGACAGAAGACAACACGGAGGCCGGGACAGAAGAGGTAACCCGAAGCCTGCATTTCAAAGAGGTGGGGCCTGTCGCTGGGGAGGGGTAGGTTTGGGAACCTGCGGGAGCCCAGGACAGCCCACGTCCACGTCCCTCCAGCCTCAGACTCCAGCCTGACCCCCCTGCACCCCATGCCGTGTCCTGCCCCCAGGCTGGGTGTCCCGAGGGTCCCCGTGGGCCCAGACTGTGCTGTCCCCTCTCGCTGCAGGGGTGCCCCCTTGCCCGGGTACCTGGCTGCCCACAAAGCAGCAGGGCCAGCAGGAGAGCCGCGGGTGCCTTCATCCTGCTGGGGGCTGCCGGGTCTGCTCGCTCCGGTTCTTGCTCAGGCTCTGGATCTGTGGGAAGTGGGACAGAGGGCATTCCGGGGGCTTCCTGGAGGCCCCTGGGCCCCAGCTCCCCCCACCCCAGCTCCAGCCTCAAACAATGGGCCTCATACCGGCCCCAGTGCCAGGCATCAGGCCAGGGACGGCCCTTTCCCTCCCTGACTTCAGGGGCCTGGGGGACAGGAAGTCATTGTGGGGGCCTCCTGTCCACCTGTGCCGCTCCGCCCTGGCCCGGCTTGCAGGCGTGAGCACTGCGGCCAGCGAACCTGGGCCCGGGCTGGGGCAGCGCCGGACAACACCCGTCCGCCTCTGGAGCCTGTGGACACCAGGCCCAGGCCACTTGGCCACAGGAGCTTGTCGTCCTGGATCCTTAAGCTGCCCGTCGCTCACCTGTCACCTGCAACCCCGAGTCAGCCTCACTGTCCTTCCAGAGCTCGTTCCCACTTCAGGCTGTTGTCCTGGTCATGCCCTCTGCCTGGAGTGTGCTCTTCCTGCCTGCATCCGCGTGGCTCCTCCCCTCACCTCAGAGCTCCTTCCAGCCACCACCCATCCCGGGCCCTATCTTCCCTGACTTGGGCGTACCCCTGCCCGGGGAACAGGCCGGTGGAGGAGTGGGGAAGCTTCCTGCGACTGAGCCTCTGGGGCCTGGCTTCCTGGCTCCTACCCTCTAGCCAGCTTGGCAGCCCCCCAGCTCTCTCTCTGGGGACACCCCTCCTCCTCTGCAGGCCACAGACCTGAAGGAGTATTGAGAGCCCCTTCCCCCTTCCCGGGGGCAATGGGAAAGTGGGGGCGGGGGCAGGGGGCTGGGTTGGACCTGGCCCCGGAGTGCAAGCCCGACTGCTACTTGTGCGCGTGCCTCAGTGCCTGGGCCCCTCCCTTGGCGTGCCGGGGGTCATTTCCCTGACTGTCAGCAGGTGCGTGGGACATTCTCTGGGGCCACCTGTAGCAGAGGTGAGAGGTGGCTCTGGGGTGAGACTGGCTGGGCCTGGTGCCTGGCTCCTTTTCCCCCTCTGCGTCCGGGACCAGCCCCCTCTTGGGCCTCTGGGCCTCAGGATCCTCACACGATGTCTTGGCCATCAGGAGCCAGTGCCTGCCAGCCTTTAGGATGGTACCTGGCTCGGTGCCCTCAGGGCTGGCTGTGAGGACCCTTCTCTGAAGCCTCAGCCACCAAGAGGTGCTGTCCCGCCTGAATTCCTAGGGAGCCGTGCACCCTCGCCTACCCCAGAGCCACCCTCAGTTTCCCGAGGAGGCTGCCCCCAGCCCTTCCCCACAGCCCTTCCCCACAAAGGGCCAAAGTCACTTTTCAGACCGGCTCCATCTGTTGGGTGCTCATGGCCCTGGACGCCCCCACCCCCGCCGCGCCCCAGCCACCGCAGCAGACCCAGAGCTGCTCCCAGGAGGGCCCCGGGGGCGGTCCCAGAACTATTAGGGAGCAGGGGTGCCCCCTGCCACCTGCGCCCCCCCCCCTCGCCCCTGCAGGCCAGAGCTTGTTGTGAGAAGCCTCTGGGGATAATAACAGCCCCATTTACTTCACTGATTGAAACATTGTTGCCCCTCAGCAGCCCCCCAGGGCGATGTTAGAGCCCTGCCCTACGGACCAGGAGCTACGGCCCAGCTTCAGCCCTGCCAGCCATCCCTCCCCTCTGCTGCAGGCACTTGCGCTGCCCCCTGCCCCGTCTAGGGAAGGAGCGGGTCCAGTCCTGACCCTGCAGATGCAGCACACAGCCAGCCCAGGGCTGGTGGCCTACTCGTGTACATGAGGACTGTCGATGCTGGGGGAGCTTGGCCCCTTCCCCAACACCTTGTTGGCAGACACCTGCATCCCTGGGACCCCCCAGCCCTCAGGTCGGGATGTGTGTGTGCACTCAGCCTTCTCCCCACCCAGGCCTTTTCAAACGTTCTGGTCCCAAAACATGCCCATTAGCGGCACTTCCTTGACCCCAGGCTTCCAGGACAGGGGTGCCTCCTGCAGACCCCAGTGCAGGGACTTGGCTCCCTTAGACACCCCCAGGGCCAGGGCCAGGGCTCAGGGCTGCCGGCCCCATGGCAGCTGAGGCCCATGTTAGAGCTTGCATGCTAAATGGCCTGTGCCCTGGGCTCAGAGCCCTCCCCCTTAGCCATGCCCATATCCAGAGGCAGGCCCGGGGCCCCCTACTCCCGACCCGCAGACCCCTGCATAGCAAGGACCCAGTCTTGCCTGTGCTGCCCAGTGTGGCTGGGCTGGTTCCAGTGGGTGGCCCTGTGGCCGTGGCTGGTCTGGAGTTCCCCCCACCCCCAGGCCTGGCCTCCCTCCAGCCAAGTGAATCTAGTGGGTCACCTTGCTCTTCCTGGCAGGAGCAGCCTTGGGCTCAGACCTCATGCCAGTCGTGGACAGGGCACCCCGGCCATCCGTATTTGCTCTCACGCTGGCAGAGGAGGAGATGGTGGGGGTGGGGCAGGGCCCTGCTTTCCCTGGGTAACTGTGCTGTTCTGTCCCGAGCTTTGAGTTCCTGTTCTGTACCCCCTCATCCGCCCCACGTGGGCCTCTGGGGTCACCAAGTTGAATCAGATCCAGACCTGGGGAAAGGTGAACAATGTTTCTGAGGGGCAAAGGTCTAGCATCTGTGGGGACAGGAAGGGCATCTGTCCCCACCTGCAGTACACAGACCTGGGGAAATGGGGCTTTTGGGGGCAGATGTGGGCTGTACCCATGCTGGTCCTCACGTGCATCTCTCTGCTCTGGGCTCTTTCCCACTCTCTCTGCAGCTGACCCTCTCGGTCTCTGGGAGCAGAGGAAGGGGCTTCCTTCTTAGAGCAGAGTCCAGACCCTGTCACCCCTGTGGGCAGGGAGTCATGAGGGGGTCCCTCCTGGGGTCTCTCTCTCCCTGCTGCTCTCTTGCCCAGGCAGGCTGTTCCTGGGGCTTGCCAGGGGGCACAAGCCCCGTGTTCTTCCCTGGAATCCAGCACTGAGAAACAAGCAGACAGGGGGGGCTGGCCACTGGGAGCAGGCTCCGGGTGGTCTTGGAGGGTACACTGCCCTGCACCCCCACTCACACCAGGAACCTGTGAGGAAACTCAGGGTCTCAGAAGCGCATCCATTAGTCCCTTCAGGGACTATGCAGGCACGCATTGTTCATTCGGTCAGCCTGCTCCCCCCCACTCCCTGACACACATCTGCACCCCAGGCACCCCTGGCCTTCATTTTCTCTAGTCCTCGGACACCCTTGTCTCCATCCACATCAACCCTGGAGAGTCTCATCCTCCCTTTCCCTGGAAGCCCCACGGTGGAGGGTGACCGAGGGTCCCTGGTAGCTGGCACAGTTCTGGCAGATGTGCCGCCCACCCCCCGCGCCTCTGTTGTGACGCCTTCCCCACCATCCACCTCCAGAACTTTTCCACCTTTCCTAACTGACGCTCTGCCCATGAAACACTAGCTCCCATCCCCCAGGCCCTGGCACCACCCTTCCACCTGCTGTCTCTGAACCTGATGACCCTTGGGACCTCACAGAAGTGAAACACAGATGTGCCCTCTTGTGACTGGCTTATTTCACTCACATAACGCCTTCAGGCCCACCCATGCTGTGGCGTGTGACGGATCTCCCCTCCCTTTTAAGGCTGAATAACATTCCATTTTGTGGATCCGCTACCTTTTGTTTCTCCGCTCGCCTGCGGAGGGGCGCTGGGACGGCTGGTGCCCGGTGCCTTCGGGCTGCGGCGACTTGCGGTGTGAACGACCTGCGCGTATCCGTTCAAGTCCCTGCTTGCACTTCTGCGGGGACGCGCTCAGGAGTGGGGTTGCTGGAGCAGATGGCGCGTCTGTGTCTAATTGGTTCCTCTCCTTCTGCACGTAAACACCTGTGTGTCTCATTAAACTGCCACTAAGCTCGGGCTTCCACGTGCACGCGCAGGTCAGGGCATCTGGGAGGCTGAGGCTCCAGTCCCGCCACGCACCCCGCCCACCTGGCCGCGCCCCCTCCGCCTGGGGCCCTGGAGGGTCCCTGGGCGCTGCCTCCCAGACACCTACTCCCACCCCGTGCCCCTGCTGAGGGGTTCCTTGGTTGGACCTCCAGATGTCTGGGGCGCCAGTGTTACACTGGGGCTCCCCTTGGGAGAACCACGGGGAGGGGGGGGTACATGGTACGTGTCATTTATTATCTCATTAGAAATCTATCTCCCTCCCCAAACTGAAAATAATTTTGCAGGGGTGCTCTGCAGCCATATAAAGGGATGAAGAAGCTCTTTGTGTCCCGAATCAGAAAAAGATGACCTGGATAAAGCCAGGGATTGCAGAGCATGCGCACACGCTACTTTTTGAATGACTAGGGAGGATACAGGTCTCCGAAGTACCATCTTCCATTCAAATTTGCCCCCCTGGGACTGTCCACCCCCTTGCAAAGGAAGCAGTGCGTGTGTGCGTGTGTGTGTGTAAGCCCTGGGGGCCTGGACGGAAAGACACCGATGGCTGAGCTCGAGATAGGGGTCCACACTTGTGGGGGGGAGTTCCCTTAAGTCCCGCATGACAGCAGGGAAGACCCCGGGCAGCCTGGGGCCCCAGGGTGAGCATGAGCCCCCTCACTGGGTTATGGGCTGGGTCCAGCCCCAGGCCTCCCGGCAGCAGTGCGTCTCACACCCATCAGAGCAGGGGACCCGTGTCCTGGAGAGGTCCCCTTGGATTCCTGACAGGCAGGGTGGCAGATCTTCAGATACAGGGTGTGGACATGAATAAAAGCAGACCTCACTTAGATGGAGTCTGGAGGCCTGCAGGGGTTGCTCTCACCCCGTCCCACTCCCGCTCCGCTGCAGGCCCAACAAGGAGACACGCACCTTGCAGGAGGGTACTACCGAACTAACCCCGCAGGAGGAAGGAAAGTTTCCTCCTCCCCCAGCCATTGAGGGGTTGTCAGGGCTCAGCCAATGAAAAGCCACTACGCTTCCAGCTCCCATTTTACTCCAATGAACTTTCATTTTAAATACAACCCCCTCTTTCTTACACCCCACCGCTCTTTCTGTAAAAGAGCCTCCCCTCTGTTCTGCAGAGGCGCCTACCTGCTTGTCCAAGGTTGTCTCTGCTGTTCCCTAATAAATCCACTTCTGCTGGTAAAAGAACTGGCGGTTTTATTTTTAAGTGTTAAAAAACAAAAATTGATGGAGTAAATGTGAAGATCTAGCTGACTTTATTTATTATAAAGATTTTATGTATTTATTCATGAGAGAGAGAGAGAGAGAGAGGCAGAGGCAGGGGGAGAGGCAGTCTCCCCGCGGAGCAGGGAGC
This sequence comes from Callorhinus ursinus, assembly GCF_003265705.2. Taxonomy (NCBI): domain Eukaryota; kingdom Metazoa; phylum Chordata; class Mammalia; order Carnivora; family Otariidae; genus Callorhinus; species Callorhinus ursinus. The sequence continues at coordinate 82,137,598 of NW_027397067.1, read as the reverse complement.
CCGATGCGGGGCTCGATCCCAGGACTCTGGGATCATGACCTGAGTCGAAGGCAGACGCTAAACCGTCTGAGCCACCCAGGCGCCCCCTCTAGCTGACTTTATTAAACGATTCGTGAATCAGGCACATAGAATCTCCTGTCTAGCACGGAGAGGGGAGCTCGGAGAAGTTGTGCAAAAGATGGAAAGTTTTTGTAGGAAGGAGGGGTGAGGCGAGAAGGTTGTAAGCTGTTAACCTTAACAAGTAAGGTTTGGGGGCGCCTGGGTGCTTGTGCTCCCTCTCTCGCTGTGTCTCTCTCTGTCAAATAAATAAATAAAATCTTTAAAAAAAAAGTAAGGTTTAACTGGAACCTGTTTATGTAATGAGAGTCGGACTTTCGTCCTCTTCTGTCTGGACTCTGACTCCTGTTAGCGGGAGCCTATGAGGTCCGCCTGTACTGTGGGGGTTCGGCGTCCTTGGTCTCCTTCAGTGCCCTGCAGTATTGTGTTGTGGGAACACACCCCACAGTTGTTTTATCCATCACACAGCTCGTGGGCTGTGGGTAGTTTCAGCGTGTGGCTGTGAACATTCTTGCACGTCTTTTTGTTTCATGAAAAAGATGGCGATAGGATTTACAGCCAGCTAAGTATGCAAATTGTACACTTATGTGTACGGATTGATGAAAATATATATATAGAGAGAGTAGAAGCTCATATCAATCAAGACGCAGAGCATTCTAGAAACCCAGAAGGCTCTCTTGGGTTCCTCTCAGTCAGTATCCATCCCCTGAAGGTCACCACTATTCTGACTCCTACTCCAACACATTGGTTTTGTCTGTTGTTAGATTTTGTGTAAATGGCATCATGCAGTATCAGCTGCTTTGTGTGTGACTACTTCTCTCCAGCTGCAGGGCTCGTGAGAACTCTCCCTGGCCGTGAGTGTTGGTATTTCCGCTGCCGTGTAGTGTTACACGGTGTGGGGATTCCAGAGCGGGTGCCTCATCCAATGGGGTAGCGTTTGCATCGTTTCCAGTCTGGGTTTTTTGAGGAAGGCTGCTCTGCACATTCCTTCCACCGGCTTTGGTGCAGACAAGCCTTCATGTCCACGGGGAGGACAGCAGGCGTGGGAGTTACGTGTGACCAGCTTCGGTGGGTACTGCCAAACATTTTCCGCCGGCGTTGTGAGAGTGTTCTTACACACTGTCTCCACCTGGTGGTGGGAGTCTTCCGGAGCGCTCCACGACCTCACCAACACTCGGTGTTGGCAGTCTTAGATTGTAGCCATTCCAGTGGGGGTAGTAGTGCTCACTGTGCTTTTAACTTTTTGTGTGTGGAAATTGATAAGCGGATTCCAAAGTGATATGAGATCAACCATACATTAGAGTTCTCCCAACTCTCCAGTTCTGCTTGCTCGTTTCTCTGTCCCCGCCGCCCCCCAGGGTGGCCTCTGCCTTGACCACAGTCAAATTCTCAGGCTCTCAGGAATCTAAAGGCGCCACACACTCTGAAGACTGGCGGTGAGTTGTTCGAGGGCAGGTCTGCCAGTTTCCCATCTCTGGAATTTTAGTCCCTCTTGTCTCTGTTGCTTCCCCAGCTGTCCAGAGTGTAAACAGGACAGTTTCTGTGACTTTTCGGCTCTTTTGTTTGTCGGTGGGAGCATTAGGCCACTGCAAACGACTTTACCCTGAGACAGAAGTCAGCCGTTAGGGAAGGGGGTGGTGTGGTGCTCGTTGTCAGTGTTCAGTCAGAATGATCCAGCGTCCAGACCTCTAGGGCGAGGTTGGGGGTGCAGTTCCATGCCAGGCGTTGGGGGTGTAGGAGAAGTCACAGAAGTGTCGATGAAGCCAGGTGTTTTACCAAGATTTCTACCTGCACCTGCTCCGTTAGTGCAGGTGCTGACCCTGTGCACCGGGGACCCCCATCTTCACATGGGAAAACCAAGGGGAGCAGGGAATTGCTCAAGATCACACAGCTGGTAAGCAGCACAACTGGGACCTGAACACTGGTTCTTCTGCATCAGTTTTATAAAATGTAAGCGTTCTTCTGATGGTGGGACACAGCAGGATGACCCTGGGAAAGATGGAAGTCAGACTCTGTGACTTGTGGTGGGACCACGGGGCTGCCCCCGCCTGGGGTCTGCAGGAGCGGCCAGAGGACGGCCAGAGGGGCGGGGCAGCTGGGTTGTACAGGCTCCCTGCAGATTCGCTTGTTTGAATACTTTTGGCATCTCTAGACACAGGGGCTGTCTCTAGTTGTCTGGTACCCAACCCTGGGGCAGGTCGGGTGGGTGTTCCAGGGTCTGGAGTATGGGAGCCTGATAAGAGACACCATCAGCTGCCCACGAGAGGCAGCTGACTGGCCTTCAGCCAGGACTCAACACTGGGTCAAGACCGCATAATCAACACTGTTTGACAGCAGAGCAGGGGCCTGGGCTCAAGCCCTTCTGTGCCCCAAATTCCTGTTTCCCCATGACTGGTCCCAGCATTCCCCTTCCTGGTGTCTGGGACTCTGAGATTCTGCACCAACTTAAAAGAAGACGAATTCAGGGGCGCCTGGGTGGCTCAGTTGGTGAAGCGTCTGCCTTCGGCTCAGGTCATGACCCCAGGGTCCCAGGATCAAGTCCTGTATCGGGCTCCCTGCTCAGTGGGGAGTCTGCTTGTCCCTCTGCCCCTCCCCCTCCTTATGACTCTCCCTCTCTCTCAAATAAATAAATAAAATAAAATAAAGAAGACAAATTGAAGTAGTGACAGAAGTTTGGGTAACTTTTTTTTTTTATTATTATCCTCATGCAGTCAGGGAGACGCATGGGGACAGGGTCTGGCCCCTCTCCACATGTAGACGTTTCATTATGAACACTTCAAAGCGTTCACACTAGTAGAACACTGTGATATCGTGATCTGTAATGAGGAATACCCACCGGCACAACTTGTTTTATTGGGCTTCGCAGATACTGTGTTTTTTACAATGGAGAGTTTGTGGCAACCCCACAAGCAAGTTTACCCACACCGTTTCTCCAACAGCATTCGCTCACTTCATGCTTCTGTGTCATGTTTTGGCAATTCTTTCAATATTTCAAACATTTTAATTATTATTAATTTACTATGGTTATCTGTGATCCGTGATGTTACTGTTGTAACTGTTTTAGGGCGCTACAAACCACACTCAGAGAAGATGGTGAACTTAATAAACGTTGTCTGTGTGCTGGCCACTCCAGCAACTGGCCGTTCCCCCATCTCTCTCCCTCTCCTCGGGCAGCCCTATTCCCTAAGACACAACACTATTGAAATTAGGTCAGCTAATAACCCTGCAGTGACCCCTCGGTCACTCAGGTGAAAGGAAAAGTCATACATCTCACTTTAAATCGAAAGCTAGAAATGATCAAGCGTAGTGAGAAGACATGTCAAAAGCCCAGACAGGCAGAAAGCCAGGCCTCTGGCACCGCACAGCCACTCTGTGAACACGAGGGAGAAGCTCTGGAAGGAAATCATACATGCTTGTCCAGGGAACACACGAACGGTAAGAAAGCGAAACAGCCTTGTTGGCGACATGGAGAGCGTTTCACTGGTCGGGAACAGGAGATCACACCAGCCCCAGCGTTCTCTTAAACCGAAGCCTCACCCAGAGCAAGGCCCGCACTCTCTTCAATTCCGTGAAGGCTGGGGGAGGTGAGGAAGCTGCAGGAGACCAGCTGTAAGCCAAGAGCGGTTCGTGAGGTTGAAGGAAGGACGTCTCCATGCCATGCAAGTGCTGACGTAGGAGCTGCCTCGAGTTCTCCAGAAGGTCGAGCTCAGATCATTCACGAAGGCGGCTGCACTAAGCAACAGACTCTCAGTGTAGGTGAAACGCCCTTCTACTGGAAGGAGACGCCATCTAGGACTTTCACAGCTGGAGAGGAGAGGTCAATGCCTGGCTTTAAAGCTGCAAAGGACAGGCTGACTCCCTTGATAGGGGCTCGTGCAGCTGGTGCCTGTCAGATGAAGCCAGTGCTCAGTGGCCATTCTGGAAGTCCTAGGGCCCTTGGGAATCATGCTTAATCTACTCTGCCTCAGCTCCATCAGTGGGACAGGAAAGCCTGGACGACCATCCTCTGTTTACAACATGACTTACTAGAGAGTGGTGTAAACATGGCTTTGATAGCCGCCGGAAAACCAAACGTTCATTTGACTCGCCACACTGCAGGGTCTGCCTCACTGTAGGGTCTGCTTACCACGGGGTCTGGAGCCCCACCCACAGTGCTCTTAGATGGACCTATATTTTTACCTGCAGTTGTTTGCAAGGGAGACTGGCCCCCAGAATCCTGGTGTAAGGGGTAAAGGATGCAGTGTTTGGGGGACCCCAGCTCCCAGCCAGTGTGCTCACGACTGTTACTGGTGGGGAAACAGCTTTCTTAGCTCGCAAGAGGCTTTACTGACAGCCGATGTCAGAGTCACAGCACTCAAAGGAAAGCATTCTGGTTTTGTTTCTATTTTTGTTTTGTTAGGGCATCAGTCCTGGTCAGGGTGTGCTTTGGGTGGGGTCTTCATCTGTTTGGGGTGCTAGTGTTTGACAGGTTGGTATATCACTTTATTTGTGGCTCATCCCAGGATTCAACGTGTTTTCCTGAGTCTGATGCTTGGTCATGTTGGCCCCTGGGCAAGGGGCCCAGGGTTCCCTGGGCTGGCCATGGACAATGTCTCCTGAATGCACATGTAAGAACAGACCGCCTAATGGGTAGACGGGTGCACAGGATACCCAGGAGTGTCCTGTGGGATGGACACCCTGTGACTTGGGGTGTTTGCCCACAAGGACAAGCTGAGGGGCTCAGCCTCCCTGGCATGAGTTGGATCCCAGGGTGGGACTGGGGTGGGGACCCCAAAGGGGGTGGGCTGGGCCCTGGTCCAGGCCAGGCTGTTGGGCTGGAGCCTGATCCCAGAGTTGATGCAACCATCCACATGTTTCCTTTTTGGGGCCTGGGACCTGAGTGCAGGAAGCAGAGGTGTCTCCTAGATGCCCCTGAACCCTGCGGTCTGGCCCCAGCAAAGACTGCGCTCAGGGAGCGCTGGACCATAGGCTACCTAGGGAGAGGGTTGGATGAGGAGTGGGGGGCCTTGCTGTCCAGAAGCTCAGGTGTGGTATGGGAGCATGGGGGCAGATACGCACACAAATGTTCTCTGCAACCTGCTGTGGGGGACCTTGAGCTGGGAACTAGGGACAGAGAAATGGGGGGTAGGTGGAGATAGGAAAAGAAGGAACACTGTGTTAAGGGCTCCTCATGAGGTGGGAGTAGTTGGTGGGGATCTACCAGGGAGGGCTTCCTGGAGGAGGTGGCTTTTGAGCTTGGTCAAGAAGAGACCCTCAGGTGGAGTGAGTGAAAGATGGAGAGGGCTGGACTGGGTGTGACAGAGCCATCAAAGGCTGGGGAGGAGTCAGTCTAAATAACTAAGGCCTACTGGCGTAGAAACCCCCACAGTTATGGACCCCAGGACGTCTCCCACCCACACTTCATGAGCATTGGCTGCTGTGTCCCAGTCCCTTACATAAGCACACACACCTCACTCAGGGATGAGAGAGTCTGAGCACTGACAGCTGGGTGTGGGGAGCACAGTGTGAGCGAGGCAGACACACTCAGGGGGGTGAGATCTAACGGAGACTACTACCGGGCCAGCAAGTCTGCAAGCAATTGTTTAATATGGTGGTATGGTGGTTGGTTCTACAGAAAACAAACCCGTGTAAGTGCTGTGAGAGCATGCAGCCTGAGGAACAGTGTGGGAGGGCTTCCTGGGGGAAGTGACATTTCAGGTGGGACCTCAGAGCTGCATAGGAGTTGGTCAGGTGCAGGAGAAGGGGTAAAATGGTTCCAGTTTCAGTGAGCAGCAGGTGCAAATGTCCTGAGGCAGGAGGAGTCTGGCAAGTCCAAGGAGCTGAAAGAAGGACAATGATTGGAGCCAAGGCAGTGGGAGAAGAGGTGGGAGGGACTGGGGTCAGACCTGCAGCCCTGTGGGCCCCGCAGGGGACTCTGGACTTTATTTTGAGAACTATTGGGAAGCCCTGCAACGTTTAAACGGGATGTTTGCCAAAGCCTCTCTGGCCTCCTCTGGAGAATGGGTCGGGGTAGGTGGGAGTGGATGCAAGGAGACCAGGTGAGGCTCTGGTGGGGGTCCAGGTGAGAGGTGGTTGGGCCCAGACCAGGTGGGGCCTGAGGAGGATGACAGATGGACAGAGAACTCCCAGAATACCGCTGGCTCCGTTGCGGGGGGCGGGGGGGAAGTTGGGGGGGCAGGGGCAGGAAAAGGTCAGGCCTGGTGGGCCCAGTGGGCCCAGTGGGAAAGTCAGGGGGGTAAAGCTGGGGCAGGGTGGGGGCAGCCTGAGCCCCCCAGTGGGGCGGAGGGGGTCTGAGAGACGCCCCACCTTCTCCCTCGGATGCTGAGGTGGGTGCTGGTTTTGCAGAAGACTGCAGGTGGTGTTAGCCCCTGCAGAGAGCTGATTTGGCGGAGTCTTGCCCTCGGGGTGTGTCCTGCGTGAGGGTGAGCTGTAGCCGCACACAGGGGCCCTCCATCCTGTTCAGGTCCTGCTGGGCCTGGGGGGAGTCCCTTCCCCTTCCCTTCTGCTTCTCTCCAACACGGAGGCTCCGCTGCCTGCCCCTCCTCCCTAGGCTCCGCCCCTCCTCCCTAGGCTCCCCCCCCCCCCCCCCCCCCCCCCCCCCCCCCCCCCCCCCCCCCCCCCACCCCCCCCCCCCCCCCCCCCCCCCCCCCCCCCCCCCCCCCCCCCCCCCACCCCCCACCCCCCCCCCCCCCCCCCCCCCCCCCCCC
>NW_027397067.1:82109571-82130734 GCF_003265705.2 Callorhinus ursinus | reverse complement strand
CCCCCCCCCCCCCGCCTCCGCAGACCCGTCCGAGCGTGACGGTGAGTGGGCGCCCCGCGGCGTTCTGCTGCCTTCCCCGGGCCCAGGACGCGTCCCTGGGTCTTCAGAGCACGGGAGGCCCTTCCGGCTTCTCGCACACGGGCAGCTGGCCAGGGCTGGGGAGCAACGTCCCCCCTCCCAGCGCCGATGACACCCTGTGTTTGTTTCCTGCAGCAAATCACAAACTTGGTGGGTCCTTCCTGCTCCTGCTGGCTCCTTCCGCGTCTGGTGGCTGCAGGAGGGCGGTGGCCTGTGGCCGCCCCCCCACCCAGGGTAGGCCTCTGCTGCCACGTGACCTTTCTCCTTGCTTTTGTGCCTCAAACCTCTCTTTTGACTAAGGAACGCCAGATGGGGGGTGGAGGGCCCATCCTAAATCCAGGATGACCTCATCTTCAGATCCTTAACTTTATCTCCAAATAAGGTCACATTCTGGGGGTCAGGACTTGGACATCTTGTTGGGGGCCACCATTCGGCCCAGGACACATCCTGCCTCCACTATTCTGGGGGGTTGTCCCTGGGGGTCAGAAACTTTCTCCCTCTCTGAGTTTGGCAGCCCTTCCGGAAATGTTTGACATGTGAGTGACAGTGTCCACCGTTGGCTGAGAAGCTGGCCCTCCCTAGGAGGCAGGGCAGTCTTTGGGGAAAAACTCCTTTGTAGCCCTGGCCGGCAACCACACCCGCAGTCTTGGACGGCTTGGAGGGGTTCTGACAGTGTTGGCCAAAAAACAAGGCAGGAAGCTCTGGGAGCGGATCTCAGGCAGGACCCCAGCCTCGGCCCGTCCTCTCGGTTTCTGTGGGCTTAGGGGCTCAGGATGCTTAGCTGCCTAGTGCAATGGCTTTTGACGCTGTCCCTGGTTCTGACCACCTGAGTTCCGCCTCTGCGGTGGGGAAGGCCCACCGGCCAATCATCCTGGGCCCTGAGCACAACTGCCATATATAGCCGTTCTGGCTGCAGAGTGCCCACCGGGCAGGGCGGGATCCCTGCGCTCCCTCACCAGGATCTGGGCATCTGGGCCAGGGCAGGCTGGGAGGCGGGAGAGCAAGGCCAGCGGTCACCAGCTCGGCGCAGGAGCTGTCCAGACTGCAAGGGCCCGGGACACACGTGGACTCAGTTCTTCTCTCCCTGCTTTAAAGAAAGCCCTTTCTTCTGCTAATCATGACTGATTGTTATTCTTTGTTTGCAAAAATCCTGATAGGGTGAAACTGACCCACATGCTTTGGGAGGAGGCAAGTGGCTTGGAAACTGGGTTAGGAATCACTATCTCCCTGGCAACCAAGCCCACCCAGCCCCGGAGAGCGCAGTCTTTGCTCTCCGAGGAGCGGGCCCAGAACTACACGCCCCAAGGGATTGGCGCCAGACTCCTAGGACATTACTCTTCCGACACCTGACATCTGTTCCCTCACATCATGCCCAAGTCAGGCCCGATCCACCTGTGTTCTCTTTTACTGCAAAACAAATTACCCCCAAATTAAGGTGCTTAAAACAACACAGTTTATGCTCTCCCCCTGTCTGTGGGCCAGAATTCCAGGCGTGGCCTTGCTGGGGCCCCTCAGGAGGTTGTTGTCAGCTGTGGTCCAGGGCCGTGGTCTCTTCCGAAGGGGGCCTGGGTGGGACAGTCTGCATCCAAGCTCCCTTCTGTGGTCGTCCACAGGCCTCACTCCCCGCTCAGGGCAGCTGGCTTCCCCGGGATGAGGGTATGAATGGTCTGGTAGTGGGAGGGAGCGTGCTCAGAAGCCACTGTCTTTTTATGACCTTGTCTCAGAGTGACGTCCTGCCCTCTGCCCCCTTCCCCTCACTAGAAGCAGATGGCTAAGTCCAGCCCATGCCCAAGGAGCGCGCTCCGCGAAGACCAGATTAGCAGGGGGGTGCACGGCTCGAGGGCTCTGACAGCCCGCCCACCACGACACCAATTCCAGATGTTGGGGCTCGGCTGCCTCGCCCTAGACCTGGCAGGGACCTTCTTCGTCTCTGGGCAGAGATTTGGCCGAGATTCCTATTCCTGGAGTGGACTGACTGTGGTCGGCAGGGACCCCCGTCAAGTGCACCCTACAACCACCCCATGCATCCGGCATGCAGCTGACCAGAAGGGACAGAGGCTGGCCTCGTGGCAGATACCCAGGAACATCTGTCCACCCCGCACCCCAGTCCCACGGAGAAGGCAGTGTGAATCTGAAATGAGTGTGTCAGTTCTGAGGAGGATGACGGGGTCTGGGCCAACCAGCCTCAAAACTTCCTTGGGCCCCACGGCTTTTAGAAAAAATTCCAACTCTTTCCTGCACACAGCCTTCCTACACCCTCCTCCTTCCCTCTCTCCCCTTCCGCCTGCCCCTCCCCTCCTCCCTTCCCCCCTTCCCTTCTCTCTCCTCCCCCTCCCCTCCCCTTCCCTTTCCCCCCTCCCTCCTCCCCCTCCTCCTCCCTCCCCTTACATCACTTGGCTCCTCTCCCAAGCACTCCTGCTCTCTCCCATCTCTGGGACTTGAAGCTTCTGGCAGCCTCATCCTCCAGGCCTTGGCTCAATGTCCCCTTCGAAGAGGCCTTGTCCCCGCCTCCAGATTGCCCTCAGCGCTGCTCACATCACTCCACAGCCACCTTTCTGTTTGCGCAGTCATCCCTGCTGCCTGCCTTCACGGGGCAGCACCCAACTGTCCCTCTGGCACGGCGGGCTGAACGCATGACTGTGTCGTGATGGCACCCTCCCAGGCGCCTGGGCCAGATGCTCAGCGAGCACTTCACTGGCGGCATCGAGTGGGATTCCCACGATGCTCTTGCAAGGTAACTAGCCCTGCCCCATTCTACAGACGAGGGACTGAGGCTCGGGCGGTCACACAGCACGCCCAGATCCACGCGCCCTGGGGGTGACTCACGCTGTCTGCGCCCAGAGCCCGGATCTCACCACTGTGCCACTCTGCCCCAGACATGCAAACGCCCACGAGAGCACAGAACAGAGCCCTGTGCAGTGTTGGGAGCGACAGGGCTGACCCACTGGGCCTGGGGTCTCAGTGAGTGTGTGAGTGAGCGTGTCAGTGTGTGCAAGTGTGCAGGGGTGGCAGAGGAAATGCATCAGTATGAATGTGATGTGTGTGGGTGAGTGTGCATGAGTGTAGGCAGCTGGAGCCTGGGGGTGAGGGACCTTGAGTGCACCCGCCTTCCCTGCCACAGCCTTTCCCCTCCTGGCCCCCAGGGCGAGCGGGGTTCCCAGGCCCGAGGGTTTCTGGCAGGGGTTCCCTCAGTGCCGCTGCCCCGGGGAGCTTCTCACACTGGGGTGGGAAGGGGTTCTTTGGAGTAGACCTGAGCATCCAGAAAGGTCAGGTGTCTTTAAGGAGACCCTGCATGCTGAGATTTGGTCTCGGGCAAAGGCAGATGCAGGCACATGGGCCACAGAGTCCTGGCACCGCAGGTGGGGTCAGGTAGCTGCTCTGTGCCAGGTGCGGGGCCATGGGGGTTTCCCAGAGGCAGTGCCTTCAGGGGAGGGGATGGGAGGGTCTAAGATTGGACCCTGGGCTTCAGGTCCAGGGCCACCAGAGGGTCCTTTTGGGGGAGGTGCCCAGGACCGTTTACTGCAAAAAGAAAGTACAGGGTGGGAGGGTTTTCGTGTGCCTGGTGTGAGGTGTGGGATGGGTGTTCCGGGCCCAGGAGCGTGCAAGCAAAGGCTGAGAGGAAGGAAAGTGCAGGGAGCACGGTGTGTCTGAGGCTGTGGCTTGACCTGGTGCAACTTCCTCTGCAGGGATCTTCCTCTGATTGCCTGGATCGTTGGCACAGGGAGGGTGGAGAGGGAGGTGGCAGGTGGGAGTGGTGCAGGCGCTGAAGGCTGGTGGCAGAAATGCCCTCAGGACGCCAGCCTGGAAGGAGTTGGCCGTCCCATGTGAGACGGGGATAACCACCCCTGTACTGGACACAGACTCAGACCTGGGCGGGGGGGGGTGTCTTGGGGGCACATTTCAGCTGAGAGGAATTAGGGGGGTGGGTTGGGGCAGAGGAGGAGTCTCCCAGAGCTGGGAGAACACTGGGGCTTTGCCGGGGAGTCCTGTGGGCGCAGCTGGGGCACAGGCGGCTCTGGGAGACTTGGAGGTGGCGGGTGTAGTCTAGGGAGGGGTGGGTCTGCAGAACAGCGGGACCAGAGAGGGGAAGGGCCCTCTGTGTGAACCCTTTTGTTGGCACCTGAGCCAAAGTGGGCCCAATGGCCTTGAGAGGAGGACAGATGGACAGACAGCTCCTGGACTCGGGGTTGCTAGGGGGCGGGCAACAGTGACGTGCTGTGAGGCCCTCATCCGCCTGCGGAATGCCAGGCGCCTATGCCAGGACTTGGTTTGTAGCTTAGCTGCTTGGGGCCTCGAGCTCTCTCCACCTTCTCAGCTGGTAAGTCCATCTGTTCCTTTGTGCCAACCAGGACCACATTTATGTCTCCACCCCAGAACCTCCTCTGAGCCCCGCAGGGACCTTAGCTCTCCTGTTGGTGCTGTCCAGGCACGTCCAACGAAGGAAAATGCTTTAACACCTCTCACGTCCGATGTGCTCGCCGTCCTGCCCTCGACCCATCTGCTTCCCAGGCCAGAGCCCTGAAGGTAAGCATCCTGGACACACAGCTCCAAATCTTGTGAACCACGTCTACTGCTGCCCCTGCGTCTGGGCCCCATCCTCCTCACCGACCCCCTTCTTCTGTTCTAGAAATTCCAGGCCATTCTCTACTCAGCAGCCATGGGGATCATCTGAAATGTCAGCCGGTGATGTGTGTGCCCTGCTTCAGCTCCTTCCACCCCTGCTTCTGCAGACAGTGCTGACCACCGAGCTTGAAGCCATCCCACTTCCCTTTCCCTGTGTGTCTTCCTTTGATATCGATGGGAAGGCTGGGAGGCTCAGGGGAAAGGGACAGAGCCTCCGGTGAGCTTTGAGCCCCACCAGCCCTGACTCCTGTGACAGTCAGGGTTCTCCTGAGAAGCAGAACCAATGGGGTGTATATATTTGTACAGAAAGATTTATGTTAAGGAATTGGCTCATGTGATTTCCAGAGTCTGGCAGGAGGGTCAGTAAGAGCCAGTGCTCCTTCAAGTTCAAAGGCTGGTTGCGGGCAGAACTCCCTCTTGCTCAGAGCAAGTCAGTTTTTTGTTCTATCCAGGCCTTCAACTGATTGGATGAGGGCCACCCACACCATGGAGAGAAATTTGTTTCACTCAAAGTCTACTGATATAGGGGCGCCTGGGTGGCTCAGTTGGTTAAGCGACTGCCTTCGGCTCAGGTCATGATCCTGGAGTCCCGGGATCGAGTCCCACATCGGGCTTCCTGCTCAGCAGGGAGTCTGCTTCTCCCTCTGACCCTCTTCCCTCTCGTGCTTTCTATCTCTCATTCTCTCTCTCTCTGAAATAAATAAAATCTTAAAAAAAAAAAAAACCAAAGTCTACGGATATAAATGTTACAGGAACACCCAGAACAATGTTTGACTAAATATCTGGGTGCTGTGAACCAACCAGGTTGACACACAGAATTAACCATCACACTCATGGACGGGTATTTTGACTTGTAATTCAAAGACTTCCCAACTAGTACACTAAAGTGCTTGGGACACAGTCCGTGATCTGTAATAGGACTTCAAAGCCACTCCGTGGGGTCTGACATTTGCCCTCTTTTCTGATTTCGCCTTCCTCCACCCCCCACCCCCCAGTCACTGAGTGCCAGACCCACCGACCTTTCCATTCCCAGCCTGTGCACAGGTAGGGTTCCCACACGAGGGGCTGGTTACCTCGAAACCTTCCCTGCAACCTTAACGTCTGAACACAGTCTAACGTTCATGGTGAGCGGCGCTGCCTCTCAAACAGTGCAAGGGTCTGGGGACCCTCTCACTCAGTCACCTCCTCCCGTTCCACATGCTGCAGCTCAGACTTCACCTATCGCTCGCTCCTACTGTCTTAGACGACAAAGCTAACTGCCATTTCTCTCTCATCAGCCAGTCTCTTCACACAGTTCCTTCTCATGTCTAGCCCTTCTCTCCTGAAGTACATTCTTTAAAAATGCCTGCTAGAGGTAAGCTCTCTCAGCGTCTCCAAAATGTCATCTGAAGACATTTATTTGTCTAAACCTTGAATTTTCTGAAACATTTATTTTGCACTGATTTTTGGAAAACAGCGTGTAAAGTTCTTAGCTGACAGTTCTTTTTGTCTGAGCACACTTCCTGGGTACTTCTTCCCTGTCTTGGCGCCCCTGCTGCTGCCGAAGCTGCCAGCCTAGCTGCTGTTCCTTTGGAGCTCGGGTCCCTTTCTTGTTGGCTACCGAAGCATCTTCTTTTGCCTTCAGTGGTCTGCAGCTTCACGACGCCGTACTAGGTGCGAATTTCCTGCTTATTGATTCTATTTAGCACACATGGTGCTTCTCTGTAAATGCTTCTTTCATCAGTTTTTTTTTTTTTAAGAGAGAGAAGGGGAGCGGGAGAGAGAGAGACTCTCCAGCAGGCCCCCCACCCCTGCCCAGCGCAGAGCCCGACACGTGGGGCTGGATCTGGAGCCGAAATCAAGAGCTGGACGCAGGCGCGTCTCCATCACTGGTTCTGACGCATCATGTCTTCCAACACTGGCTCTCTTCCCTTTGGGGCTCTGCCCAGACTTCCCCCGGCGCTCTGCACGTGACCCGTTGGGTGTCCTGACCTTCCCTTCCATCTTCTAGCTCCTCACCCCTTGCACACATTCCTGATCATTTCTGGAGGCTCAAATTCCGGTTCGCGAACTCCTTCTTCACTTGTGTCTCCTGTGTGTCCTCGTGCACTTGCTGTTGCTTTTACACAACAGCTTGACCGAGACGCAACTCGCATACTGTAAACTTCACCTTTTAAAGTCTCTGATTCAGTGGGTTTTAGTACATTCACAGTGTGGTGCAACTATCATCACTATCTTTTTAAAACATTTTCATCACTTGAAAAGAAACCCCTTGACCTTTAGCAGAAACTCTCCATCCCTCCCTCCTCCCAGCCTGAGGCAACCGTGAATCTCCGTTCCCTCTTTTTTGGATTTTTCCGTTCTGGAAGTCTCACAGAAGTGAAACCATACCATGTATGTTTTTAGTGACCTTGTTTTCATTTGGCATACATCTCTCAACGTTTCTGATAACCTTTTAATTTCAGTGGAAAGTTGTTTATTTCTAGAGGCTCTCCTTTTGTTTTCAGCTAAGCACAGTCAGTTTTGATAGTGCCTTGTTCTTTCCTTTAAGTATATCTTAAACCCACAAGATAGGTTAATTTTATATTCTATATCTACCACTTTCAGTTTAGAAAGTTTGTAGAGATTGGAATCTGTTCCTCTTCACTGCTTCTGCTGTGTCTCTGTTGGCCTGTTTTCTTTGGACGTTCGCTGATTTTTGACTTTGAACTCCTGTTTGAATTGAATCTGTGGGAGCCCCAGTCGCCAGGCTGGGGTTGCTTGTCTGCGTCCTCTGCCGTCGGTCCTCCAGAGCGCTGAGCACTGAGGTGTACAGGTCCTGCCACCAAGCTGCTTAGGTTCCAATACTGGCAGTGTCACCTGGTCACCCTTGGGTGTGACCTTGGGCAGGGAGCTCAAGCTCTCTGTGCTTGGGCTTCCTCATTGTAAGATGGGGATGTCAAGAATACTTCCACAGCAGGTGGGGGTGAAGCTATGACATACGTGCCTGGAACAGCACACACACTAGGTGCTCAGTCAAGGCTGTGGTTGGCTCCTCTCACAAGGGCATACCAGTGATGATCCTTTGTCTGATGCAAGACTGGGTGAACCTTCTCATTGTGTTGTCCCAGGCCCAGGGCAGCGATTGGCTAACCGTGGGTACTCCATGAATATTTGTTGGCCAAATGAAGGCAGGGCAAAAAGGAAGGACCCCCAACTCCTGCGCAGTAGCTGGGGCTTACTCAGTGCTCAGCAGAGATGGATTCCAGGCACAGGGGACAGCAAGTGCAAAGGCACAGCACTCAAAAGCTTTGTGGGACGGGAAGGCGAGAGACAAAGCTGAGAAACTGGCCAAGCAGGCGGCGGACGGCCTTGAATGCCGCGACCAGCCCTTGGGACTCGGCCCTCCGACGGGGGCGTGGTTGGAGCCCTCAGTCCCTGGGGCAGCGGTGGCTGGCGGGGGTCGTCGCGGGTGCTCTGAGTCGGGGTTGGGGTGGGGGAGCGCAGCCTCAAACCATCGAAGCCGCGACGACGGAGCTGGGGAGGGGAGGGCTCCAGGTACGGGAGCCTGCGAACCAGGACCTGCGCGAATCACCTTCGCTGTTACCTCCCCCACTCTCTGCGTCTTTGTGCGTTTCGCTCGCTTCCTTTCGCCGTAAACGTTCTTCCGAGAAATTCCGAGGGGATCTCGGCCAAGCAGAGGGGGAAGGGATCTTGCCCACGCCGGGGGAGGGGTGCGCGGGGCGGCCGCGGAGGGAGCCGGCACCGGAGGGGGCGGACGCGCGGGCCGGGCGCTGCCTGTCGAGGGGCGCGGACGGCCCAGGACAGCCACCCGCCGCGGCACCGAGCCCCGGGCGCCCCGCCCGCGCTTCTCCCGCCGCCCCCGCCCCCCGCGCGCCCCCGCCCGGCTCCGCTCCGCCCCTCGCGCGGGGTCCGCGTCTGCGGCTGCGTTCCCCGAAAGACAAGGCTGCGCCCGGGTTCCGGTCCGCAGGGAGACCGAAGGGCACCGCTCCTCGCGCTTCCCGGAGCCCCGGAGTGCCGACCCCCCAGGGATGTGAGTGCGCCCCCGACCCGAGGCCCGCGCTCCACGCCCCGACCTGCGGTGAGCGCACGGGCACGCGCAGGAGGCGACGGGAGGGAACTCAGCGCGGGGTTCCCGGGCCCCCAGCCCAGGGGTGGGGGTGGGGACGTGGCTCGCGCCCCTCCTCCATCGGCAGGTACCGCCTGCTCGCACCTTGTCTAGCGCTCTTCTCTCCGGACGCACCTACCGCTCCCCAGGGAGGAGAAGACGCGCTCTCCCTGACCCCCCACCCCACAGGTGCCAGGAGCGGGTTGGGGCGTTTCGAGCTGTCACCCTGCCCGAGACGGCCGACCTATTCTCCCTGGAGGGGATGCTGTGATGGTGGACGCTCTGGGGGATGGGCTGGGGGTGGGGCTTTGCGAGCTTGCGAACAACCCCCCCACCCCAGCTCTGAGATTCCGAGGAGGGGGGACGTTGCGATCCCGTGCCAGAAGAGGGGAGGGGGCTTCGGGCTTGGCAGGAGGCTGGGGCTCCTGACCGAGGCTTCTCCTTGCCAGGCCCGCGCCCGGAGGACCTCCGCCCACAACCCCCGCGCCTTCCCGAGGCCCGCCTGGAGCATGCTGCCTGCAGCCATGAACGGCCTCGGCCTGGTGCTGCTGGCCGCCCTGCTGTGCTCTGCGCCCGGTGAGTCTGGGGTGGCCCCGCGGGGCTGGGCCAGGTCGCCGGAGGAGCCCGAGGCGGCTCCGGAGAGAGCCGGGCTGCAGGGCCGCCATCCTCCGACGGTGCTGGTCACATCCACACCCTCTCCCGGACCCTGGCGACGCCAGCCGGCCCTCGCGCCTGTCGCCTTCACTCACGGTACTCCAGCTCCAGCCCCAGCCACGCGGGGCCCTCCTGGCTCCTGAGGGCACCGAGCGGTTTTCCTCCCGGTTTTCCGCACCGGCGGGCTAGTCCTGCGCGGACGCTCCTCGCTCAGGGCGGGGTTCTCGCGTTCCATCGCTTCTCAGAGCCCCACCTGGCCTCCCATCAAGTCTGCGTGGTCCTTCCTTCCTTGGAGCAAGTGAAGTCTGCGGGGAGGTGTGGGAGGGGTCGGAGTGTGCCGGAGAGCACCAGAGGGGTGAGAGATGTGGGGCTGGCTGTGGACGCTTGTGCCTGCCGCCACGGAGGGCGCCCAGGGGCTGCCAGAGTTGCAGTGGTGGGACCCTCCCCCCAAGTTGCCGGGAAGGCACACAGGTTCTCCCAGGGCCTGACCTCCAGGTGCCTGCTCCCTCCTGGCAGGGGGTGCTCGGCCTCCTACAGTGGCCTGGTTCTCCTAGCAGTGCCTGCAGTAGGTGGGTGGGAGGGGCAGGGGGACGGCTGGCTTGGCCCCCGGTTCCTCTGGTCATCGGAGTCCTTGTGCCCTGCCCAGCTCACGGCCTGTGGTGCCAGGACTGCACCCTGACCACCAACTCGAGCCATTGCACCCCAAAGCAGTGCCAGCCGTCGGATACAGTGTGCGCCAGCGTCCGGATCACCGACCCCAGTAGCAGTGAGTCAGGACCAGGGCCTGGGTGGGGAGCGGTTGGGGGTGTCATCTGAGCCCCTCTGTCCTCGACTAAAGGCGCAGGGCTGTGGGTGGCCTGCTGTGTGAGGCTGAGCAGGTGCCCTGTGTGGCCCTCTCCAGATCGCTGAGACAGGGTGGGTGGGTTGAAAAGCTCAGCTCTGCTGTCTGGGGGTCCCAAGCTGCGTCCCGGGCTGGGTCCTGGGCCTGGGCGTGACGCAGAGAGGGCCCAGGTGCCGCTCCTGTCCCAGGCTCTCCTACCTCTTCCCCAGGCAGGAAGGATCATTCCGTGAACAAGATGTGCGCCTCATCCTGTGACTTCGTGAAGCGACACTTCTTCTCAGACTATCTGATGGGCTTCATTAACTCTGGGATCTTAAAAGTGGACGTGGACTGTTGCGGGGGAGACCTGTGCAATGGGGGGCCGGGGGCGGGGGGCAGCCCCTGGGCCCTGGCGGGGGGCCTCCTGCTCAGCCTCGGGCCTGCCCTCCTCGGGGCTGGGCCCTGAGGCCCTCTCCCTCCTGCAGGGCTCTGAGCTTCCTCCCTGGAACCTGGCCCTCGCCCCTCCCTGAGCCATGAGGCTTCCCTCTCTCCACCAGCTCTGAGTCCGGGCCAGCAGGACGCCTCTAGGAAACCCGGTGTCTGCAGGAGGCCCCGGGGGGTGTGGGCTGGGGACTGGGACCCCCAGGTCTCCGAGGGGAAGCCAGGCAGAGCCAGGCCCAGCCCAACCGATGGCTGCGAGGGCATCTTCCGCAGAGAAATAAACTCACTTCTGGTCCAGAGACCTGGGTCTGAGCCTGGGTGTGGGGGTCAGGCTGGCAGAGCAGGGAGAGGGGCTCCAAGGACGTGGGGCACTGGGACTGGGGGTTTGTGGGTGTGCTGGGCAGCCTGGGGCACCTGGGGCCTGGTAGCAGATGGGAGCAGAGGTTAGAGTGGACAGAGTCTCGGGACAGGGACACGAAGGTAAGGCTTTGTAAGCGTGTGTGAGTGCACGTGACACCAGACGTGCAGGCATGCGCACATCCATGCCTGCAGAAGTGTGCTCCGCGTCCACGCCCGCTCGCACAGATGCACGCGCGAGCCCCCGCAGACGTCCACAGGTGTGCACGCTGAAACACGGATGTCACACCAGCACCTGGACTGGTGTGCCCCAGCCCACACACACGCACGTCTGTGCACACACGCTTCTTGGCCCTCAGGGTCTAGGGACACGAAGACACACATGCCCTGCGTGTCCCTTCCTCTTGCCCTTTCTCTCACTTGCTCTTTCATGGAGCCTTGGGGTGATCAGACTCTGGGGCCCGCTCCCCAAAGAGCTGTTGGGAGCACTCTTGCACCCAGACTCGGCCTCTTAACCAGAGACCCTTTGCCCCCACCTAGGGCACCTCCTTGGGCAGGGTCACGAAGGCTAGCCCCTGAGCAGGGACTGAGGCAGCCCCACGTGGGATGGCGCAGAGGCACTGGGTGCTTCGGGTGGGAGGAGGCAGGGGAGCATCTGCAGGTAGATCTTAGGGACCACCTCTGGCCCTTCCTGCTCCGATGGTGGGTCTCTGGTTTTGTCCCTGCACCCCTGGGTTCAGCCCAATCTCCCATGCTCCCAGGCCACGTGGGTCACCCCATGGCCCAGGCTCACCACGTGATGTCAGCAGTCACTCCGGGCTTCTCTGGAGTCTGGTCTTCAGTCAGTTCTTCCTCATCCTTCTGTGGCCGACCCAGGCTGTGGGTGCTCCTGGGTCCTGGACCCCTTGGCAAGAACCGTAGTTTCACTAAGAGCTGGCCGTGGCATTCCCCCCGGGGCTCCTGCGTGTGGTTGAGGGAGAGGGACCTGGGAGTCCGGGGTGAACACGACAGGAGAGGAGTCACTGGAGACTGTGTCCACCTCCTGCTGGTAGGACTGGGCAGGGACGTGTCTCCCGCTCTGTTTTAAGTTTGCTTTGCTGCCCTGCAATGCACCCTGTTCCCATCCTGCCCAAACCTCAGTAAAGTGTGCTGCCCACCGCTGTGTCTGGTGTTTGGGGGCGTGTAGGGACCGGGCACTCTCACTTAGGGCAAGTGTGAAGAGCAGCTTGAGGATTCAGAGGCCGGAAGCTGGTGCCACCCAGGATGCGGTTCCATGGGGGCCCCGGAGGTTCCCAGAGGACGAGATGCCGCCCCATGGGTTCAAACCAACTTTCAGGTGAATCTCTGTGTGAGAATTTATTACCTGAGGGATGTATTTAAAACACAAAAAGTGGGGAGATCCTTCCAGCTGTGCGATTCAAGGTGAAGGGGGGCGCGGGGGCAGTGTGGCCCAGAGAGCCCGCTCTCCGCTCTCCGCTCCAGAGCTGCCCCATCCGGGGCTGGGTCCCCACGCCTGAGAGCGAGCGAGCCGTCTCCACCGTGATGAGTTGTCATGGCAGGCTTGAACCCCGCCGTCTGTGAGGCGTGCTGGGTCTGCCTGGGCACATGGACAGCGCTATGTGTGCAACTTGATAATTTTTCTGAAGAATCCACCAAGGTCATCCTTTCCGGATCTACGTGGACCTTTCGTTTTCACTGTCTGCTTAGTATTCCCCTGCATGAGCAAACCGCGCTTTTCCTAGCCACCCCTCACCCGAGGGCAGAGGGGTCCGCTCTCAGTCCCTGATCAGCGCTGTCGTGACCACCCTCACGCTCACGTCCTTACGGGATCCAGTGACTCTCCGTCTCAGGGGGATTCAGGAAGTGTGTGGCTGAGCCCGAAAAACATCTCCTTGGAAGGAGTAGATCTCCCCGAAGGAAGGCTGTGCCCGTCCCTCCTCCCGGGCCCCTCCACCCTTACCGCATGGATCCCCCGGGAGCTCCCGTCAGCCTGGGGGACGAAGAGTAGGGTCTTATCCTGATTTCCATTGGAGAACTTAGTAGTGAGACTGAACGTCTTATGAGTTTGTCCCGACTTATGAGCGTTTCCTCTGTAATTGCCGGTCGCACCTTTGGTCCACTTTGGGCTTTTGTCTTTTCTTACAGAAGTATGAGGCCCTCTTGTGAGTGAGGTACCATCTTTCCCGTGGTCTGTGTTTTCCAAGTATCTTCGTTTTTGGTGTTTTCCCAGTACATGCGTGCACATCCTCAAGTTCCGTGTGGTTGAATCTAATTGTTCTTTTATTGTTTCTGGCTTTCAGATCATAGGAGAGCCTCCTCTGTCCTTATCCTAGGTAAACAGTCTTTATATTCTGCTATTGTTACGGATTTGGCTACTTCCTTCAGATACCCGATGCACCTGGAGTTTGTTTACCACGCAGCAGGAGGCAGGACCTCTTTGAAATACATGGCCGGTGTTTGTCAATGCCGTTCATGAACACACCTGTCTTTCCCCATGACTCCAAGTGCCACCTTGGTCATAGCGTGCATGGCACCCGTGGTGTGTGTTCCGGCCACTGAGCGTGGGCCCCACCGGGCGCGGCAGCTTCAAGTCACGTTCACCAGCTGGTGAGGCGAGTCCCCTCCTTGCTCCTCTTTTGAAAAGAAGATTGTCACTTCTTGCGATTTATTCTTACAGGTGAATGCCGGAATCCGTTTGTGCAGTTCCAGAATAACACTCAGGATGTTGACTGCAGTTGCACCGGTTTGTGTGCCGCCGGGGCCGGAGGCTGTCTCCACGGCATGAGGACTCCCCACGTGGGAGTGCGGAGCTCCTGCCCATCCGGCGGCGACCTGCTCGCGCCTCTGTTCTGGCTCATTCCCCCTGTGGGTCTTGTACCTCCCTCGGCGTCTAAGCTAGGTAACCTGTAGTTTTGGTGGTTGTAACTGGGGCTTCCTCCTTTTCTTTAAACCACAGTGGTCATTTTCGGTGTGGTGAGCTGGTTATTCATTTTCTTTCATGCCGTTCTTTCTAGAAGTACCCACCCCCCCACCTGGCCTTCATTTAAGCAGGACGGCTGAGGGTTTGGGGGATCAACAGGGCAGACAACTGGTGGAGCCCGTGAATCACTGGCCTCCATGTTTCCAAGAGCTCCCCCCGCTACGGTGCCAACGGGCCTCTCTGAGTCAGAGGGAGTAAGTCTGCAGAGAAGCCCGTGGAAACGCTTCCAGATGGGGAGGGAGAGCGGGACCTTCCTCAAGCTAGGCAGAGATGCCCCTGGGCTGAGCCAGCAGAGGGGCGGGAAGGAGCGGAGGATGGGGTGCGTCCCAGAGAGAGGCTCCTGAGTGGCAGGACCTCTGAGCGGTACCTGCCCGCGGAGGTCTGGGTCGGGGGTCTGCAGACAGCCCGGGGCCTCCACGCTGTGGTGGGGCCTGGGAACAAGGGTCAGGGCGAGGCCACAGTGACCCAACTGAGGGCACAGCCTGTGTGTCCCAGGTGCCGTGCATGGACCAGGCAGGGCAGGGGTGAGGCAGTGGATCTGCCTGTCGTCCCTCATTGCACGCAGCCCTGGGAGGGAAGAGCCCAAGACATCGGGCTTCCGCCTCCTGGTGAGATGGGTCTGGAGAGAAACACTGTGACAGAAAGAGTAAAGTTCTGCTCCTCGCTCAGGCTGTGCTCACACGTGTGAGTGCGACAGCCCAGGCCGCGGGAGTCAGTGGAGGGCTTTCAGGAGGGGCTCTCCGGGCGGGCGGAGCGCGGCCCCTCGCCCCTCCTCAGCCCTCCTCCGTGGTGTGGTCTGGATGCATCTCCCCGGCTGAGCCAAAGTCATGTAGGGATGCCCTCGGGGCTGGGAGGCTGCTGAGTGCACTCCTGAATTCCAGAAGCGCGCGGCTTACACGCAGGGGCGTCCACAAGGTGCAGAGGGTGTGGGCATGACGTGGGGCGGCCACCGACAGCGCTGAACCCACGCAAGAAAAAGCTACTTATTTTCCAACACCGAGCTCTGCACATTCCACTGTTGGTGTCGTCTCTTAGATGTTCAAGGTATACCACCAGGCAGTGTACAAGTGAAGATGCAACTCTGCTTTCCCAACATTTTTATTGTGTGTTCAATTTTTGTGCCTGTTGCATTAGCGGGGCCTGTGAAGCCGGCTGACTGATGACACAGCCCCGGGCGTGTCTGTTCACCGAAGGACTTCCCTGTGGCACCCTGAGTCGACGTTTGCTTTTGGAGTTGAAATCGGTCTTTATTCAGCTTACACTATTTATTCATATTTCAGTTAGATTTCTTTATGAGGGACGGCTGATGAGTTTAAGAGAAATACCCTTTCACCATTTATTGATACGAGGACATGTCCCCTCGTTTAATTAGTAGTTTCTGCAGTGGGTTCTATTGCTCGGTGTCCTGGTGGTGAGGCTCCTTGGCGTTCGCGACAGGTAAACCCCGGGGGGTCACGCCAGACTCCCATTGCCAGCGCCTGGTTAGGATCACTGCATCAGAGGACTTGTGCACCGGCTCCAGGATTGAGATGGGTCTCTAGTCCTTCGGGTGTCCTCATCGGAGGTGAGCTCAGGATTTTGGCAGCCTCACAGAGGAGATAGGGCACCCACGCTCTGGAGCAGTCTGGTTCCTGGGGGCTCTCGAGGGCCTCTGGTGCGGGCCCAGGGAAGCTGCGGGACCGGTGGGGCGGGGGCCTGTCCCTCTCAGAGCAGCTGTCCATCTCCTTTTTTGCACCTGACCTCAGCCTGGTTAGAGGTCTTGTTATGCCCACTTGACGCCGAGGAAACAGATCTGGAAGAGGTAGGACCTGACACATCGAAATCTTCACCGCGTTTGCAGGAAATGCCTGGACTCAGATGTCTCTTGCTGTTTGATCTTGACCAAGCCCTGCATCCCCTCTGAGCCTTGCTTCTGTCTGTGAGGTGGGGATACACCCAGCTCGTGGGGCACCGGGGGGTGCAGACAGAGGAACCCTGTGCCAGCTGGCAGGGTGGATGGCACGGGGGCATGCGGGAGGTGGGAGGGTGGACACCCTTCCTTTCTAGGGGCCTGAGGCTTGCTCTTGACCCTTCCCCTATTCTGCCAAGCCCCCCACCCCCCCCAGCTTGCAACCTCCTCTGAAGTACAGCTCTTCCCAGTGCACCTTCCCTGGCAGAGTGTTTCTCCCACCCTTCCCCCTGCCTGTGCCCCCAGCCCCCCGCAGATGCCTCTACCTTGTCCGATCCAGTCTGTATCTGGTGTCTCCACACCGCCAGGCCCTGGCCCCCCGCCCCACTCTCCTGGCTGCTTCCGTCTGCTCCTGGGGTCCCAGGGCATTGCCGGCAGCTCAGCCCTGCACATGGTGCTGGAGGGGGGAGCCGCGCTGGACAAAGCCCCCCAGGCACCCTGCTCCTTCACCTTCTACAGGAGGGACATTCACCTGAGATGTCTCCAGGTATCTCCCACCTTCACCCAACATCTACACACTGGAGACCCAAAGGTCCTTGAGTTTCACAGGAAAGTGGACTTTTTCTGGGCAGGTAAGGAAGTCAGTCCTCCCTGCAAGCTCCCTGGTGGCCGTGAGATCCCAGGAGATGAGGGCTTGAATGCACACGCCTGGGTCCTGCACCCAGATCCCAACTTAAAGTGCCCAGTTTGGGCTCCAGAAATCTGCACCACCCACAGCCCACAGCAAGCAGAGGGTGCCCACCAGAGAGATGGGGAGAGCAAGCTAACGGTTTTATGTGCTTATGGATTCATTTCCACTTTTGGGGAGCTAAGTGCTAGGCTCTAGGCCCCAGGGACAGAGCGGTGGGCAGACAGGTGAGGTGGGCCTGGTCGCTCCCCTGCGGAGGGTACCAGGAGGGGCCAGAGCTTCCCCCGTGGGCTCCAGAGAGTGAGGCTCCGGGGCTTCTTTCCCTTTCCTTGAGGGGGCTGCTGGGGCAGGGGGTACAGGGACCCCGGTCCTGGGATGTAGCTGAGGGACTTCCACATTTTCTTTTAACTTAAGTTTTTGAATAGGGGCCACGTGCCCATCAGTGAGGTGAGAAGTGTGTCTCCCGCCCCAGGCCCCACTGCTATCTGCCCAGGGCCCCTGTGCATTCAGGGTGTCTTTGCGCGGGAACAGGGAAAAGCGAGGATGATTGTATTCTCTGCGCCCCCTGTGCCAGGGTGTCGTGTAGTGTTGATGCGTCTGCATGATGGTGCAGAGGCCTTCCCCCCTCCCCCCGGGATGCTCTCAGTGTCCACCTCAGGCAGCCTGCGGTTGCTTCACTGTCACGTGTCACTTGGCAAGTGCATCTGGGAATCGGATCCCCTGTGCTGGCCTTGCTGAGCCACAGGGTCCGTGGCTTGTCACTTTGGGGGGTGTGGCTATCTCACCAGGCTGAGGGGCTGTGCCCATCCCAGTCCCTGCAGGGATGCGTGAGACAACAGAGGGTTCTCCCTTCGGTTAGAATTTGCACTTGGAGGGTGTTGCGGTTTTGTTCTACGTTTTGAAAAGTCATTCTCTCGTCTTTCTATCAGAGGTTGATGCCTGGGTCTGTGTTGGCTGACATTGAAACCCCTAAGAACATTGATCATAAAGTAATCCCGAGTGAGAGAAGGGCCGGGGGGGCTGCAGAACTGGAGCATGGATCTACCTTGACTCACCCCTGAGTTGGCACTTTGAGAGCCTGTGCAGACAAGGTGAGGTTGTGCAGGCCACAGCCCTCAGCATGTGGGCAAGGGATCTGGCTTTTACCGGGGAGAACACGTGCTGCTGGCCCTGAGCTTCGGGAGAGGGGCTGACAGGTGGGCCCTTCTGCCAGCAGACTTATTAGGGGGCAGTGTGGACAGTGACTGGGGAAAGTTCAAACCTGAGGAGCCCAAATTTCAGGGAACCAGGCTGGCCTGGGCATCTTTGCAGTCCGGCCTGCGGGCAGTGAAGAGCTGACCATGCATTGGAGCCATGGGCTCACATCCAGGTTCTCAGAAGGACCAGTGGGGCGCTGTGTGGAGGTGGGGGAGGGCTTGGACAGTCGGGGACCAGAGCATGTGGCCGGGTGGGTGGTGCCTGTCTGGGGCAATAGGATTCAGAATTCTGGGAGGGGACGGCTGGGTGGTGGGGAGAGTGAGGGCTGATGGAGGGGACGGCCCGTGCCTGGCCTAGGGGAGGGTCACCCGGGGAGGGCACAGATGAGGAGCAGCTTGGGATGGGTGGAACCGGTGACAAGCTCAGGGCTGTCTAGCCTGAGCTGGGGCATCCACGGGACATCCAAGAGGACTTCCTGGAGGATGGAGAGGTGGAGGGTGGGGCCCTTGTGTAGAGGAGGAGGAAGACAGTGTGTGCGCAAGGTGGGTGTCCGACCACCTGCCTTTGCTGAAGTTCCAGAATTCCCAGGCAGAAGGCAAGTCTCGCCCGCCCCTCACTGTGCCCAAGTTCCCCCGCTCCCTCACTTCTCTTGGCGCTGGTCAGACGGCTGGGAGCAGCCAGGGAACATTGGCTGGGTGAAGGCCAGGAAAGGGTTTGGGAAAACTTGCCGAGTGTCTGTCCAGCCAGGAGACTCAGTGTCTGTGCGGGAGGGCCTGGAGGCGGAAGTGGGGCTGGGGGCTTGGTCTGTATGAGTCGCTTTGCCCAGGGAGCACTCAGCTGTTTGTGCGGCTTGTGTGTGGGGGCGGTGCCGAGTGGGCAGGGTGTCCGTGTCAGGCTCCACCTTGTCCCCCCGACCCACCCCAGGTGGGCTGCTTGTGAGGAGGTCGCTCATCTGGAGCCGGGGCCCCAGGCCTTCCTTGGACAGAGATCCCCGGAACTCTCCTCCCAGGCCAGCCCCCCTGGCCAGGAGTTGGCAATTTTGCTGAATGAATGAGCAACTAGAATAAAGGATGAATGAGTGAAGGGTGGAGGACGATAGTTGGATAAGTCATGAGTCACGGGTTACAGAGAAGGGGGCTGACGGGGGGGTGAGTGTTGGGCAGCTGTGAAGGTGTGCAGGTGGTGGAGGGCCCTCTTACGGGCTGGAACCCCCCGTGTTAGCACTACCTCTTGACCCCGGTTCTCTCCAAATGCCCCCTTCCCAAAACTCCTTATTCAGAAGGGAAAATCGGTGCCCCTGCTCCAATCCCTCCAGAGCACTGGGCCTTCATCCCTTAACTTGGGGAATAAGCAACATGTGGGCCCAGTCTGGCGAGGAGACACACAGACGGTCAGAAAGACAAGCTTTCATCTTCCTGAGACAACATGGTCGGGGGTCTTGATCCAGGGGAGGCCTTGCAGGGGAGAACTGGTCTACCTGATGAGTGCAGCTGGGAAGACTTAAAGAGTAGCTGATCAGAAATTAAGCCATTCTTTGGTGAGTGTTCCCCAGTGTCCCATGCAGTGATCACCATGGTTACCATGCCTTCAGTTCCTCTGGGTTTTCTCACAGAGCCCTCCTGCTCAAGCCAAGCACTCATTTCTACTCTACAGAGGTTTAGTGGAGACAAGGAGAGCCTTCTGTAACCCGGGGGACATGCACAGGCGAGTTACAGAGCATGTACACAGCAGAGACATGTCCAGCTTCTCTAGTTAGCAGGGAAATGCCAATCACGAACAGAGTCAGTTGTACCCCTAGGTTAGCAAATGTTCACAAGACTGATGAGGCCCACATGATGGAGACCACGTGTACTGCCAGATTCTCTTGCACCCTGCACATCAGAGGTACTCTGGTGCAGCTGTCCGGGGAAATAGTGTGGTGTATTCTCTGAATATTCTGTTCCCCGTAATCAAGCAGTCTCTTCCTGGCACATCAACCAGTGAAACATCTCACATGTGTACGCAGGAGACATGTGAGAGAATGTGACCGGCTGCATTGTTCACCAGAGCAACTGTCTGAAAGCAGCCAAAACGACCGTCGAGGGGATTTCGGTTAATCAGGGGTGATACAGTCATGTGATGGAATGCTCTGTAGCAGTTGCAATGAGTGAGCTAGTCACAAAACAATACGGAAGAAGGCTAGCAGCATGAAATTGAGTAGGTGAGTCCCAACAAATTACATAAAGCTGATGTTCATACATTAACTACTTTACACTGTTGTTTTATATAAGTTTGATGGGACAAATATAGCTTCATAGACAATAAAGCTCTATGTCATCTATCTGTGTATCTGTCATCTATCTAACATCCATCTGTCCTTCCATCCATCCACCCATCCATCCATCCATCTGTCCTTCCATCCATCCATCCATCATCCATCCATTGTCCATTCATCTGTCCATCCACCCATCCGTCTGACCATCCATCCATCCATCATCCATTCATCTCTGTCCTTCCATCCATCTATCTGTCCTTCCATCCATCCATCCGTCCATCATCCATCCATTCATCTGTCCTTCCATCCATCCATCCATCATCCATCCATCTGTCCATCCACCCATCCGTCTGTCCATCCATCCCATCCATCTCTAGCAATCATCTATCTGGGGAGAATGAGAACAATCAACTCAAGATTCCAGAATGTGGTGTCGCTCCCCTAGGACAGGGAGGCAGGGGTGTGTAGGGCCACAGAGGGGACTGAGAAGGGTCTCACAGGGAACGGTAAGCTTGTATCAAAATGTTAGTCTTCCTGTTGGTGAGCTCACAGAATGTTGTTATATTATTAAAAAGAAAGAAAGAAATCAGGGCTGTGTCGGGACCAATGAGGAGCGGGTGTTGCAGACCAAAGACCGTGAGTAAAATTTGGTTTTATATCTCTGAAGTATCAGAAATACTTCAAAACAGAGCAAACTTCTCAACACTCATGTCTGTGTCACACACCTCACATTTTGAACATGTCACTTGTCTGCTCTGAGCTGGTAAGTGGGAGGCCTCCCAGACGCCTCTTCCATCCCTTCAGGCGGATGGGAGTCATTGTCCTGGGGGAACATTGTCCGTTTATGCTGTAAATGCTGTCCCCAGGGGCAGGGAGGCTTATTACGTCCCAGCGAAGGGGCCTATAAACCTTGGTGAGTGGAATGAATGCCTTTCTCTTTCTCTTTCTCTTTCTTTCTTTCTTTCTTTCTTTCTTTCTTTCTTTCTTTCTTTCTTTCTTCTTTCTCTTTGTTTCTTTCTTTCTTTCTTTCTTTCTTTCTTTCTTTCTTTCTTTCTTTTCTCTTTCTTTTCTTCCTTCCTTCTTTCTTTTTTTTTTT
>NW_027397067.1:82069168-82109471 GCF_003265705.2 Callorhinus ursinus | reverse complement strand
TTTTTTTTTTCTTTTTGTTTGAGAGAAAGAGTGAGAAGCAGGGCGGGAGGGGCAGAGGAGAGGGAGAGAAAGAATCTTAAGCAGGATCCATGCCCAGCCCAGAGCCCAATGCAGGCTTGATTTCATGACCCTGAAATCATGACCTGAGCCAAAATCAAGCATCAGACGCTTAACCGACTGAGCCTCCCAGGCGCCCCCAAAAGGAGGTTTCCTTGGGGAGGAGAATGGGGTTTTGAGAGGCCGGGGGCCAAGCTGGAGGTGGGAGAAGGCTGTGGAGGGCAGCTGGCCTTAGGACAGGCTCTGGAGACCTCCATGTCTGAGCCTCGGCCGTGGGGATGCTGTCAGTGTCCTGGGCTGTTGTAACAAAGCACCACCCCCACAGTCTGGGGACCAGACGCTGAGATCAGGGTGTTGGAGGACCACGCTCCCTTGGAGGCTCTGGGGGAGGATGCTTCCTGCCTCTTCCAGCTTCTGGGGCTCCTGGTGTCCCTGGCTTGTGGCCACGTCCCTCGGTCTCTGCTCTGTCTCTGCCAGCTCTCTTCCCCGGTCTCTGTGAGTCCTTTTCTGTCTCTGACAAGAACACTCCCATTGGTTTTAGGACCTGCCCTGGTTGGGGATGGTCTCACTGCAAGCCTCACTGTAAACACACCTGCAAAGACCCTATTTCCAAATAAGGTCACATGCTGAGGTTCCTGGTGGGCATGAGCTTTGGGGGACGCCATTCACCCAGTACATGGGTTCAGGGCTGCGTTCCCTTCCACTCCCAGGTTGGACTTAGGATGGGGCTCTGGGGATCCCTCTGTAGTTCATAAGCGTGATGACTGGGTGTTCACGCCATTCACATGTGCCTCCCTCGAACCTTGTTACGACCTCGGCACATTGCCTGTCTGACATGGAAAACAGAAAGAATGGGGCTCCCAGACACCAGGCAGTGGGGACAGGGGGTGCAGGCTGGAGCACATTGTGGCCTGAACGTGAGGCTGCAGGGGGACCTCAGCCACGCTCAGTCTCCTGCGGCTGTTGTGTGGTGGCAGGAAACGTGTGCAGGAGGCTGGGGGAGCAGGAGGCTGGACGTGAGGCTGGAGAGTGGTCTGGACGCCCCCACAGTCACATCATCCTTAAAGCCAGTCTGGGGGGCCTGAGGTTCGGAGCTGCCGCGCCGTCAGCCTTGCGCCATCTGTCCCGCGCTCTGCCCTCCTAGCGGGGTGTTGGAGGACATTGCTCCGAGGGGAGTAGAGTAAGTCCCACTAGAATAAGCAAATGGACTTTCCTTCCTGGCAGTAAGAATCCTTTGTTTAAATTTAAAAGCCACCTTCATTACCCCAGTAACTCTGAGCCTTGAGTGATCCCCATTTCTCTCCTTCTCGGACCTTACATCCAGCTACTGCTCGATCCCAGAGGTTCCAGAACCTCCCAGCCATTTCTTCCCATTGCTACAACCCTTGTCCAGGACTTCACCACTTTTTTAAAAAAAGAAAAGATAAACAGAGGCGCCTGGGTGGCTCAGTTGGTGAAGCATCTGCCTTCAGCTCAGGTCATGATCTCAAGGTCAGTCCCATGTCGGGCTCCCTGCTGAGCAGGGAGCCTGCTTCTCCTTCTCCCTCTGCCGCTCCCCCTGCTTGTGCTCTCTCTCTCTGACAAATAAATAAAATCTTTAAAAAAAAAGATAAACAATTTATTTAAGCTAAAAAAGCCAACAAAACAGCACAGCCGTTTCTCCCATCCTGTATCCCCCTGCCTCCGGCAACCATCAGTCTGTTCTCTGTATCTATGAACTTGGTTTTTTAAAGTTATTTTTGTATTCCACCTATAAGAGAAATCATACAGTATTTGTTTCTCTTTGACTTCACTTAGCATAATGTCTTTTAGGTTTGTCCGTGTTGTTGCAAATGGCATGATTTCCTTTCTTTTTATGGCTGAGTAATATTCCATTGTTTATATACACCACATCTTCTCCATCCATCCATCCATCCATCCATCCATCCATCCATCCATCCATCCAAGGACACTTAGCTTGTTTCTGTGTCTTGGCCATGGTGAATACTGCTGCAATGTCCATGGGAGCAGATATCTCTTCAAGATCCTCTTTTCATTTCCTGTGGATATATACCCAGATGGAATTGCTGGATCATATGGTAGTTCTATATTTAATTTTTTTTAGGGAACCTCCATACTGCTCGCCAGAGTGGCTGCACCAGTTTGCATTCCCACCAACAGTGCATGAGGGTTCCCCTTCTCCACATGCTCACCAACACTTGCTTTCTCTTGTCTTTGTGATACCAACCAACCTGACAGGTATGAGGTGGGATCTCACTGAAGTTTTGATTTGCATTTCCCAGATGACAAATGATGTCCTACACCTTTTCCTGTATCTGTTAGCTATTTCCATAGCTTTGGGAAAACATCTGTAATTGGATTATTTGGGGTTTTTTTGCTTTAGAGTTGTATGAGTTCTTTATATATTTTGGATATTAACCCCTTACTAGATGGCTTGCAAATATTTACATATTGATTGGTTGATGAACACATGTGGCCAGAGTCTTGCACGGGGCCTAACCCTGCATTTCCCCTCAGAGCAATGTCTAGTGCTCACTAATTCAGTGTTGCGGTGACGTCATAGAACAAAACTATCTTGAATAATGAGAATTGACAATATTTGCAGCCAAGGAGGGTCCATGGAAACATCTGCCTTAAACAATCGGGGCTCAAGAACTGGGCTGGAGTGTTTGGGGTTGGTTTGCAGGGCCCCCATCGCCTGCCCCTTGCTTGGGGCATGAAGCGGCTAAACATTGCTTTCTTCCGTGGCCAGGAGGCGGACACTTGTTAGATTCCTCACTTTTGTAACAGTTGCCTAAACATGATCAGAACTTCCGGTGAGAAATGGAATATTTAGTAGGGAAGAATTCCAGCCCCCATCAATGACCGTGTGATGCATGTGTGCATGCTCTGTTCCAGCCGGGTTCCTGGTTCCGTGGGAGGCGGCTGAGTCCCTGACAAGCCAGCTGGGAGCAGAGGGCTGGTATCTGCACAGGGGAGGGAGTGGGGCCAGGGCTCCCAGGCCAGCTCGGCCCCTGGCTCCATCACACTATATCCTTGGCCTCAACGATTACATCAGGATTTTATATGTGTTGATTGGAAGCATTTAATTGTGTGTGGGATTTTTCAAAGGCCAAATGCTCCTTGCTTCCCGTCTGATCTGTTTTCAGAGGTGCTGCATTGACACAGCTTCCAAATAGCCTCCCTAGACACTTTCTCCTCCTGGTGTCATTGTTGGCACCAGCCTGCTTTTTCCCCCTTCATCTAATTTCATCAGTAAATTTATAAGCCTTTTGTTATACCGTACACCTGTGGCCAAGAGATTAAAATGATGTCTGCTACATGACACTTGAAATTACACTATCATTTCTGTTCCTTCGGGGCAGAGATGACCTTCACTCATGTTCCAGCTCCCGGGAAGTGGGGCGCCGCTGGGAGGTGGTCCTTCAGCCAGAGCCATGTCCCTTCTGGCTTGTGGACAAGCCACCCCCAGGTGGAGCAACAAGGATATTTGCAGGTTCTGGCTTCTGGCTGTGCTTCTGGAACGCTGGTCAGTGACACCTGCCCTTCCGGAGGGACGTGGTCAGCCCAGCCAGCTGCAGGGTCGCGGGGTCGAGCTTGTTTATATTGTGGTTCTCGGGTCCTCGGAGGCCACACTGACCAGCAAGGTCCTTCCATGACTCAGACTCGCTGGAGTCTATTATACCTCCCGCCGCAACCCCTGCCTGGCCACTGACCTTTAGATGCAGCAGACGCCACAGTGGTTAGAAGGCCTCGTCCAGCCTCCCAGGTGAGGAAGGAGGCAAGCCCTCTCCCTGCTCGTGTGGCTGATGGGGTGGCCATTTGCTAATGGCTTCTATAGGCCTCTGGAGCTAATTTCCAGCCAAGGTCCTCTTCGTCATGATGAGCTTCGAGGATCGTTTCTGCCTGACTCAGTACCCCAACACCAAATCCTAAAATCCCACAGGACTTCTGGCAGGATGGGGCCAATCGAGGCCAGCCTGCGTGTTTCTGCCATCGAATATGGGTAGAGTTAGCTCAGTTTGGGAAGATGGTGTACTTCCAAACACGCGTGTGTCTGTACGGGTGAACTCACCGGGTGTTCTCTACCCCTGGCCTTGGCCGCCTGGCTGTGTCAGAGGCTGCTGTGCGCCCCAAGCCCAACCGGCAGCAGGGGGGCTGTCCCTGCCAACAGGCGCTAAAGACGCACCTCCCCCGAGGTCACCCACACCCACAGCCGGGTACTCAGAGGAGCAAATCAGGCTCCGACCTGTGGCGGCTGGAGGGCGTGTGGGGGGGGACTTTAAGGCAGCAACCTGCTCCTCCCCCCACAAGCCCTGCCGATGGAGGCCACCCCGAAGGCACGCCCCCCTCGGGCTTCACAAACGTCCTTTCTCGCAGGTCATCTGAAAAATAACCAGAGGGTAACCACAGCCCTGTATCCTGAGCCGGTGGGCAGCCCGCAGAGGCACCGAGCGGATGCTGTCTCATGCGTGCTCCCAGACCCCTGGGGAGGTTTTCCATTGACGGCCTTCAGCGGGCACCACCTCTGGAAGGGGTAGCACGGGTGCTACTGTGTTGCCCAGGGCTCTCCCGGAAGCCTCGGGCTGCGTCCCTCCCAGGGATCGGGCCTGGGCCTCCCCTGCTTGCTCTCCGGAGCCGCGTGTCCCTGCTCGGAGCGGTGCGCGTTGGCTCTCCCTGGGAGCAGGAGGCCACGCTGCTGCCGCCTCTCTCCTGCCTCAGCATCGATGGGCCAAGGATCACAGGACGACCCTCTGGCTGGGCGATGGGGGCCACATTCACAGGCCTAGTTTGGTGTCACGGGGTCAAGCGATGACCCAGACTAAAGTTTCTTCAGGCGCGTGTGCTGCCGACATTCAGGGCAGGAGCACCGGGGCCTGGGACCAGAGCCCAAGATTCTGAGAGGTGGAAAGGCATGAGGTGCGTGCTACCCCCGCACCCCCCGCGCCGCCGCCGCCGCCGCCAGCCCCTCCAATCCCAGAAGCCTGCCCAGCGGCGGTGGCTGCGTCCGAGGGCGCGTTCACACCTGTTCTGAAAGCTGGTGTTCCGCCCGCCCCTTGCAGCCCTCAGCGGGACGGGGCCGCCGGGGCACACTGGGGGCGGTGAGGGCGCGTGCCTGCATCGGGAGAAGTGTGTCGTCAGGGTCCGCGGGACCGGTGGAGAATCGTGTTCTGTACGGTTGCTTCCCTCGCCCACGAGCGACACTCAGAACAGCCCCAGCTCCTGCTCAGCGCCCCCAGCTCCGGGGCTCCGGTTGGGCCGGCCGTGGCCTCGCCTGCCTTGGCCCAGCTCCGCCCGAGCGGCTGTCTTTCCCGGCGGCAGCGGGCGCAGTTTCTCCTCACCTCGGGGCCTCACCCGGTGTGGGCGGAACAAGCAGTCCGCTGGCGTGGGGGCAGCGAGAGGGCGGGCAGGTGCACACGGAGCCACGGCCACCCGATTTCTAACTCCGCCTCCTCATAGTTGGATTTGAGTTCCTCCAGAGTGGGGAAAGCGGGCAGATGGGGGACCCAAAGAAGGGTGATGGGTCCCCGTAGCCCCCTGACTGCCTGTGAGCAGCTCCCTAGCGCCAGCCCCGCCCGCGTCTCCATGTTCCATCCGGTTCCTTAGCAGTCAGCTAACGATTCTACCTGGTTTTCTTCCCCGCCCCCAGTCCCCCCTTTTGGTTACACGGACCTCTTCCCCACCATGTCCCGCATCCCCCAGGAGTAGGGTTGTGCAAGTTCCCGAGATTGGGAGGCCCCTGAGCACAGCATCTGCCACGTGCACCCAAGAGGCTCCGTGCACTCGGAACTTTCCCACTGCTTTGGAAGGAACGGTCAGCTGTGGGTTGGGGAGCAGTTCCTTCTCCAGGGATAAGACCCTCCCCGCCCAACTTCACCCACGGCAGCAAGTCGGTTGTCAGATGTCTGGAAGTGTTTGCTCAGGACAGCTTGTAGACGCTTGGGATTGGCGGCCATACGACCGCATTCAAGTAATGGCTCCCTGCCAGCAGGATCTAGAACGAGGGGTGCACCTGCCCTCTCAGTGTTGGGTGAGCCGTGCCCTAGCTCCCCGACCGCGTGCCCCTGGGATTCCACGGCTCCCTGGCTTGGTCTTCAACCGCCAGCAAGGTTTCTGGGTAATCAGTGTTCTTAATTGAGCTACTTTTCAAGTGAGTGCGACATCTGTTTAATTGGTCACAGGAGAAAGAAGAGTTTCCACGGAGCGGAGAAACTCTGGCTTTTCCTTGTCATTCCAGCAGCTCCCGAAGCTCCAGCTCCTTCCTGGACTTTGCCGGCAGCAGCCAGAGGATAGAACGTCTTTTCCTCGCGCCCACTCCCACCTCTGCCCACCTGGCCAGTTCCACGGGATCCAGGTCTACCCTTTCCTCAAGACTTTCACCGTCTTGTGCTGAGGGCGGGGAGACAGGCGTCCTGGCACCCAAGCCCCGGGGTTTGCCTTTTCCTCTTCTTTTTGCCCCAGAGACTGGTAGTCATTACGAAGAAAGCCATGCTCCGCACCGCACCAGGCTGAGAAACCACCGGGAGCTCCGTGGTCAGATTGGCCCGTGAGAGCCCCAGCCCTGCGCACCCCGACGGCCCCTTCCTCTTGACACATCACACACACTGGGGGCCATGTTCAGAGAGAAGAACTCCCGAGGGAGCACAAGGCCATCACTTCCACAACGAGGTGTTTCCATTATAAAACATTTTCTTTTAAACTCCAATAATTACAGGGGAAGTGCTGACATCTCCCAGGAGCCATGCCCTATGCATCCAGATGTATTTGTGATGCGCCTAGACAGGTCAAGACAGGAACACTTCTTTTCTGTCCACTAGTAAATACCAAGCTCTGATTACAAATTTATAAGGAAGTGTGGCTGGTACCCTTTTTTTCCCCCTTATGTTTCTCTCTCCAAGGGCATCCCCAGGGGAGGGAGGAAGAGTTGCAACCAGCTGCAACCTGTCCTTTCCTGGTGTATGTGAGTGTGTGAGAGTGAGTTTGAGTGTGTGTGTATGGTCTGTATGCTAACATGGGTCTTTCTTGATATGGGTCGTGGTCCTGGAATGTCCACTGGCTTAAAGGACTGAACTCAACTCATTTTCCTGAAGTGACTTCCGGATCAATCCAGATCACAGAGGCTGGCATGCCATGACCCCTCTGTTGTCAACTGCCCGTCCGCAGCCTAAACATGCCCAGAAGACTCGGTGGAACTCCTGTCACTGACGTGGCCACGTCTGAGGTCGAACTCCCGTCACCAAAGTGTCCACGTCTGATGTCGAACCCTATCACTGAAGTGGCCATGTCTGAGGTTGAGGGGCCTGTCCCGTGTCCTGCTTCTTGTCCCTGCCTTCTCTGTGAGGACACTGGGTTGCAACTTGGACATCTAGGGACCTTGCTGTGCTTTGGCTAGTGGGTGGGAGAAAGGGACACCTGCCCTGTTTCTCCACACTGGAGTCCAATCTCCTTCCCCTACCCTCCCCACCCCCACCCCGTCCGAAGGCTGTGGGGTTCAACCTTGGGTTCGCTCCTTCATGACTGATCCACTTCGCACCTTTGGCTTCCTTCCCCTTCCCTCTTCCCCTCCAATCCCCGAAGGCTCTGATTATCAGCTTCTACGGTCCTTCACTCTCTGGTTATAAAAGCGGTGAGTGCCTTGGCCTCTCTGACCCTCCCATTTTGTGATTCCTGCACAGGGCAACCCCTGCAAATCCGGCCCTCGCTCTGCCTCTGATTCTGAATCCACTGAGTGTCTCTCTCAGACCCCTTGGAGCTCTCTGGAGAGGAAACAAAGAATAAGGTTAAGTACAGATGGGTCTCAGGGTTGATTCACACCCGTGCAGGTGTGAGCACATTCCAACGCCATGGAAACATCACAACTCCCGCGCCACGGGCTCAACCCCAGCTTGACAACAGCGTCCCGGGCTCTGGGGTTGCAAGGCGTCTTCCCTTGACTGTCGAGGAACACAGTTCAGTATTTGCACATCCTATCTCACAAATGACCTGATCGCTTTCTCTTCCCCGCCCCCACCTGACTCTGCAAAATGAATGCATCTCACAACAGGAATGGGTGGGTATTTGCTGCCGAGCCTTACCTACTACCTTCAAGAACTTTAATTTCATTCTCAAGGCCCAGCTTTCCCTACGTGTCTTATTTATCACAATGGTTACACTCCCTAGTCACCACCCACCTGAGCTAAAGGTTAATACAAACAAGTAAAAATTTATTGGTACTAGTAAATTAAAAATAGTCTTCTGATATATTTATAGATTAAAAATGAAATCACAGGGCACCTGGGTGGCTCAGTTGTTAAGCATCTGACTTTGGCTCAGGTCATGATCCCGGCGTCCTGGGATTGAGCCCTCCATTGGGCTCCCTGCTCCATGGGAAGCCTGCTTCTCCCTCTCCCTCTGCCTCCAACCCCACTTGTGCTTGCTCTCTCTCTCAAATGAATAAATAGAATCTTTAAAAAAATGAAATCACAATGGAAATACAAAACTATCTCTAACTAGATGCTAATGAAAAAACTACATATCAAAAATTTGAGATTGCAAGGAAGTGGTGATTTCTATCCTTAACCACTTCTATTGGAGAGTAAGAGAAGCTAAAAGTGTCCAACTTTGAACTTAAAAAATGAACAACAGTGCGGGGGGGCAGGCACCTGCGTGGCTCAGTTGGTTAAGCATCTGCCTTTGGCTTAGCTCATGATCCCGGGGTCCTGGGATCGAGTCCCACGTGGGGCTCCCTGCTCAGCAGAGAGTCTGCTTCTCCCTCTGCCTGCCGCTCCCCCTGCTTGTGCACTTGCGCTCTCGCTCTCTGACAAATAAATAAATAAATAAAATCTTTTAAAAAAGTCTTAAAAAATGGGGTGTCTGGGTGGCTCAGTTGGTTAAGCAACTGTTTCAGCTCAGGTCATGATCCTGGAGTCCCGGGATCGAGTCCCACATCGGGCTCCCTGCTCAGCGGGGAGTCTGCTTCTCCCTCTGACCCTCTTCCCTCTTGTGCTCTCTATCTCTCATTCTCTCTCTCTCAAATAAATAAATAAAATCTTTAAAAAAATAAAAATAAAAATAAAAATAAAAATCTTAAAAAAAAGAACAATTGGGGTGCCTGGCTGGCTCAGTTGGTGGAGTGTGTGACTTGATCTTGGGGGTTGTGAGTTCAAGCCCAACGTTGGGTGTAGAGGTCACTTAAAATAAAATCTTAAAGAAAAAAAGAACAATAGATTAGATCTCCAAAAAGAGATAATAAAGTAAAAGTGGAAATGAATGAAAAAGAAGAGTGATGGTGGAGTGATCAAACCAGAGCTCATCATCCCAAGACCAACAGAAGAAGCTCCTGACGGGATCAAACAAGGAAGCGAAAGAGGTAAGGCATACATGGACAATACAAGGTAAAAAGGGAACATATCTACAGATGAGGCACACACGAAATGGCAAGAAATTTGAAAAATTAGATGAAGTGGAAAAATTCATAGAAAAAATAATTTGAAAAATGGATTCAAATTAGATAACATGAATTGTACTGTAAGTATGAAGTAGACTGAAGCAAAATCTTCTTAAAGGAAAACAAGCCCAGATGACTTAACAGTTGGATTTATTTATTTATTTTTAAAGATTTTATTTATTTATTTGACAGAGAGAGACACAGCGAGAGAGGGAACACAAGCAGGGGGAGTGGGAGAAGGAGAAGCAGTCTCCCCTCTGAGCAGGGAGCCCAATGCAGGGCTCGATCCCAGGACCCTGGGACCATGACCTGAGCCAAAGGCAGATGCTTCACCAACTGAGCCACCCAGGCAAACCTAACAGGTGGATTTAACTGCACGTTGGAACACCCCAACAGTAGGCACTTTCCAGAGAATAAAGAGAGAGAATACTCACCAGCTCATCCAAATCCAAGAGACCAACACAATACAAAGACCTGAAAAATCATGGCAAGAAACATTACAGGACCATTTACTCAAAAACGAAGAAACAAGACTACAAGCAACATTTTAGCAAATCAAATCCAAAAAGATTTATAAAAATATATATGTGTAGGGACACCTGGGTGGCTCAGCCGGTTAAGTGTCTGCCTTCAGCTCAGGTCGTGGTCCCGGGGTCCTGGGCTAGAGCCCCACTTCTCCTTCTGTCTGCTGCTCCCCCTGCTTGTGCTCACTCTTGAGCTCTCTCTCTCTCTCTCAAATAAATAAGTGAATTCTTTAAAAAATATGTATGTGAAAAAAAATAATTCAAGATAACCAAGGTAGGTTTAATCCAGGAATGCAAGGAATGCTCGAAATTAGAAAATCTACAAAAGAGTATCACTTCAGGACCAGATTAAATGAGAAAAAGTCACCTGGTCATTTCAAGAAAAAAAATTTTGAAAAAAATTTAACACAAATTCATGAAAAACTTCTCATAAGTAGGGCTAGAAGAGTATTAACTTAACTTGATGAAGGCTATCTGTAAAAAACCACCAATTTGGAATAGGGAAACATCAGTGGCATTCCCTATAACATCAGAAATGATACACAGATATTTACTTTCACCATTTTTCTTCAATGATACTTAATGTGGAGGAAGAGGGTGCTGTGGTTTGCTCACTGAGGTGAGAGAGGACAGCTCCTCGTGCGATGTTCTCATTCATGAAACACTTGGTCCAACGGGCTCCCTCGGGCTCTCCTCCGGGAAAGGAATTAAACGCCCATGCACCTGGCACTCAGGTGTTCAACTGAAACTTGAACAAGACCTTCCAGGATATTGCTTTTGTTCAAGGGGTCCAGATTTTATCATTTCTCAAAAGTCTTCTTTGTCTCATATCTCAGGACCATCCTCTCTGACCTGGATACAATCAAGCTTGAAATCAATCACAAACAAGAGAAATACAATCTTTTCACGTGTAAAAGTGAAAAAAAAAAAAGGACACATTTCAAATTAACACAGTCTTTAGGGAGAGGAGTCAAGATGGTGGAGGAGTAGGGAATCTTAATTTCGTCTGGTCCCTGGAATTCAGCTAGATTATTGTCAACACACTGTGAACACCTGTGAACTCAACCAGAGATCTGAGAAAAGAATTGCAATATGCTACAAAGAGAAAAGTGACAACTTTCTGCAAGGTAGGAGGTGTGGCGATGTGAATTTGGGGTGCTATATGGGAAGATAAACCATGGGGGGAGGGAACCTCAGTAAGTCAGCGACTGGAAAGTGATAGAGCAGTGGAGAGCAAAATCAGAACTTTTAGGAGTCTGCTCTGGTGAGGGACGTCCCTGCCTGAAAGGCGCTCAGGTGGTAAATTGGACAGAATCCTAGTGGGACAGTGGGGTCTCAAGATCCCCGAGGTCACAAAAAGAACAGTGGTGTCTGAGTGTGGCAGAGCTGCCAGGAATCGGAGTGGGGTAGCCGGCTGCAATCAGCGAGCCCAGGAGTGTGTTCTTAGCTCAGTGGTGCCATCATCTGTGAACCGGGGCCTATCAGGTGACCGCTCTTGAGCAGAGGCCCAGCAAGCCCCAGAGCCGAGGGGAGACCCCCTCCTGCTTCTTCCCTGGGGAGGAGTGGTGCACGTGGCCTCCACAGGAGTCTGCAGGGTTTGGAGACTCGAAGCGGGGTTGCACATGCCTTCGATAGAAACTCTGGGTCACAGGCCGGGTGAGCGCGGAGTGTGCCCAGAGACCAGGGACACAGGAGTGACTGCTTTTCCATGAGGGCTCACTGAGGAATGGGCCCCAAGCTCTTGGCTCCAGGGCTGGAGATTAGGAGGCTTCCATTTTCACCCCCCACATTGGCTCTGGAGCTGCTTACACTGAGCCTGGTCCCTGGCAAGGGGGCTGCAATTCCACCCGGGGCTAAGACACCTGAGAATCAGTGCAACAGGCTCCTCCCCCAGACCAGCAGAACTTCCTTGAACACCAAGTTTATCCATCACACAGAACTGCAAAACTCCAGTTCTTGGGGAAGGAAGTATACAGCATTTGTGTTTTTTTCTTATTATTTAGTCTTCTGGTTTTATATATTTTTTCCTTTTCAGCTATTTCCTTATTTTATCAATTTTTTAAAAAAGATTTTATTTATATTTTGGACGGAGAGAGAGAGAGAGATAAAAGAGCACAAGCATGGGGTGGGGGAAGGGGCAAAGTGAGAAGCAGACTCCCTGATGGGTAGGGAGCTCAATTCAGGGTTCGATCCCAGGACCCTGAGATGATGACCTGAGCCGAAAGAAGACGCTTAACCACCTGAGCCACCCAGGTGCCCCTTATCAATTCTTTTTTCAAGTCTTTTTTAATTTTGATGTTTACATTTACATTATATATATATTTCATTTTTGGTTTCCTTTCATTGTATTCGGTTTTATTTTTGTATATATATGTTTTTCTTTCTTTCCTATTTTGGGATCTAGTTTCTTCTTTTTTTTTAATTTTTTATTGTTATGTTAATCACCATATATTACATCATTTGTTTTGGTGTAGTGTTCCATGATTCCTACAAGCAGACCAAAATACACCCAGGATCTAGTTTATTGTTCTGTTCTACTTTTTTTTTTAAGATTTTATT
This sequence comes from Callorhinus ursinus, assembly GCF_003265705.2. Classification (NCBI taxonomy): domain Eukaryota; kingdom Metazoa; phylum Chordata; class Mammalia; order Carnivora; family Otariidae; genus Callorhinus; species Callorhinus ursinus. The sequence goes on along the minus strand of NW_027397067.1, from coordinate 82,096,904 downwards.
TATTTATTTATTTATTTATTTGTTTGTTTGTTTGTTTGTTAGAGAGAGCACAAGCGGGGGGGGGGGCAGAGGCAGAGGGAGAAGGCGGCTCCCTGCTGAGCAGGGAGCCCGACTTGGGGCTTAATCCAGGACCCCGGGATCTTGACCTGAGCCAAAGGCAGATGCTTAACTGACTGAGCCACCCAGGCATCCCAAGTTCTATTCTACTTCTTGTTGGATTTTATTCTCTCTCTCTCTCTCTTTTTTTTCCTGATGTTTCTTCTCTTCTGATTTGTTTAGAGTATATTTTTCTGGTGTCATTGTTGCTATTTTTGTATTTTCTCTCTCCTTCATCTATTCTTTTCTGGACATAATGATAAGATGAAAAAACTCACCCCAAAAGAGAGAACAGGAGGCAGTACTCACTGCCAGGGATTTAATCAATATGGATATAAGTAAGATGTTGGAACTAGAATTCAAAACAATGACTATAAAGATACTAGCTGGGCTTGAAAAAAGCATAGAAGACACTAGAGAATCCCTTTCTGGAGAAATAAAAGAACTAAAATCTAATCAGGTCAAAATCAAAAAGGCTACTACTGAAATGCAATAAAAAATGGAGGCACTAACTGCTGGGATAAATGAGGCAGATGAGAGAATCAGTGACATAAAAGACCAAATGATGGAGAATTAAGAAGCTGGGAAGAAGAGAGATCAACTACTGGATCACGAGCGGAGGATTCGAGACATCAGCGCTACCATAAAGTGAAATAATATTAGAATAACTAGCATCCCAGGAGAAGAGGAGGGGGGGCAGAGGGTTTATTTGAAAATTATAGCTGAGAACTTCTCTAATCTGGGGAAGAAAACAGGCATTCAAGTCCAGGAAGCACAGAGAAGCCCCCTCAAAATCAATAAAAATAGGTCAACACCTTGACATATAATAGTGAAGTTTGCAAAGTTCAGAGACAAAGAGAAAATCCTGAAAGCAGCTCTGGACAAGGGGCCCTTAACCTGTAAGGGTAGAAACAGAATGGCAGCAGACCTACCCACAGAGACCTGGCAGGCCAGGAAGGACTGGCATGATATAGTCAGGGTGCTAAATGAGAAAAATGTGTAGCCAAGAATACTTTATCCAGCAAGGCTGTCATTCAGAATAGGAGAGCTAAAGAGTTTCCAGGACAAACAAAAACTAAAGGAATTTGTGAACACTAAACCAGCCCTGCAAGAAATATTAAAGGGGATCCTTTAAGTGAAGCACAAAAGTGAAGAGAGCACAAAAGTAACAAAAACCACAAAGGAACAGAGACAGTGACTTTGCAAGTAATAACAATGGCACTAAATTCATATCTTTCAATAGTTACTCTGAATTTAAGTGGACTAAATACTCCAATCAAAAGACACAGGGTAAGGGCACCTGTGTGGCTCAGTTGTTAAGCATCTGCCTTCGGCTCAGGTCAGGATCCCAGGGTCCTGGGATCGAGCCCCGCATTGGGCTCCCTGCTCAGCGGAAGCCTGCTTCTCCCTCTCCCGCTCCCCCTGCTTGTGTTCCTGCTCTCGCTGTCTCTCTCTGTCAAATAAATAAATACAATCTTAAAAAAAGAAAAAAAAAGACATAGCATATCAAATTGAATAAAAAAGCAAGACACTTTGATATGCTGTCTATAAGAGACTCATTTTAGACCCAAAGACACCTCCAGATTGAAAGTGAGAAAGTGGAAAACCATTTACCATGCTAATGGACATCAAAAGAAAGCTGGAGTAGCAATCCTTTAATCAGACAAATTAGATTTTATTTTTATGTTTTTTAAAGATTTTTATTTATTTGTTAAAACTTAAACTCAATCTCAAGAGAAAATTTGGAAGAAACATCAATACATGGAGGTTAAAGGGCATCCTACTAAAGAACCAATGTGTCAGCCAGGAAGTTAAAGAAGAATTTAAAAAATTCATGGAAACAAATGAAAATGAAAACACAACTCTTCAGAACCACTGGGATGCAGTAAAGGTGGCTAAGAGGGAAGTATATAGCAATGCAGGCCTTTCTCAAGAAACAAGAAAAGTCTCAAATACACAACCTAACTTAACAGCTAAAAGAGCTGGAGAAAGAACAGCAAATAAAGCCTAAACCCAGCAGGAGAAGAGAAATAATAATTGGAGCAGAAATCAATGAAATAGAAACCAAAAGAACAGTAGAACGGATCAATGAAACTAGAAGCTGGTTCTTTGAAAGAATAAGATTGATAAATCCCTAGCCAGACTTATCAATAAGAAAAGAAAGGGGCACCTGGATGGCTCAGTCTGTTAAGTATCTGCCTTTGGCTCATAGTCCTGGGATCGAGCCCCACATCAGGCTCCTTGCTCATCAGAGAGTCTGCTTCTCCCTCTCCCTCTGTGCATGCACTCTCTCTCACACAAATAAATAAATAACATCTTTTTAAAAAAGAAAAGAGAAAGGTTCCAAATAAATAAAATCGTAAATGAAAGAGGAGAGATCACAACCAACACTGAAGAAATACAAACAATTATAAGAATATATGAGCAACTATATGCCAACAAATTAGGCAATCTGGAAGAAAAGGATGCATTTCAAGAAATGTATGAACTACCATAACTGAAACAGGAAAAAACAGAAAACCTGAACTGACCCATAACCGCAAAGAAATTGAAGCAGTAATCAAAAATCTCCCAACAGGTGCCTGGGTGGCTCAGTTCGTTAAGCGGCTGCCTTCAGCTCAGGTCATGATCGCAGGGTCCTGGGATGGAGCCCTGCATCAGTCTCCCTGCTCAGCGGGGAGCCCGCTTCTCCCTCTCCCTCTGCCTGCTTGTGCTCTCTCTCTATCTCTCTGTCAAATAAATAAATAAAATCTTAAAAAAAAAATCTCCCAACAAATAAGAGTCCATGGCCAGATGCTCTCTCAACAGAATTCTACCAAGAATTTAAAGAAGAATTAATACCTACTGTTCTGAAGCTGTTTCAAAAAATCAAAATGGAAGGAAAACTTCCAAATTCATTCATGAGGCCAGGATTACCTTGATCCCAGAACCAAAGACCCCACCAAAAAGGAGAATTACAAACCAATATCCCTGATGAAAATGGATGCAAAAATTCTCACTAAGATACTAGCCAATAGGATTCAACAGTACATTGTTAAAAGGATTATTCACCACGACCAAGTGGGATTTATTCCTGGGCTGCAAGGGTGGCTCAACATCTGCAAATCAATCAGTGTGATGTAATACATTAACAAAAGAAAGGACAAGAACCATATGATCCTCTCAATAGATGCAGAAAAAACATTTGACAAAGTACAGCATTCTTTCTTGATTAAAACTCTCCACAGAGTAGGGATAGAGGGAACATACCTCAATATCATAAAAGCCATACGAAAAACCCACAGTGAATATCATTCTCAATGGGGAAAAACTGAGAGCTTTTCCCCTAAGGTCAGGAACATGGCAGGGATGTCCACTATCACCACTGCTATTCAACATAGTACTAGAAGTCCCAGCCTCAGCAATCAGACAATGAAAAGAAATAAGAGGCATCTGAATCGGCAATGAAGAAGTCAAACTCTCACTCTATGCAGATGACACGATACTCTATTTTGAAAACCTCCCCAAAAAACTCCACCCCCAAATTTCTAGAACTCATACAAGAATTAAGCAAAGTGGCAGGATAGAAAACCAATGCACAGAAGTCAGTTGCATGTCTACACACTAACATTGAGACTGAAGAAAGAGAAATTAAGGAATTGATCCCATTTATAATTGCACCAAAAATTGTAAGGTACCTAGGAATAAACCTAACCAAAGAGGTAATGGATGTGTACTCAGAAAACTATTGAACACTTATGAAAGAAATTGAGGAAGACACAAGGAAATGGAAAAATGTTCCATGTTCATGGACTGGAAGAACAAGTATTGTGAAAATGTCTATGCTACCCAGAGCAATCTACACATTTAATGCAATCCCTATCAAAATACCATCAACTTTTTTCACAGAAAAGGACAAATAATCCTAAAATTTGTATGGAACCAGAAAAGACCCTGAATAGCTAAAGGAAGGTTGAAAAAGAAAACCAAAGCTGGCGGCATCACAATTCCGGACTTCAAGCTCTATTACAAAGCAGTCATCATCAAGATAGTATGGTACTGGCACAAAAACAGACACATAGATCAATGGAACAGAATAGAGAGCCCAGAAATGGGCCCTCAACTCTATGGTCAACTAATCTTTGACAAGGCAGGAAAGAATGTCCGATGGAAAAAAGACAGTCTCTTCAACAAATGGTGTTGGGAAAATTGGAGAGCCACATGCAGAAGAATGAAACTGGACCATTTCCTTACACCACACAGAAAAACAGACTCAAAATGGTTGAAAGACTTAAATGTGAGATAGGAATCCATCAAAATCCTTGAGGAGAACACAGGCTGTATCCTCCTCGACCTCAGCCACAGCAACTTCTTGCTAGACATGTCTTCAAGGTCAAGGAAAACAAAAGCGAAAAAGAACTATTGGGACTTCATCAAGATAAAAAGGTTTTGCACGGGGGCACGTGGGTGGCTCAGTCATTGAGCGTCTGCCTTCGGCTCAGGTCATGATCCCAAGATCCTGGGATCGAGCCCCGCATCGGGCTCCCTGCTCGTCGGGAGACCTGCTTCTCCCTCTCCCACTCCCCCTGCTTGTGTTCCCTCTCTCGCTGTCAAATAAATAAATAAATCTTTAAAAAAAAAAAAGCTTTTGCACAGCAAACAGTTGACAAAACCAAAAGATGACATACAGAATGCGGAAGATATTTGCAAATGTCTTATCAGATAAAGGGCTAGTATCCAAAATCTATAAAGAGCTTATCAAACTCAACACCCCAAAAATAAATAATTCAGTCAAGAAATGGACAGAAGACATGAACAGACATTTCTCCGAAGAAGACATACAAATGGCCAACAGACACCTGAAAAAATGCTCAACATCACTTGGCATCAGGGAAATACAAATCAAAACCGCAATGAGATACCACCTCACACCAGTCAGAATGGCAAAAATTAACAAGTCAGGAAATGACAGATGTTGGCGAGGATGCAGGGAAAGGGGAACCCTCTTATACTGTTAGTGGGAATGCAAGCTGGTGCAGCCACTCTGGAAAACAGTGTGGAGGTCAACTAATCTTGACCAAGTTAAAAATAGAGGTATCCTACGACCCAGCAACTGTACTACTAGGTATTTATGTCAAAGATACAACTGTAGTGATCTGAAGGGGCACCTGCACCCCAATGTTTATAGCAACAATGTCCACAATAGCCAAACTGTGGAAAGAGCTCAAATGTCCATCGACAGATGAATGGATAAAGAAGAGGTGGTCTGTATATACAATGGAATATTACTCAGCCATCAAAAAAAAAAAGAAATCTTGCCATTTGCAATGATGTGGATGGAACTAGAGGGTATTATGCTAAGTGAAATAAATCAATCAGAGAAAGACAAATACCATATGATTTCACTCATATGTGGAAATTAAGAAACAAAACAGAATCATAGGGGAAGGGAGGGAAAAATAAAATAAGATGAAATCAGAGAGGGAGACAAACCATAAGAGACTCTTAACTGTAGGAAGCAAACTGAGGGTTGCTGGAGGGGAGGTGGGGTGGGGGGATGGGGTAACTGGGTGATGGGCATGAAGGAGGGCACGTGATATGATGAGCACTGGGTGTTATATGCAACTGATGAATCACTAAACTCTACCTCTGAAATGAATAATATACTATATGTTAATTAATTGAATTTAAATAAAATAAAAAAATTTAAATGATAACAAATGCAAAAAGCCCCCCCACAGTCGTTAGAAAGAGAGCATCTTAAATATTCATTTAAATACGTAGAACAGATGAATGAGGAACACGCCCTTCTCAAAACGTTTGGGAGACAGTGAGGTGTGGTAGTTGGAGTGAAATATTTCTCCTTTTGTACTTAAGTGAAGGAAGAAGAGAGATTAATATTCTGTTGAGAGGCTCATAGTTTATTTTTTTAAGATTTTATTTATTTATTTTATTTATTTGAGAGGGAGAGTGAGCAAGAGAGAAAAAGGGAGAGAGAGAGAGAGAGAGCGCGCGAGCGCGCGCGCAACGGGGTGGGGGATGGGCAGAGGGGAGAGGGAGAAGCAGGCTTCCCGCTGAGCAGGGAGCCCGACCTGGGGCTTGATCCAGGGGCCCTGGGATCATGACCTGAGCTGAAGGCAGAGCTTAACCGACTGAGCCACCCAGGTGCCCCAGAGAGGCTCATAGTTTAAAACTTGCATTTGGAAATAACTTCAGATCTATAAAATAGTTGCAACCAAGTACAAGAATTATTCTACATAACACTTTATACAGATTTTCTAAATGTCACTGTCATATTCAACTAAACTACAGTGACCAAACCCACGACCTTAGCGCTGACACACGATCATCCGATCCACAGGTCTTGCTGGTCTTACCAGTTGTGTCCCCTGGGCCCTTCCTCGGTCCACCATCCAGTCCGAGACTGCGCGTATCACTTGCTGGCCTCATCTCCTGGGACAGGTCCCCAGTCTTGGTTTCTTTCAGGAAAGTAATCCTGACACTTTTGGAAGAGTAATTGTGTAGAGAGTCTTTTCGTTCGGCCTAGTTGTTTACTCATGATTAAACTCAGTTTGAGCATCTTGACAAAATGGGAACCACGGGAACATGGTTGTGTTCTCCTTGATGCATCATGTTCTCTCAATGCGTCAGGAGGCCCATGAAGCTGACTTGTCCTGGCCCCAGTGGGGTTCAGTTTGATCATTTGGCTAAGGTGGCGCCCGCCAGGTTTTTCCACAGCAAAGTTCCACCTGTCCCACAGCGTTTACTGCGCATCTTGTGAGACACTATTTCTCATCATTCTTCTGCCCACATGCTTAGTATCTGTTGATAATTCTCACCTGAAACAATTATTATTGCGGATTTTTGCCAATGGTCATTATATGTTTCCATTATTTCTTCTACACTGATTGGGATCTGACTGCACTTCACTTTCTCTTTCTTCTCCATACCTGGGATTAGCTTTCTCTTGCTCTCTCTCTCTCTCTTTTTCTTTTAAAGTTCAGATTCCTTTGAGAGGGAAATGTTACTTTATAATATTTGAAAACCAACATCTGGGCCAGTGCATGCTTATTGCTGGTGGGTGTTTCAGAGGGTGTGTATTCACACTGATACCTCTTCCCACTCACCAGCATGTTCTATAATTCCTCCCCCTTCTGTACTTTTTATCTCTTTTCTCCCACAGTGAGAACCCTGATTTATGACATCAATGTATTTAAATAGTTTGAGTATGAATTGTCTGCATGTATATTTCTTTGGAGTTTTCATGTTTGGGATTCATTGGGCTCCTCAAGTCTATAGTTTCATGTCTTTTTCCAAAATCAGAAAATTATCAGTCATTATTTCTTCAAATATTTTTCCTGCACTCCATTTTTTGTCTTTTTCCATGATGCCATTTACACAGATGTTAGGCCCTTTAGTATTATCCCTGAGGCCCTGTTCACTTTTTCAATGCCTTTTCTTTGTGTTATTCAGACTGGATAATTGCTATGGTTTGTCCTCAAGTTGTCTGAGGCTTTCCTTTCTCATCCCCAACCTGCTGTTGAGCCCAGCTGGTGAGTATTTTATGTTGGTTACTGTATTTTTCAGTTCTATAATTCCCATTTTATTCTTCATATGTTTTCCTTCCCTGCTGAGACTTAGCTTCCCATTCATCTCAAGAGTATTCGCCCTTAGTTCTTGGAGCATTTTTACAATAACTGCTTTAAAGACTCTGTGTGATAATTCCTAGTTGAGATTGTCCTGATCTTCTGTGTAAAGAGTAATTTTGAGGGGCACCTGGGGGACTCAGTCAGTTAAGCATCTGACTTTGGCTCGGGTCATGATCTTGGAGTCCTGGGATGGAGCCCCACATGGGCCTCCCCACTTGGCAGGGACTCTGCTTCTCCCTCTGCCCCTCCCCCTGCTCATGCTCTCTCTCTCTCTCTCTCTCAATTAAATAAATAAAACCTTTTTTAAAAAGAGTAATTTTGAATGTTAGATAATGAGCCGCTGAATCTTATTTCCATGTTCTGGAAAATGTTGATATTTTTGTTTTGGCAGACAGTCAACCCAGTTGGGTTTATGCTGCAGGGGCAGATCAATGTTTTATCGGTTCTGGCTTCTACATTAGTTCAGTTTTCAAAGATTTTGCAGTGTTGGGACACCCAGTGACTAGCCTGATACATTGGTGGAGGTCAGTCCCATAGTTTAGTTTTCATGGTCTCTGGTGTTTGGGGCCAAATCCATGCATGCACAGCTCAGAAGTGAGTCTGGGCTTTCACAAACACCTTTATGGAATTACATTCCCAAGCTTCTCCCTGCCTACAGTCTCTCCAGCACTTTCCAGTTACCTGGGTTTCCTCTTTTTAGTCATCCCGTCAGAAAGCTGGGGCTTCGTAGTCCCACAGTGCTGTACACGTCCTACTTCTGCATCCACATCTGTGGTCATCTGTGGGACGATGTGGAGAGAAAAAAGTCAATGGGTTTTACCCCACTGTCTGGGAATCACAGCTCCGCTGATCAGAGGTGAGTTTCCTTCCCTCGGAATGTTAGATACATGCAGGATGTCATGGTGGCTCTGCACTCTTCCCATGTACTGAATGAGGTCTAGAGGGATTCTCCAGGAGCTCCTCTGTTCATGCTCTGGTACCACATCCAGGCTGTGGACCGTCTTGAGTCAAGTCCAGGGAACATCACAGGAAATGAAAGGGGGAAACTTACTGCCAGTTTGGTGGCACTTCAAATTTTTGTCTTATTCCCCAGTCTTTCTGCTACTGTTTTCTGTTCAGAGTCCTCACCCAGCTCCTCCATCGGCTTCATCTGGGTTCCTAGCTGCGTTCAGTGGGAGAGCGGTGGGGGCCTGCCAATTGCCCCCTCCCCTGAAGCAGAACGGCCTTGAGTGTGCCGCCCTTGGTGTTCGTGCGCCCTCCCAGCTGGTGCCGCACCACCTCCCTGGCGGTAATTTGAGCTTCTTTCACAAGTGCAGTCAAACATATTTTCTTATGTTTAAGTGGTATCTCATATCATCTTTGTTACGTTTTTTCATATTTTGCTCATATTTGCAATCAGACTTTTGGCCTTCCCGTGCTGGCTCGATTTTTAAAGAGGTCTTTATAGTCCCTGGTATGTGTGTGTCCCATGGAAAAACTTTATATTTTTAGGGGGTGAGGGGCAGAGAGAGAGAGAATCTCAAGCAGACTCCCTGCCGAGCATGGAGTCCCACGCAGGGCTCGATCCCACGACCCTGGGATCATGACCTGAGCTGGGATCAAGAGTCAGACGTCACCCAGGCACCCCACTGTGTATTTTTATATAGTCAAATTAATCTATCTTTTTATTTCTTGCATTTGGATGTTGATTTGTACTCCAGAAGCCTTTCTCCACACCCAGGTTACAAAGATATTCACATATTGTTTCTTTTGGTATCTGTATAGTTTTGGTTGTTTACCACTTAGTTTGTTCTTATGTGTGATGTATGGATACACATGTATACAGATGCAGATTTGGCTTTTTCCAAATGGTCACACATTTGTTCACATTCCAATGTAGTATGACGTCGGCTGCACATACAGATTGTATTTTCCTTGATTCTCAGGCCTCCAGTTGTTATCTCTGGTTGCGCCTCCCATCCGACGCCAGGAGTTGGTGATACAGGAGCTCACCCTTCTTCCTCTGCAGGGGCGCGGGGTAGCGGCCAGTCCTCCCCGCACACCTCCGCGTCCGGCGTCAGGGCCGTCGCGCGCCGTCGCGCACACACGTGTTATTGTGTAACATGCTGTGGAATTGGGTTTGCAAGTATTATGTTGTTGCACCGGTGTGCAGAAGTGCCAGAATTTCCTTTTCCGTGTCATCATCAGCATCATCGGCAGTCAATATTCCGCTCGCTTTGTAGAAGAAACTTGGAAATTTTACTCCTTGGGTTAAATTTAGAAAACTGTTTTTACCAGGAAATACTCCCTTTCCTCTGAATTTTCAACTTTATTCTATAGAGGTATGCAATGAATCTCTTGTGACAAGTCAGTTAACTTTGCCAAAGTGTGACTTACATACAGGCAAAAAAGCCCCCTTTTTAAGTGGACAGTTCAGTGAGTTCTTTTTTTTTTTTTTAAAGATTTTATTTATTTATTTGTCAGAGAGAGAGCACAAACAGGGGGGAGCGGCAGGCAGAGCAGGCAGAGGGAGAGGGAGAAGCAGGCTCCCCGCCGAGCAAGGAGTCCGATGTGGGACTCAATCCCAGGACCCTGGGATCATGACCTGAGCCGAAGGCAGACGCTTAACCGACTGAGCCACCCAGGTGCCCAGTTCAGTGAATTCTGATGAGTTAGTACACCACGCTCCTGATTCAGGGTGACTGCCTGGGCTGGTGAGTGCCCGGCTGCCCTCCCGAGGCCCCCAGAGCCCTGGCTGAGCAGACGGATGTGCAGGAGGCTGCGTGAGTGTGCACTCCTCCTTCCTCATTTCACTCCTGCCCACCAGCATTGGTCAGTTGGCTTTGTGGATCTTTTCTATTTCAGCTTGTTTTACAGGTGCTAGATCTCAGCCCCCCTCCTCTCCTGTAAGGCCTCAGTTTACCTTTTCCTCAAAGTCCCACTTTCATGTTAAAATGTAAGTTTGCGCTGATCTTTATTCCTGTTCAGTTCAAGCAATTAAAGAATCCTGCTATAATTTCTTCTTTGACAGATAAACTGATGGAAGTGCCATAGTTTAGTTTCCAAATATTTGGGATTTTCAAGTTTATCTTCTTTGTATTTCTATTTCATTTACAGGGGTGTGGTCAGAGAACATGGCCCATGGGATGATTTATTGTTAAATGATAAAATCTGGACATTGAGGACAAAACGAGGATGCCGGCTGCTGTGTTCCAGGCTCAGCAGAGCAGACCAGCCACCAGGTGCTCGCCCCAGGGGTGGGGCGGGGTGGGGGCTATGAGACGGGAGCCTGCAGGGGACACTGGATGGGTGGATTCTCTTGCATATGAAGTGAGCATGTGACCTAATTCACAGTATATACAGCAGACATGACAGCCTGAGAATAGGGGCGTTTGGGTCTACTTCCCAGGCTAAGGGGAGTGGAGGCAACACCGGACAGCCTCACGGCCCACTTTTCCATTCGAGATCCACACCAGTGCACTGGCCCCAGGCTGCTGGGCTGGTGCCTCCTGAGAGCACGTCTCATGCAGGGCGTCTGGGCAGAGAGACCCAAGCTTTGCCGCCGGGGCCGTCAACACCACCACCGGGCAGGGACGCCCCAGGCAACGCCCTGCGCACAGCACCGAGGACCAGCATTGAGAAAGAGAGAAATTACAGACACTGACTCACCACATCCACTTTGTAGTTAGAGTTAAGGTAGTGCAAAATAGGAGAATCAGAAGCAGGTGGGGTGGAAGAAAGGGAAGGCAGGGCATGAGCCGGGATGGAGATGAGCCAGGATGGAGATGAGCCGGGGTGGAGATGAGCCGGGGTGGAGATGAGCCGGCGGTGGGCAAATCCGGGCATCACCATGAGGTGATGGGCTCGTGTCAGGACCTGAGTTTTCCAGCGGTGAGCGTGAAAGAGACCCCGGTCCCCAAAGAGTCAACAACAACACTCCTGGAACTAATAAATGAGTAGTGCCATACCCGCAGACTGCACTGTCTTCCTGTTGCCCTACAGTCGTCCCATGTTGCTTGGTGTTTGGGGGGGCGATCACCTGGCATCTGGGGACTTGGGAAGCGGAGGCCCTGAAGGAGGGTGGGCTGCTCTCTTAGCCGCTCCGGTGCCCCTGCAGCCGGCCCCTAGCATTTGTCACCACTCTGGGTAATTTCCCCACTGCTCCTAGATGCTTCCCTCACTCATTCTTTAGCGACTCATGTGCCCATTTATTCAGCAAATGTTCTGATTTCTAGCCGAGAGGCTGCCCTGAGGGCTTGCAATCCTCGGTCCCCTATCCAGAGGAGGGACCAGAGCCCCCAGTTCCAAAGGTGCTCATCTTCATGGAGAGGGAAGCGGAGAGTGGCTGGAAGAGTGGGCCACAGGGACACAGGGCACAGTGGCCCCTGACCCAGATCACACACACATACTTCCTAGGTAAATGCAGCTCGGAAGGAAGACCCCCGGCCGCTTACACCAGTGGTCATTTCCCCTCTGCACTGGCTTTCTGGCTGGCCCAAAGCTCAGGGAACCAGAGACTCCTGATGCCCCATCGTGCCAGGGCCCCTGAGTGGAGAGATTCGGACAACAGATGGCGACAGGCCTGCCTGGACAGCCCGGTTATGAGGTGACATTTAAATTCAGCATGAAAACTCACAAGCGCAGTGAAGGTCCTGCTCCAGGCTGAGAATCCTGGGGCATCTTATCTGAGATCTCAGCTTAACTCCAGTGGCCTCCAGAGGTGAGCCAAGGCCCAGGGTTGTCCCAAACTTGCAAAGGCCCTGGGGCACCAAGGGGCAGCCAGGTCCACCCGAGTCCATGGGGGAAATGACAAGTAGTTGGAGATTGGGTGCAGGTGTGCCATGGAAGGCAGGTGTAAGGACCTAGAGCCAGGCTGGTGCAGACCCTGGTGGGGCGGGGTGAAGACCCCAGGGCAGGGGAGAGCTGTGAAGACTGGGGGATGGGGAGGAGTTGGAGGTGCGTGGTGGCTGGAGGTGTGCAGACTTGGGGTCAGACAGGCCTGACGAGCTGGGAGTGGGGAGCAGCACTCTCCTGTGTTCTGGGGCATGTGCTGCCGGTTGATGCCACCCCCGCCCACGGACTCTCCTCTTCCTCCTCATCCCCTACACAAGGGCCCTGCTCTCAGCCCCATCCTCCAGGACGTCCCCCGGGGTGTCTTGTGGGTGCCCCAGCTCAGCCTGGACAGTCCTGAGCTTGTCACCGGTTCTACCCGTCCCAACCTGCGCCTCACCTGTTCCCTCACCTGGGTGACCCTCCCCCTGGCCAGGCAGGGGGCTGTCCCGGCACCGCCAGCCCTTCCATCAGCCCTCACTCTCTCCAACCCAGCTGCCCACAAACATGGCCCCACTGTCCAGCCGTCCCTTCCCAGCGTCTCTGCATCCCAGTACCTTACATGGGCACCACCCACACGCCCCAGACCCCCACCCTCCAGTGTCTCCCCCACATCCACGCAGTGGCCTACTGGCCCCCTGGCCTCCTGCTTATGCAATGCTAGGCTCAGAACTCAGGGGCCATCCCCATGCTCGGTTGGCCCAGCTGAGTGGTCTTGTCCAGATCTGACCGCTCCTGTCATGGGCGATGGGCAAACACACCGTTCTGTACAGAGGTGGGCTGGAGGGACGTGGTCCAGGCCTGGCAGGCGGAAGCAGCTGAAAAAGCAGGAGCATGGAGCGGTCAGGCAATGAGTTTATTGTCTCCAGGAGTGGTGGTCGTGGTCTCAATGCACAGGTGGGCACCCACAGCCTGACTCTGCCTGGGCCTCTATGGGCAGATGGGGCCGGGCCAGGGAGAGGAGGTTGGCCAAGTCTGAGCCAGAAGCCCGGGTTGCAGCCACCCTCTGGCCTTGCCCAGGCTCTTCCTGCCCCCGACAGGGCCCTGAACAGTGTGTTCAGGGTGAGCAACCTTATACAGAGAGCCCTTACCTCATACTGGGAAATGCCCTTTCTCCTCCAAGCAGGACTGGGCTACATTCTCCGGGCAGTCTGAACAAAGGGCCCCTGCCAGAGATGGGAGAAGTGGCCAGGTCCGGGGCGGAGGCAACGGCATACTTCCCGCAACCTTACAGGGGGAAGGTCCCACCCGGTGTCTTGAAAAGGATGGGGGCAGGGCTGAGGCAGGAGGTGGGAAGGTACAGTGTGTCTGTGGGGCCAAGAGAGGAAGTTGCTCACAGCAAGACCCAGAGGAGGCCCGCTGCAATCAGGACCCCCCTTCGAAGGGCCCAGGGACCCTCTCGCATGGTGGGTGCCCTGTTGCAGAGATATCCAGAACAGCACTGCCTGATGATCCTGCCTAGTATCCTGGGTCCCAGTGTCCACTCATACTTCGTGTTGGTGTTGGGACACCTGGGAGCACAGCGCTTGCTGAGAGAAAGCGTCACCTTTGATTCTGCAAAAGAGAGGTGGTGGCCGGTGGCTGCCAGCCTGCAGGAAGGAGGGTGGGTGTTCACAGGAAGAGGCATGGAGGTGGGGGAGGGGGCGTTTCCCATGTGAAACAAAACCAGAACTTTTGCCATGTGGCAAAAACCAGAACCTGACCTGAGAATCAGAGAACTGTGGGTCCCTCAAGGGTAGTGGGAACATGGCTCTGCACGGTCACCTTCGAGGTCACAACAAAATCAGGGTTCAGGACTGCTGGCCCTGGTGCGGGCTTTTCCTTGGAGCCACACACGGCCTGGACCACCCTGGCCCCCCCAGAAGCCTGCAAATCTTGGGGATGTGGGGTAGAGCGGAGTGGACAGAGACTGGACGTGGTTGGCCCCTCTACTTGCCCAGTCCTGGGCTTAGCCCTGTTCTCCCACTGCTCATTTAAGGATGTGGCAGAAGCCTCTGAAGGGAACATCGGAAGAAAGGAAAACACTCAAAACTCCCAAACTGTAGAAGAGATGACCCTCCCCCTTTATTATATGGTACCCCGTTATGTCCTGCTGGTTGTGTGGATTGTTAAAATCTGTGCTGTTGAATTATATCGGGTCGTATGATGGGGTGATCACGTTACATTGTATCATGGCAGCTCGTGGGCCGCTGGGTGCTGCTCGGTTCGGGGCACCTGAAGGCAGGCAAGACACTGGCCTCCTCCCAGAGCTCCCAGCGCCCTCTTCCTGATGCTCAGGGTAGAGATCTGGGGGCAAAGGTCAGGGCCCAGGTGAGAGGGCCCCTAAAGAGAGCCCACTGATGTCTGCTCCCTGCAGGGAGGGCCACTAATATGCACCCCCCCCAGGCCCTCAGGCCACAAAACCGGACACAGAACCCCTAGGTGGAGCCCAGGTAAAGGAAACTGCTAAGGGAAAAGCCCACCGGGCCGAAGAGGTTCAAACCGCACTCAGTCCCAGCACCGGATGTCCTCAGCATCAGCGCATTCCCTCCCTCGGTAAGGAAAAGCCAGGCCTGGAAGGGGCGCAGCCTCGGGAAGGGCGCTCAGTGCCGCCCCCCCAGGTGGCAAAGCGCAGGGGAAGGGCTGGGCCTGCCCCCTGAAATGAATGGTCGAGGTGGAAAGGATCCAGCGGGCATGATGCTGGCCTGACGCAGGCACCGCCCCCCCCCCGTCCCCCCCTCCCCGCTCCCCGCCCGCCCAGTGTGTCCGTCAAACGTGCTGTGGGCCGCACCGCGCGGACACTTGACAGGCTCATCTCGGGGAAGCCCGGCTGTGCAACAGGGACCCTCTTGCATCGTTACTGGACAACCAGGAAACAAGACACCTCCTGAGGTTCAGTGTGCGGAGCGGATTCGGTGACTGAGGCTCCAGCCAGGCCCGGAGGCCTTGAAGCCACGGAGAGCGGCGGCTGTGTTGGCGTGGGCGGGCCCGCAGGGACCTGGAAGCCTCTGGGCGGCTTCTGGGCTTTCTCAGGAGAACAGATGGGTCTCTCCACATCCAGTTCTCTCTGGATATTTTTACAATTTTATAGAAGAGTATTTTAGTGGTTTGCTCTGTGACATTTCAACAGGGAATGTGTTCACGTTCCACTTTAGAATCTCCTCTAAGGCTTGTTTTTAAAGTCAAGTCTTATTACTTAAACCCCACAGCAGCCAGGCAGGGCGAGGCGTGGTGGACAGCAGCAGGCAGCCAGGTGTCCTGGGCCAGCGCCTTGCCTGGCTGACTCTCCTCTGCGCAGTCATCCGTCTGGACAACCGGCTCTCCCTGTACGTTCAATTACACCCGAGCCCCTGCCCTGCAGACAGTTCTGGAGGGGCAGCATTTAAGAACTGGTACTTTGGAAAGAGAAGAACAATTCAGAATGTGTGCATGCTCCCCCGGGGGGTCCAGTGCTAGGGGAGGGCAGAGGGGTGGTGGACGGGGGGGGGGGGGGCGTCAGGACCGAGCCCCGCCCCCCCTTGCCGCCCCCAGACTTACTGCTGAGGAAGACCACCGTGTTGGACACGCAGACCTGGTGGGTGGGGTAGCACACGGTGGGAGTGCACAGCGCCCGGCTGGTCACTTTGAAACACTGGTAACAGCTCAGGTTCACACCTGTGGGGCAGCCAGAAGGCCCTGGTGGAGAGGGCTGCCCACGCGGCCTGCGAGACCTGCGCCCCCCGCGCCCCCCACGCCCGCCCCTACCTGGCTCTTTCTTGCCGCCAGCAAACTCCGCAGACACCAGCAAAGCCCACAGGACTGGAACGAGCCCCTCCATGGCGCCAGAGCCTCAGCCTGGGGTGGGCTGGGGGGGTGGAGCAGAGAAGGAGACGTCACCGGAGCGGCCCCCCATGCCCCTGGCCGCAGGCCCCCTCCCCTCCCCTGGGCCCTACCTCCCTGGACCGCATCTGCCCCCCCCCCATCCTGGTTCTCCCAAGACACTACTAGCTCAGCACCCCTTCCTGCATTCTCCCTCCACCACGCTGCAGATTGCTGGCCTTTTGAGGAGGGTCGCCTGGGGAGAGCTGGTGGGGACCTCCCAGCCCCTCTTCGGCAGCTCCTGCCCTGGGGCCCCTGAGGACGGCAGCCTTGGCCACCAGCCACCTCGGCCACTCAGCAGGAGGGCAGACTGCATCTCCTCCCTGTGGGTCCGTCCCCTGGGTGGGCTCAGCCCCAGCCTCTGCTCACTTCCTTCTCGTCCTGTATGTAACAGACCCTGAGGCGCAGGGCCCCCTCTCACCGCTCCACGGACTGGGTCCCTGCCTCCAGGGCCCTTCCCTTGGGTGTCAGGGGTGGAGGAGAGAGGTGGAGGCTGGGGTTGGGCAGGGAGAGGGGGAGGAGATGCTCGGCACTGGACAGCAGACTTGGACACCGTCCTCCAGGGGAAACACCAGTCTGGGAACCCAGGAGTGGAAGGAAGGGAGGAAGGGGAGGGGTGATCGGATCACAGGCTTCAAACCTTTAATCTTCTCATTCTTCGTAGAGTGCTGTGAGGGTTGGCTGGGGAGGCACAGAGGAGGAGGGCCAGGGAGTTCTAAGAGTAGCCTCTAGCCTGAGGCCACGAAGACCTGCTGGGCTGCTCTATCTACTGACCCTGGGCTCCGCCCCGCGCCGCCCCCCTCCGCAGGAGGGACTGCACTGCCCCCAGAACCCTGGAAAGCCCTGGGGCCCTGCAGAGGTTCTGGAGCCTGTGAGAGCCCGAGTGGACAGACAGGCTCTTCCCCTGTCACACATGTGTGCCCCCGGGGGCTGAGCTGGGTCTGGGGCTTTGGGGACTGAGGTCCTCAGCTCAGGCCGGGCTGTCTCCCACAGGCATCCTTCTCCCAGCGGACTCTATCATCAAAACGCCCCCTGCTTGGGGAAGATCTGGACCCAGTGTGGAGCTGGGCCCATCCCATCACCTGCACAGCCCTGGACCCTGCCCACGGGGCTCGTCCTCCCAGGGCCCTGGCACTCCTGTTTCCTTTGTCCTGGCTAGTTATTCTTGTGTTCAAGACCTGAACTGTGTTCTCTGTGGGCCCTGGGTTCCCCAGGACCTGTTCTTACTGGAGCCAGCGTTAAAGAAACAAAACCCACGGGTACTTGTTAAAGCCTGCTAAGACTTATTCGCAGGGGTGGGTCTGGAAAGGCACAAGGACCAACGCGGGAGGGGGAGATGGCCTCCGCTCTGAATGCAGCGGGGGCCATGGGATTTACAAGCAAGGAGCAGCTGCGGGTCAGCAGATGGACAGTGACCAAGAAAGTCGGCAGGGGTGGGGGCGGCCAGGCTGAACCCACCTCCCAGAATTCTTGCTGAAGGCAGGCCAGGTGGTCAGACCTCCCCTGGGGGGGTCGGGGTGTGAGGGGACTTCTTGCTAAAACTGGATGTCACCGCAGGGTGCAGATGGGCCTGGGGTAAGCTTCCCGAGCCTGACTAGAATTTGGTCAAGCAGAGAATCTTTGTCCCCAGACAGCCCGGCCCTGAGGATGCAGCATGGAGTCCATGCCCCGAGGGCGGGAATGCTGCCCTCTGCCCTGAGCCCCCTCCTGCCCGGTCTCCCCAGGTTGCTCCCCCAAAGCGCACCCCCTGCCCAGGGGCCCTTGCTGGGTGTCAGGTGGTCACAGCTTCTTACATCCTGTCCTGTCAGTAAACTCTTTCCCAGGTGTCTCCTTCTGGCCTTTATTCCCTGAACGACCTCCTTCTGAGCGCCTTGCCAAGCAGGGCAGGCTGTGGGCCCTGGGTCGGAGTCTGCCTGGACGATGCAAGCCCAGCCCCCCTGCCCTCCGGAGTCCAGCAGGAGGCAAGGAGGCAGAAAGACCACAGGGGTGACTGCGAGGTGGAAGGTACTGGGGGAGGGCCACCCGGGGCCCCCACAGTGACTTCTGCCCTCCCCCCGCCCCCACCAGTGGCCACTGGGCTCCTGCGGCCTCCAGGCCCTCCCCAGACTGCCACACAGCCTCCTCCCCACGATGGCCCAGGTTCTCAGTAACGGCTGCAAGCACAGAACATGCTGGTCATGAATGAGAGAGCGCAGCCAGTTGGGGTCATCTCTCCTCCAGTCCACCCAGGGGACCAACCAGGAGGTCCTCCTTCCTGCCTTGTGGGAGGCAAGTCCTAGGGACTCCATCTGGCCAGGTGCAGCCCCAGTGAGCCTCAGGTCCTGCCCTGTCCTGCTGTGCAGCCTCTCCTGGCTTGGAGGGGGGCCTAGAGGCAATGGAAGAAGTCTGGGGTGGGGAAGGAAGTCCATTCATCATATTATATGTTTATTCATTTGTCCGTCCATGCTGTGATTGAGTTGAATGTGAATCTGGGACCATGAAATCCACAAAGCCAAGATGGGGAGAGTGGCGGTGTGAGATGCAGATGTGGAAAAGGAGCCTGGGCCGGGGCGTGGGGGGCAGGCGGGCCTCTCCAGGGAGGGGTGAGGCAAGTTCCCCCAACCGGGGCTGACTGCCTGGTGTCCTGGCCACAGCAGAGAGGGACATGCTTGGGCCACAGCTGTCAGCACCCGCGAGCAGGGAGTGGCCACGTCGACGGCGGCCACTGCTTCTTGGATGCTGGGCGAGGGACATCCGTGGGCGCCGCGGATGCAATTGCTGAACGGCCAGCTACCCTCCTGGCCTCCTTTCTGATCTCATTGGGCAGGGATGTCTGGGAAGCCACCGTGGCTGGAGGACAGGAGGGGGAGGCTCCGAGGGGTCAGGGAAGAGCTCAGAAGGCCAGCCTGCGGTCAGCAGGACCCTTTATGGGACCTCAGTTACTAGTCACCCTTGCTTCCCCGCAGGGAGCCCTGGGGGGGGCGGGGCTGGGGAGGCCCCGTTGCCCAGATCCCTTGGCTTCCAGAAATCAAGAGCTGGAGTGAGGCCTGTGTCCCTTGGTCATCGGGGGGGGCAGGAAGTCCTGTGCTGAGGTTCAGGCTCAGCAGGAGGGAAAGAGAATTATGCTTCTGGGACCTTCTGGCTCCAGGCAAAGGGGACTGCTGTCCCGCACAGAATGTGTCCCTGGGGTTGGTGCATGGTCATCCACACCTGCTGGCCTTCGCCCCAAGCCCCCCACCCCCAAGGACTGCTGCAGGTCAGGCCCCCTTGGGGGCACGCAGGGCTGCCAGACTCACGGGCTGTGAGTGGGCCACTGGCGCACTTCAGACTGGTGCATACAACAAGCCCCCACGTGGGGATGGGCACTTGGATAAAAATCAGGTCTCCCAATAAGCATTTTGTGACCCTGTGGCTGCCCACTGGAGTGGCCCTTCTACAACCTTCATTTTGCAGCTAAACACAGAGAAAAAGTGCCCTCCATCCCAGATCACGCAGATGCCCAGCCTGTCACCTCCTGCTCCCCCAGAGGGTGGCCCACGGAAATTCAGACACCATCCCAGGCTGGACCTTTGCCCGGACTATGTCCCCCTAGGGCAGAAACGGCAGGGCGAAGCCGTGGACCCGCCAGATCCCACCAGACCCCACCAAGGCCCAGGTGCTGAAAGGCTCTGAGCTGAGGGGCAGAGCGTGCCCCCAGGTGGATCCCACTGGGCTTCCTGCCCCATCCAGAGGGTCTGCTGGATCCTGGTTGCCTTGATGTTCTGTCCCAGTTCAGCCCAGTGAGCTCCACTGCCCGGGCCACACTCTCCGGGCCCTCCGTGACTTGGCTTGGCTCCTGCTCAGGTTCCAGTAGCAGCTGTGGGGTGCAGCCAAGCTGTGCATCCAGACCAGTCCTAGGGCAGGCGAGGGGCTCTCCCAGCTCCGTTTCCCCCCAGGCCCCGGTGGTGAGCGCGCGCGTGCTAATGGACAAGTAGGGGGCAGGCTGAGGCAGCTGACAGGAGGGGACAAGCAACCCCAGCAGGACCACGGCTGGGGCAGCAGTCTGGGGTCAGGGCACCGGCTCCCTAAAAGGGCCTTCCCATCTGGCCCTTCGTTCAGCTGTGTGCACTGCTTTCCAGGGACTGACGCCAGGGCCTGCCTGTGGGGGCCCGCCAGCCCCTTCACCGCTGTCTGAAGACTCCAATAGACCAGCCACCAGGCCGGCCGCCAAGCACGTCCGTAAGCCCATTTTCCACTAGCGAAGCGGTCCGGGACCTTATGCTAAAGCAACTCTTGAATGTCTTCCCCCAGTGATGTTTCCGTCCCCCTTGTATCCAACCCTGCTAGACTAAAGTTCCAGATGAAAATGGGGAATAATTTTTTTTTTAGTGTAAAGTCTTGATTACCCAACAGGACACGCAGATGACCGCGCCCAACAGAGACTCCGAGACCTGGGGAGGCGTGGGCCAGGGGGATGTTCGCCATCTCGGTTCTCCAGACTTGCTCTGGAAAGCTTTCTCCTTCCTCTGAACAAAACAAAGTAAAGCAAAACAAAGATAGAATCTTCTGGGCACTGCCTTTCCAAGTGACAGTGAGTGGACAGTGATCCTGGGGTCACACCCGACATGGCAGAGGGGGCCTCAGCTCCTGGCTGCCGTGCACAGAAACCCTCCTGACGTTGTCCAGCCCTGGGGGGGTGTACCCGATCTCAGGGACGACCAACCATTTACAGCTGACCACCCCAAAGTACCCCAGAGACCCAGGGCTGCACAGAACCCACCGAACTGGACGGGAGACCCCAGGACGGGAGGCCACGTCGGGGGCCCTGTTATTCTCATGGAGGTCCTGACATCACAAACTCTGTGTCTCCAGGGGAACCTTGGGTGCCACATGGGGTTGTGTTTCTTACACGTGCCCCGACCATTGAGACGCTGCCCCAACCCTGCAAGGCTGCTGGTGAGCTTTGGGGTACTGTTTGGGCTACTGTTCAGGGTACCACTCAGGGTACTGGCCGGGGCCGTGCTGTGCGAGACCTGCCACCGGGTAAGGAAGACTCCGCCAACTTCAGGAGGAAGCCTCCTGGGTCTCGAGAGTAGAGCGTCTGTGCTGTGAGTTGTCTTCCTGGCTTGGAGACTGTTGGGACTCACAGTCACATCCTCAGGGCCCTGGCCCACAGCCGCCTCACACTACGTGCTGGTTATGATCCCAGCAGCTCAAGTCCCAACCACTCGGGTATATGATGGGGCAGCCTGGGATTCGCACTCAGGTCCTCGGAGACCAAGGTGTGCGCGGTTGGGCTCCCAGTTAAAACCCTACGTATGCATTGAGTCTGACCACAAGGGCTCCCAGCGCGGGCCTCATGGGGCTTGGCCTGTGCACTGCAGCCCTGGGGGTCCGCGCTTACACACAGTCACTCACACACCCAGCCCAGGTGCCCTCTGGCTTCCTCACGGGAGGGCGGGGGGTGGGGGGGACGTGAAGACACCTCCACCATGACCCTGCGCTTTTCCACCCCTAGCCCTCCCCCATCTCTCTGATCCCCGGGTCGTCAAAACCTGCCCAAGCCTCATCAGGGAGGCTGGCGCACAGAGGACAACGGAACAGGGCGGTTGGCACCTTCTCTCCGCTTTAGCCTTTGCTCACACTGCCCAGTAGGAGGGAAGGGGGCACCGCTCCTTCCACTGTGGCTTTTGCTTCGATCAGCTCCGCTGACCCGACGGCTCAGCTGGGCTCCCGGCAGCTCCCACGCACTCTGCTCTAACGGGGTTAGGGTGATGCTTCAGGGCTCTGGGCAGGAAGGTCACCTCACATCCTGCACCCTAGACTTCTTGAAATGTCTGGGGATCCCCTTGCCCCACTCACACGTTGCTTGAGGGAATGGAAATGGCACAGCCACTCTGGAAATAGTTTGGCAGTAAAGCCGGATAGGAAATGACCATATGATCTGCAATTGCACTGCGGGGCATTTCCTCGGAGCGGTGGACGTGCGTGCTTACGGCAGTTTTGGTTGTGAGCAAGAACTGGAACAGCCCAGCCGTCCTTCCACAGGTGAACGGTTAAACCGTGACCCGACCACACCTGGAACCCTCCCGGACAGTCAAACAGAACCAACTACTGATGCGCACAACTTGGATGAACTTCAGGGAGGTAAGCTGAGAAAGAAGCCAAAACCAAAAAGATACATCGTGTACAACTCCACTTCCAGAAAAATTTAGAAAGGACAAACTCTTAGATTTGCAATTGACAGAGGTTAGGGAGGGAGGGGTGAGGGGCAGTGAGGTGGTGTCAAGAGGCAGGTGCCGGTGCTGATGGAGATGTGCGGGATCTTGACCACGGTGGTGGACGCAGGAACCCACCCCGGTGATAAGATCATAGGACTAAACACTCACACACAAGGGAGTACGTGGGGAGTGTGACTCGTGGACTGTATCGATGTCGGCATCTTGGTTGTGATATCATATCTAGTTTTGCAAATGTAACCGTTAGCAGACTCTGGGTAAATATACACAGACCACTCTGTTATTTCTTAAAACTCCATGTGAATCTACAATTATCTCAATAAAAATTTTTAAAATTAAATTACAAAAGGGGTGCCCGGGTGGCTGAGTCGGTTGAGCTACTGACTCTTGATCTCAGCTCAGGTCATGATCTCAGGGTTGTGGGATCCAGCCCTGCATCAGGCTCTGCACTGAGCATGGAGCCTGCTTAAGAGTCTGTCTCTCCCGCTCCCTCTGCTTCTGCCCTGCCCCTGCTGCACACTTGCTCTCTCTCCAAAAAAAAAAAAAAAAACAACCAAAAAACAAAAAACCCAAATTGAATTACAAAATATTTTAAAAATCAGTGTCATTCAGGATATCATCAAACCATGACATACTTAGCAATAAATTCAATATGTCAAAAGAAATTAAAGAAGACTTGAATGTAGGGAGAGAGATATTTTGTTCACAGATTGGAAGACTCAGTATTGCTGAGGTTCCAAGCCTCCCAGACGGGTCTCCATGCAACCCCAGTCAGCCCTCAGCCGGCTGCTGGGAAGAGAAGAATAAAAAACTTACATGAAAATGCAAAGTAGCTAAAGCAGCCAAAAACACTTGAAAAGGTAGAACAAATCCGGAGATACAACATTACCTGGTTTTAAGCCTGACTGTAAGACTCCAGTAATTAAGGCAGTTTTCCAATAATACATTATATGTTAATTAATTGAATTTAAATTAAAAATGAAAAATAAAGAAAAGAAATTAAAAATTCTTTTAAAAAATAAAAAAAGAAAGAAAGAAAAAGTTTTGTTTTGGGCATCAGGACAGACGCATGTATCAGTGGAACAGAACAGCAGGTTCAGAAATAAATGCATACATGTATGGTTAGTTGATATTTATAAAGTCATCAAGGTAATTCACTGGGGAAAGGATTATCTCTCCAGTAGGTGGTGCTGGAATAATTAGACTTTCATATGAGGAAAGTACGCCTCAACCCATATCTCTAACCATACGCGTGGGTCCTCGTGCCCTGGGTGTAATTATCCATCATTTATCTGTGGGATGGGTCTAACGTGTAAACAGAAGAGCTTACACTTCTAGAAACAAGTACAGGAGATCCCTTGCATGACTTTGGCTAGATAAAGGTTTCTTAGGACTCAAACAGCATGATCTTTTTATTTTAATTTTTTATTGTTATGTTAATCACCATACATTACATCATTAGTTCTTGATGTAGTGTTCCACGATTCATTGTTTGTGCATAACACCCAGGGCTCCACGCAGAACGTGCCCTCCTTAATACCCATCACCAGGCTAACCCATCCCCCCACCCCCTCCCCTCTAGAACCCTCAGTTTGTTTTTCAGAGTCCATCGTCTTTCATGGTTCGTCTCCCCCTCCGATTCCCCCCCTTCATTCTTCCCCTCCTGCTATCTTCTTCTTCTTTTTGTTTTTTTCTTAATATATATTGCATTATTTGTTTCAGAGGTACAGGTCTGTGATTCAACAGTCTTGGACAATTCACAGCACTCACCATAGCACATACCCTCCCCAATGTCTATCACCCAGCCACCCCGTCCCTCCCACCGTCCACCACTCCAGCAACCCTCAGTTGGTTTCCTGAGATTAAGAATTCCTCATATCAGTGAGGTCATATGATACATGTCTTTCTCTGATTGACTTATTTCACTCAGCATAACACCCTCCAGTTCCATCCACGTCGTTGCAAATGGCAAGATCTCATTCCTTTTGATGGCTGCATAATATTCCATGGTGTATATATACAACATCTTCTTTATCCATTCATCGGTCGATGGACATCTTGGCTCTTTCCACAGGTTGGCTATTGTGGACTCAAACAGCATGATCTTTAATGGGAAAAACATATAAATTACACTTCATCAGAATTAAAAACTTCTGCTTTTTGAAAGACACTTTAAGGAAATAAAATTGAAATCCACAGCAAGGAGTAAATATTTGTGTATATTAAAACAGTGCATATGAGTAAATAATAAGAAATCAACCCTATGATAAATGGGCAAAAGGTCTGAATTGACACTTCACCAAAGAAGCAGCTCACATGGCAAAGAGCTCAAGACAAGATGTTGGGTGTCTTCAGCCATTAGGAAAATGTAACTGAAACCAGGAGGAGACACCGCCGTCCGCGTGTGCAGGGATGGCCACCATCAGAGACAGGCAACGCTCAGCGCCAGCGCCCCGGGGAAGGAGCTGGAATCCCCCCGCATGCGGCCAGAGCAGGTGCAAAAAGGTGCAGCTGTTTGGGAAAATGTTTGGCAGTTTCTTACACAGTTAAACTTAGTCTTAGCACGTGACCCAGCAGTCCCGCTCCTGGGCTTTTACCCCAAAGGAAGGGAAGCAGACGTCCAAACAGACCTGGATGCAGGTGTTCACACAAGTCCTCTTCACACATCTGCATCTCCACTTAGCAATGTGTTAAATACGAGACAACAGCCCCCCACAGAGTCTCTGAGGCTGAACAAACCCAGCGAGACTTAATTACAGTCTCAGCTCGCTGGGCAAGGGAACCTTAAACCAGTAAATCTGGAATCACTGGCTCCGCACCTGGGAGGTGATGTGCCTGACGGACCCCTGCCGTCCCCTAAAGGAAGGTGACTTCTTGCCGTGGAACTTGCATGTCCGGCGGTCTTCTGCCTAGAAAAGTCTTCTATTTCATGAAGCTCCTCAGGGCTCTTTTCTATCAGCTTAGATGGGATGCTGCCCGATTCATGAATTGGCGAATAGAGCCAAGAACATCTTTAAGATTTACTCAGTTGAATTTTGTTTTCAAACAAATGTAAAGGGATAAACTACAGATAAAAGCAACAACTTGAACGAGTCTCAAAAGCATTACGCTAAGGGGGAAGAGAGAAAAAAATCATACATACTGTGTGATTCTGATGAAGGAGGGAAGGAAAGCTGAGGAACAAGCCCAAGCTGACAGACACCCCGCAACCCCACACCCCACACTCCCAGCCCCAAAGCTAAGGGATGGAAAAACAAATGGTTAACTTAGAGAGATCACAGTCCTGCAAGACCTGAGTCTCCCTCAGTTTACAAATGTCTTCATGATTTCAAGAAAAAAGCATTCTTACCAACAACTTAACCTCCAGAAGGAAATGAAGAGAAAACTAAATGTCCTTATGACCTGCAGCCCATTGACAGATACCTGAGGAAGGCAGAGTACAATGTTCCTCCAGGAGCTCCTAGCTGTCTTAATGTTAATGCTTTGCTACCTTGGTTTGACTAAAGCGAGGCCCTAGGTTTCTAGTGAGTCTCCTTTAGCAGATGAAAAACCTTTAGAAACTTCCCTTATCTTTACTTCCCTCAACTCCCAAGTACAGAATCCCTCACAACCCCAGCACAGCTCCTTCTGCCCACGGGTCCGTCCCTGGGCTTTAATAAAACCACCATTTTGCACCAAAGACCTCTCAAGAATTCTTCCTCGGTCATTGGCTCCGGACCCCACCCCCCCAAACCTCACCTACATTCTAAAACCACATCACCAGGGACCTCCTTGGGCGTGAGGACAGGTACCGTGTGTTGACTGTGGTGGTGGTTACAGGACTGCATGTATTTGTCAAAGCTCATGAGACTGTATACTTAAAATTCGTACATTTCATTTTTACAAATTATACTTCAAAAAGCTGATTTAAAATAAATTTTCCACACAGAAAAACTTCCGATTTAGAGGCTCTCACTGGTTAGTTCTCCCAAACATTCAAAGAAAAGATAGTATGAATCTTCCAGAACCTCTTTAAGAGGAAAGGAAGAAATGAACACTCCCTAATTAATTTTAAGATGCTAGTGCTAACTAGATTTTGAAAAAAATGGACAAGGTATTAGAAGAAATGAAAATTCCAGGGCAATCTCCCATAAAAATTAATGAAAATGTACTCTAATATCAGAAAATCACCAGTGGCCCCCAAAAGGGAGAACATACTATATTCCAATATATGCAGAAAATCATTTGATTAAATTCAAAATAATTTATGATAACTCTCTGAGTGAACTAGGAATGTAAGGGATCTTTCTAATCTGATAGGGGGTACCTATAACTGCTTCATCCGTATGGGGATTACTTCTCCCATTGTCACCACTTCTATTTAAGATAGGAAATCAACCTGCCATCATTCAGGCACCCTATGATTTTGAATCTAGAAAGTGCAATATGAGATACAGAGCAACTATTGGAATTAATGCATGAATTTAGAAAGGTCATTGGCTGTAAAATCAATATATAAAACCCAATTGTTTTTCTATATACTACCAATAAATTTAGATTCTTACATTAACCGCCGCCCCTCTTGAATTCTGGGCTGTCCCAGGGTACTTCCAGCTACTTATATCCAAGCCAACTTACTTTTTCCAGCAAAAAAGGGAATGCAGATCAACGGAAAGGCAACAAAACCCTAACCTCTGCCGTGGCCTCAGCATGCCCAGGAGATGGAGATGCCGTATGTCCTTGCAGAGGGACGGATGCAGTCTGGCAGGGTTGTCTGGACCTGGGCACCTGCAGACAGGGGTGTCATGGGAGAGACCTGGAAGAAAGGGGGGAACGGAAGGGAGAGTCCAAGGGTGGCTGAACCAGACCAAAGCCAGCCCCAGAAGGGGAGGGTCTGGCCCCTTGGTGGCTACGTGGAAGCTGGACTTAGGCCTGGTGGCCAGAGGACTGGCCACAGTGACCGGGACGTGGGGCAGCCAAATGTATCCCTTCCCGGGGCGCAGACCCTTGGAGGTTTGGTGGCAAATGGAAAGAAGGAAGTAAGAGAGGAAAGTACTCGGGGCGCCTGGGTGGCTCAGTCGTTGAGCGTCTGCCTTCGGCTCAGGTCATGATCCCGGGGTCCTGGGATGGAGCCCCGCATCGGGCTCCCTGCTCGGCAGGAAGCCTGCTTCTCCCTCTCCCTCTCCCCCT